>NC_137084.1:80944970-81358760 GCF_951640355.1 Cnephaeus nilssonii
GGCCCTTCGGGGCATCACAGGCGTTGGTGTCGGAGGCCCGGGTCCCTGTGGCGGAGGTGAGCCTGCACCTGCCTGCAGGGCTCCGCAGTGCCATCGCGGTCCTCACGCCATGAGCCAGGCCCAGCGTCCTGTGCCCTGTGCCCTGTGCCGGGGACGCTGTCTCTCCAGTACCTCAGCGCGTGAGCTCAGGCCCGTTTCTTTCTCTCTTCTCTCCTCCACCCCCCCACCTTTTTCTTTTTTTTTTTAAGCATCCCCTTTTTGAGTTCTCTGTTTCTCCTTTTGACTATCTCAGGATTGGGCCCAGCCCTGCCGAGGGTGCTGGGGGGCACCCTTCCCTCGGCCACACTGTGCTGTCCCAGGGCACCCTGCCCTTTGCTGGGCTCCGCCCGGAGCCCTCCCTGTGGCTTCTCAGGTCTCAAGCACACAACTCAGAAGACAGCCGCCCCGGAAAGCTGGCAGGGCTCTGGGCCTCTCGCCCTTCACCCCGGGGGTGTACCCACGTGTTCTTGTTTCTGTCTCTGTTTTCTACTGTGCCCACCTGCTCAGACTAAGGAGGGTGGGCGGGGCTGGAGCGGGGTCTTAGAGGGAGGGGTCTTGTGCCCCAGGAGCCACTGCCAATCTGCACAGCCCCCCTACACCCCTCTCACCAGCGGCCCCCGGGGGTCCCCAGACACATCCTCTGACATCCGTGTCGGTGTTTAAAGAAGACAACCAATGCCCATTCTTCCTGTCGGGAAAGCTGTGGGGTTGCCCTGGCCTCTCTAGTGCATAGAGACCGACCCTCTGCCTCCCACCACGAACCTTTTAGTCATGGAAGAGGAAACGAAGACCGATGCCTTTTCTTCACCTGCTTGCTCGGCGCAGTCCCCCACACAGAACAAGTCTGTGTTCCGTGGCTGATCCTGTGGGACTCGAGTACGTGCCCGCACCATCTCTGTAACAAGCCTGTTTGTGCATCCATTAAATCTCCGCTGGTCCATTTCCCACAAGGCCGCTGTGTGAGTGTGTCCTCTAGGCCTCTGCCTCCTCCCTCGTGAGAACAGAGGAAGGAGCCCTAGCTGGTGTGGCTCAGTGGGTAGAGCGTCAGTTTGTGGACCAACGGGTCCCGGGTTCGATTCCAGTCAAGGGTCTGTACCTTGGTTGCTGGCTCCTCCCCGGGCCCCGGTTGGGGCTTGTGCGGGAGGCAGCCAATGGGTGTGTTTCTCTCACATCGCTGTTTCTGTCTTTCCCTCTCTCTTCCACTCTCTCTAAAAACTAATGGAAAAATATCCTCGGTTAACAACAACAACAACACAACAGAGGAAGACGTTAATGTTCACAGCACGTCTAGGAAGCTGATGTGATCACAGCAAACTGGTGATGCAGGGATTGCCATCTTGGATTCTGTGGGCGAGGAAATCAAGGCTCGGGCCCCTTTAAGTGCCGCCGGGGTCCTGGAGAAAGTAGCTGAGCTCCCTACCAGCAGGTCCCTCCCACCCTGTGCCCCGGAGCTCCCGGCCCCTGCTGCAGCCTTGGGAGGTGCTGACCCTCCACCGCTCCCTTCCTCTTCCTCCCATCCCGCTGCCGACCTGCGAGTCCTAAGCTTTTTTAGTGGCGATGGGAAGTGTGGCTGTCACAATGTCCTGATGAGTTGGAAGCCCGGTGCCTCATTTCCTTGCATCTCCAGTCCACGTGCCTGCACTTCCGCGGAGGCTGCTACCCAGCAGGTGTCCCACAGAGGCCCCGTGAGGGCGGTGCATCATGGAGAGGGTGCCTGCTCTTGGGGGTGGGGGCCGGGAACAGCTTGGTGAGTCCCACTTGCAGGGCTAGAAGCGGGGGCAGGAAACAAGCAAGGGCTCCCGCCTCGTTCTCTGCCTCGATGCTCGCGTCTGTACAGCGGGGTTAGCAGTGGCCTGATAAAGGGGCGTGAGGGTTAAAGAAGTTACCCCATGTGCGTCCTCAGCACCGCTCAGCACCGCGTGAGGGGGCGATGTCACCCAGCGCAGCATGGTTCCTGACTCTGCTCCCCTCGTGAGAGAAGGAGCTGACGGCTGTTGACCGGCAGGTGCCGCCGAGACCAGCTCCAGAGACCGAGTGGCCACGGGCTGACAGCATCGCACACCAAGGGGTCTCCCCTGAGCCTGTGGTTCCTCCAAAGGCAACAGGGAGCCCCGGGGTCTTTTCCTGGGAGCCCCTGCTCTGGTTTTGCCCGACGGGTTGCAGGGGATGTGGGGCTTGGCCACTGGGACGTGGATTGTGACGGAGAAGGGGACGGGCTCCCGACACCCGGCTCCGGATCTCGGCAGACCAGCTTCCAACCTGCAGCGCCCAAGCAGTCGCTCCATCAGCGGCTTTGCTCGTGTGCAGACCAGAGGGCTTGGCAGGCACAGGTCTGCCTGATTGGGGTCCTCAAACAAGGGTTTTGCTGGCCCTGGAGCCCGGTCTGCCCACGCCCAGGCAGAGAGCTGAGTCATAGCCCCAGTAGCTGCGGGCCGTGGCTCCTGGCCCCTCCGACAGGAAGGGCTGCTGAGAAGCGGAACCCAGCAAGGCTTGCTCGGGGAGGTGGATGGGCAGGGCGACTGCCCCAGAGCAAAGCCCGCGGCCCTGTTTGGCCGGGAAACGGGATGATTCAGTTAAGTCAAGACCACAAGGAGCCTCAGCGGCCTTGGAGCTGCTGCTGCTGCTCCCGGCAGGGACACCGATTTGTAGCCCCACTTAGAGCCGAATAAAGCACTCCGCCCACCTGACCGGGGAGCCTCACCAGAGCCCACGGGCTGCATAGCCCTCCGACAGCCCTGCCTACGGTGGCACTGGGACAGGGAGACAGGGTCTATCTTCCCCTGTCTTCAGGTGTCATGTTTATGGTGTGTGTGTGTGCATGACAGAGAGAGAGAGAGAGAGACACCTCACCTGACCAGGATATTCAGTGCACACTCTTGCCTAATTGGCTCCTCAAACAATGAGCCATGCAGGCCCTGGTGCTGTCCTGCTGTCCTGCCAGGGCAGGGAAGATACTTCACAGCCCCACCCAGGCCTGACCATCCAGGAAGGCTGACCGAGAATTCTGCCAGCCATGGAGCTCATCCTAGAGCCTCACAGGGGCAGCAAGCCAAGCCAGCAGCCCTGTTCAGCTAGTCTCAGCAGTGGCACACCCCTCATCTGACCTCAGGGCTCAAACAGTTGCCTTGCCCCCAAATAGACTCTAACAGTGGACCCCGTCTGCCCAAGGACATTGCTAGCAGACATATCCCGAAACCCACACTAAGCTGATGAGTGAAACGCTCCCAACGCAAACCTGCAAAGTCTGGAAGAGGTGACCACTTACTCAAATGTATAGATACCAACTAAGGAATCAGGATCTCTCTCTCTCTCTCTCTCTCTCTCTCTCTCTCACCCCCCCACACACATACACATACATCATAAACATGACACCCCTAAAGAAAACTAATCTCTAATAATTGACCCTAAAGAAACAGAGTTCTACAATTTTTTAAAACAAGTTTATTGAACTAAAAGAATATACAGACTAAATAAAATTAGGAAAACACTGCATGAACAAAATGAAGAAATAGAAACCATTGAAACACACACACACCCCAAAACCTGAAAAATACAATTAAATTGAAGAATGCAAGAGAAAGCTTCAAGAACAGATTCAATCATGCAGAAGAAAGAATCAGTGACCTGGAAGATAGGACATTTGAAATTATCCAGTCAGAGGAGCAAAAAGAAAATAATGAAAAAGAGTGCAGAAAGCCTATGGAACTAATGGGACACAATTAAAAAATGTATTTTTAGAAAATTTTATTGATTTTTAGAGAGAGAAAAGTGGGTAAGGGAGGAGAAACATCGATTTGTTCTTCCACTTATATGTTCACTGGTTGCTTCTTATATGTGCTCTGACGGGATGGAATCTGCAACCTTGGCAAATTGGAACGAATCTATAAACAACTGAGCTACCTGGCCAGGGCCCCCAAAATATTCGCGATGGGAATTCCAGAAGGAGAAATGACATGGAACACAACACTAAGTATATTTAAAGCAATAATAGCTGAAAAATTCCCAAACTTGGGAAGAGAAACATACATCCAGATTCAAGAGGCCCCCAAATTCCCAAATAGATTTAACCTGAATAGGGCCACACCAACACACATTATAATTAAATTGTTAAAAGTCAAAGACAGAAGGAATTTTAACACTTTTTAAATATGTTTTTATTGATTTTCAGAGAGAGGAAGGGAGAGGGAGAGAAAGGTAGAAACAGTGATGAGAGAGACTCATCGACCAACTGTCTGCTGCACACCCCCTACTGGGGATTGAGCCCACAACCTGGGCCTGTGTCCTGACCGGGAATTGAACCATGACCTCCTGGTTCATGGGTTGATGCTCAACCACTGAGCCACACTAGCCAGGCAAGACAGAAAGAACTTAAAAAGCAGCAAGAGAAAAAGATGAGTTACAAACAAAGGAACCCCCGTAGACTTCCTAACAGACACTTTTCAGGCCAGAAGAGAATGGGAGAGCTTATTTAAAAGATTGAAAGAATAAAACCATCAATCAAGAATACTATAACTAGTGAAGCTGTCCTTCAGAAATGAAGGAGGGATAAAGATTTTCTTGAACAAATAAAAGCAGAGGGAATTATAAGAAATGCTAGGGGAGTTCTTTGAGTGGAAATAGAATGATGCTGATTAATATAAAACATAAGAAAGCAGTGCAATACTCACTGGTAATGGTAAATATGTAGTCAGATTCTGTAATATGGTGATGGTGCATAATTTACTTACAAGTCTAGTTTAAAATACAAACATGGTAAAAATAGCCATACTATAATAGTATGTTGTTAGTTATAAAAATACGTAAATTGAACATCAATAACCTAAAATATGAGGGGGAGAAGTAAAAATGTAAAGCTTAGGATTTCTATCAAAGTTAAATTATTATTTTCAAATAGGGTGTTATAATTTTAAGATGTTTTTGTAAGCCTTATGGTAAACACAAGGGAAAGACTTCTGGTAATTACACAAAAGAACTGATGAAGTCAAGCGCACTGATGCCACAAGGCATCAAAGCAAAAAGTGATAGCAGGTTCAGAAACAAGGAGCAATGGGTTTACAAAATAACCAGAAAACAATGAACAAATGGCAATAGTAAGTCCTCACTTATCAATAATTATATGTAAAAAGGTTAAATTCTCCAATCCAATGGCTAAAATACAAAACCACACAAAAAATACACACAAGATCCAACAATATGATGCCTACAAGAGACTCACTTTAGCCTTAAAGACACACATAGACTGAGAGTGAAGGGATGAAAAAGCTATTTCAAGCAAATTGTAACAACAAAAAGGGAGTGCATTGAAACAACAAAATACTTAGGAATACACTTAGCTAAGGAGGTGAAAGATCTCTACTCTGAAGACTACAAGATATTAATGAAAGAAATGAAAGGAGACACAGGAAATGGAAAAGTGTTCTGTTTGTGGATTGAGAGAATATTGTTAAAACATCAATACTACCCAAAGCTATCTAAGATTCAATGCAATTCCTATCAGGATTCCATGTAAAATTTATATGGAACTACAAAACCCCCAAATAGCCAAAGAAATCCTGAGAAAGAAGAACAGGCAGGAAGCTATCACACATCCTGATTTCAAGTGACCCTATAAAGCTAAGGTAATCAAAAGAGCAAGGCAGGGGCATAAAAACAGACAGTGTGATCAATGGAACAGAATCAAGAGCCCAGAAAGAAAGCCAAGCACATATAGCCAAGAATACTTGACAAGGGAGCCAAGAATACTCAGTGGGGAAAAGACAGTCTCTTCAATAAACGTGCAGGTAAAACTGGATATTCACATGCAAAGGAATGAAATTAGGCCCCTATCTTACACCACTCACAACAATTAACTCAAAAGGATTAAAGGCTTAAATGTAAGACCTGAACCATGAAATCCTAGAAGAAAACACAGAAAAGAACCAACTTCTTGACATGGGTTTTGGTAATGAGTTTTTTGGTATGACACCTAAAGGATAAGCAGCAGCAGCAGCAAAACAACAACAACAACAAAAAGAAAGAAAAAAAGGAAGAAAGAAAACAAGTGGGGCTATATCGACCTAAGATGCTTCTGCACAGCAAAAGAAATGATCAACAAAGTGAGAAGAAAACCTATGGAATGGGAAAAAACATTTGCAATTATGTATCTGATAAGGGGTTAATACCCAAAATTTATAAAGAACTGCTACTACTCAATAATGAAAAACAATCCAATTTAAATGGGCTATAAATAGACATTTCTTCAAAGAAGACGTACAAATGGTCAACAGGTACATGAAAAGGTGCTCAGTGTCACCAGTCATTAGGGAATGCAAATCAAAACCACAATGAGCTGTCCTGTTGCCACTGCTACAATGTGGAGGTTCCTCGAAATATTAAAAATAGAACTTTCATGGGATCCAGCAATGACACTTCTGGAACCATATCCAAAGGAAATGAAGACACGAACTCGAGAAGATACATGCCACTCATGTTCATAGCAGAATTATTTACAATAACCAAGACATGGAAACAGCCACCAATGGATGCATGGATAAAGAAGTCACACACACACACACACACACACACACACACACACACACACACTGGAATATTATTGAGTCTTAAAAACAAAATCCTATCATTTATGACAACATGGATGGACCTTGAGGGCATTATGCTCAGTGAAATGTCAGAGAAAGACAAACACTGTATGATCTCACTTATATGTGGAATCTTAAAAAAATAAAAACTCATAGAGAAAGAGATCAGATTTGTGGTTAGTAGAGGTGGGTGGGTGGATGGGTGGGGAGCAGGAATTGGATGAGGGTGGTCCGAAGGTGACCACTTGCAGTTATAAGATGAGTAAGAAGTGGGGATGTGATGTATAACGTGAGACCGTAGCTAACGCTGATGATGATGGATGCATAAAAGTTGTTAAGCGAGTAGATCCTAAGAACTCTGATTACAAGGAAGAAAATTCTTTTTTTGCATTTTCTATATGAGATGATGGATGCTAAACTGAGCTTATTGCCATATTCATCTCAATATGTGTAAGTCAAACCATTATTATGCTCTATACCTTGAACGTATACAGTGACATATGTCAATTAAATCTCAATAAACCTGGAATAAAACACATAGGAAGAAGGACGCAGTAAATGTTAGCTATTATCACCCTTGCAGGGAAGTCAGGAACCACGAGTGAGATTCTGGGACCTGCGTGACATCTCATGATTAACAGCAAAGTCTTGGAAAAAACCCTGATCTGGACGGCTTCACAGGAGAGTTTATCAAACATTCAAAGAAGAGCTAACACCCATCCTCCTCAAACTGTTCCAAAAACCCAAGAGGAAGGCACACTTCCAAGTTCTTTTTATGAGGCCAGCATTATTCCAAAACCAGATAAAGACACTATGAAGAAAGAGATTTACAGGCCAATATCCCTGATGAACACAGATGCTAAAATCCTCAACAAAATATTAGCAAATCGGATCCAGCAATACATTAAAAAGAGCATACACCATGACCAAATGGGATTTATTCCAGGGATGCAAGGCTGGCACAACATTCCCAAATCAATAAACGTGATACATCACATAAACAAACTGAAAGACAAAAATCCCATGATCATATCCATAGATGCAAAAAAAGCTTTTGACAAAATCCCGCACCCATTTTTTATAAAAACTCTCAGCAAAGTGGGTATAGAGGGGGCATATCTCAACATGATAAAGGCCATAGATGACAAACCTATAGCGAACATCATACTCAATGGGCAAAAACAGCAAAGTCTTGGACATGAAGGACAAACCGATGGCAAGGAAGAAGTGTGCAGGGTGGAGGAGGGGTGGGGGTGGTACTCCCTCTCAGGGCCAATGTGTGCGAAGGGAGGGAGAGGGAGGGGAAAGGAGAGAGGAAGGGACCTCACATGAGAAAGGGGTACAAGCCCAAACCATGGGGTTGGTCTGCAGGAAACCGGGAGGCGGAGGGGAGGCTGTGGGGCTTGAGAAGTCACCTGGGGTGGAAGGGAAGACTGGCTCTTGGCTCCCCCATGTGCCTGCGAGGCCGGGAGCCTGAGGGACACAGACTTGGCTGCGCCCTGGTCACCAGCGCACCCGCGGAGCTGCTGTGACCACCTTGGCCCAAGATGGGCAAAGGGAGCGGGAGAGCAGGGCCTTCCTGAGCACCCTGGGCGTCGGCCGAGGTGGGAACCGGTCTGGCTCCAAGCTCTATGCCTCCAAAAGACCCGGTTACGTTCCGCTCGCTCTTACTAGTGGGCATCGCTGGGAGCGTCCTCTCCTCTCTGGAGACATTTCTCCGTGTGTATAACCGGGTAGAGGGTGCCTCGCCCCGAGGGGATGAATGGAATAGCCTGTTGCGAACCCTGGGCGAAGCGCCCTGGAAGCGCCGCGTCAGGGAAACACACGCCTTTGTCCCGCTCAGCGGAGCACGCCGGGCAAGGCAGCCCGTCCCTGCGTCTCAGGACCTCCCCGAGCCCGTCATCAGGGGGTTCTCTCATAGCTCCCCACTGGGGCCCCGCAGAAAAAAATGCCCCTCCCCCTTCCACACGACACTGACACAGGCTGGTCACAGACACCCGCGTCCCCCGTGTTACTTAGGAATGCACGCGTGTGCGCTCCCGCAGGAGCTGGCGGGGAGTGCCGTGCAGACTCTCCCAGGGCTTCTCTTCCATGACAGCTTTGCCAGGGCTTCTGCAGACCTCACAGGATCCTCCCCACAACCCTACAGGGGGGCCCGTCTGTAAGATGGGGGGTTGGGGGGGCGGTGAGTGGAAAGGTTAAGCCAGTAGGTGGCAGAATCAGAATCAAACCCAGATCAGAATTAGTCTCCCCAGCCTTCGGGCATGGCTGCGCACGTGGGCACCTTTACTCACCCTCATGAGCGGGTGCCCTCCCTCCCGCCACTGGCACTGGAGGGCAAATAGGAAGGGGCAGGGAAGGTGGTTCTGAGCCACTTGCCTCTTCATACCAACAGGGAAAGTCTTCTCAGAGGAGAGCCTCCTGGTCTACCTTTCCTCCTCTCCCATCAGCCGCTGCCCCAAGGCAGCGCAGTGTTTGTGCCGTGAAATTAATAGCTGTCTCTCCTCCTCAGCCCCCGTTTCCCTGTAGGACCAGCAGCCACTCAGCTGCAGCCAGGAGAGGCCATCGGGTGCAGGGCCTGGGTGACACCTCCCCTCAGGAACATCTCTTGGGGATTTTAGACCCCAGACAGAGGCACTGCTGTTGGGGTCAGAGGAACCCCTTCTCGGCTGTGACTGCCATTTGCCCCCCTGAGCTCTGGCTAAGTGACTATGCAGAGGCTGAGACCATTACATGCAGCCGGGGCACCGCCTGCCCGCCCTCTTCTCCCGGTGCCCGCAGTGCCTGGCAACGTACCATGCACACAGTAGGGATTGGATGAGGCTTTCCTCCATGGAAGGCCTGTGTCTAATCACTTCTCCCGTAGGCTCCAGATGTCTAGGGCCTGGCTGGACTCCCCAGCAGCCCTACAACAAGCCCTGTTCAGCTGTTCATTCACTGCTTGGCTCAAGGGCAATCCGGTCCTGCCTGCCTCTCCCCTGAGGACACCAGGCTGGGGGGTGCCAGCTCTCTTTCAGTCTTTTGTTCCCCTGGAGGGGTCTTGGAGCCTGAGCAGTGGGGACCTGGGAGTCCTGTGGCAGGACCCAGGGGTGGGGCGAACTCAGACACTGTAGAAACTCGGTGGAGGGTGAGGTGAGGGGCTTGTGTGCTCAGGCCCCATTCACTTAGGGGGCACGAGGTGGGCAGCTCTGGGCCAGGCTTTGGCTGGTGTCAGGGAGCAGGGCAAGAGTGTGCATGCTGTGATTCGGGCAGTTGTGGACACACAGGGCTGTGCCTCCACCTTGGCTTCAAAAGGAGGGAACTAAACAGAGAAAGAAAGACACTGACAGCAGGAAAGGGTCTCAGGGCAGAGCCTCCTGGGGGGCATGTAAGGCACGACACAACTGGGCTGGGTGGCACTTAACCACATTGCCCCTCTCCTGGAGTATCTCTTGTTTGGAGTCAGAGAGCCACTTGCCAGCTCTTGGTTGCTACCAACATTAATGGATTTGAGGATATGATGAGCCTTCAGAGCTTCCTTCCCTCTGGCAGACACTGTGAGCTCTCATGGTGATTTTCAGTAGGTTCTTCAGGGCAGCAAGGGACCTTCAAATCCCACCTGCTACCCTGGATGCAGCCAAAACAGTTCTAAGAGGAAAGTTCATAGTGATAAATGTCTATCTCAAGAAACAAGAAAAATCTCAAATAAGCAATCTAATTTTGCACCTCAAGGAACTAGAAAATGAAGACTGAGCAAAGCTCAAAGTTAGTAGAAGGAAGGAAATAACAAGATCCGAATGGAAATAAAGACAACAGGAAAAAAATAACAACTATGGTTCTTTGAAAAGATAAACAAAATTGACATATCTTTAGCTGGCCTCACCAAGAAAAAATGAGAGAGGGCTTAAATAAATAAAATCAGAAATGAAAGAGGAGATGTTACAACTGATACCACAGAAATACAAAGGATCATAAGAGGCTATTTTGAACAACTATATGCCAACAAATTGGATAACCTAGCAGAAATGCATATATTTCTGGAAACACATAACTTATTAAGACTGAATCAGGAAGAAATAGAAAATCTGAATAGACCAATTGAATCAGTAATCAAAAACCTCAACAATCAGAAGTCTAGGACCAGATGGCTTCACTGGTGAGTTCTAACAAATATTAAAAAAAATGCCAATCTTTCTCAAACTCTTCAAAAAAGGGAAGAGGAGGGGACACCTTCAAACTCATTTTATGAGGTCAGTGTTACTCTGATTCCAAAACTAGACAAGGACACAAGAAAAGAAAAGTACAGGCAAATATCTCTGACAAACATAGATGCAAACGTTCCCAATGAAATGTTAGCTAGCTGAATTCAATAATACATTAAAGGGATCATACACCATGATCAAGTGGGATTTATTCCAGAGATGCAGGGGTAGTTCAACAGCCACAAATCAGTCAAGGTGATACACCACATCAACAAAATAAAGAATAAAAATTATATGATTATTTAGCAGATGTAGGTGTAGCATTTGACAAAATTCAACATTCATTTATGATAAAAACTCTCAAAAAATCAGGTATAGAGGGAATGTACCTCAACATAATAAAGGCCATATATTACAAGCCCATAGCTAACATCATACTCAATGGTGAAAAGTTCAAAGTTTTAATCTAAGATTGAAAACAAGACAAGGATGCCTACTCTCACCACTCCTGTTTAACATAGTACTGTAACCAGAGCAACTAGGTATGAAAAAAAAGCCATCCAAACTGGAAAGAAGTAAAACTGTCACTATTTGAAGATGATATGATGTTATATACAGAAAACCATAAAGACTCCACTAAAAAACTGTTAGAAATAAACAAAAATTCAGTAAAGTTGTAGGATACAAAATTAATATACAAAAATCTGTTGCAGGAGAACCAAGATGGTGGCATAAGTAAACACCTGTACTTGCTGCCTCCCACAACCATATCAAAATTACAACTAAAATACAGAACTATCATCCAGAACCGCGGGAAAGCTGGCTGAGTGGAAGTACTGCAACTAGAGAGGTAAAGAAGACAGCGCATGAGACTGGTAGGAGGCGCAGAGGCGTGGAACGGGCTGGCACCCGGGTGCGCTGCTTTTTTAATCAGGAGGGAGATACAAGGTCCCGCTTGCTCTGAGCTCCAGTGCCGGGCGAGATTCGGGGGGACCCACACACATACAGAGAGAAACTGGACTGTCTGGAATCGGGGCAGGAATGAGGGGGGAGCTTTCTTTCAGATAGAGGTGCTGGCAGTGATCATTGTTCCTGTGCTGGGACCTCCCCAGTGCAGGGCTGACTGGCAGCCATTGCTGTTTGCTCCGCCCTGGAGATTCCCTGAGACCCTGCCCCACCCAATTTACAATCCCACCCAAGTTGTGCACAGCAGCTTTTGCATATGAATGTCCTCCTTTCTCAGCCTAAAACCTGTCAAACAAGCTGCAGCTGGGTCAGGGAGCCCCAAAGCTATCAAAAGAAGGCCCAAGGCCAGCACCAGCAGCAGCCTGCCTTGCTTCACAGCTGGGCCTCATCTGGGCACTTCCAACCCCAAACAAAGAAGGGGCATCTGCAGATCTCTCTGTAGCTCCTGCTGGGCAGCCCCAGGCAGTGGCTGACTTTGCACCTCCTTGGAGATACAAGAGGCAGTGTACCCAGTGGTCAGTGTGAGACCATACCAGATTATAACTCTTCACATCCATAAGTGACACACTCAAGAGGCAGACTCAGTGAACACCAAAGCCCCACTGAAGCAAGTCTTGCCCCATGAGGGTGTCTCCAGCACAGCAGCTTTTCCATTGCAGACACAGCTGGTCCTCACATCCAATTGGCCTGGAGGTCAATTCTTCCCAGTGATACCAACAGCAATCAAGGCTCAACTACAACAAGACTGTGCACACAGCCCACAAAGGGGTGCACAAAGAGTGCCTACCTCAGGAGACTGGGGAGGCTGAGCCACTGGGTCCTATAGGACACCTACTACACAAGACCACTGTATCAACTCAAGGAGACATAGAGCTCAATACATAGAAACAAACACAGGGAAGCAGCCAAAATGTGAAGACAAAGAAACATGTCACAAATGAAAGAAATAGAAGAAAGCAAACTACTGGATATAGAGTTCAAAACCACAGTTAAAATGTTACTCAAGAATCTTCTAGAAACCTCCGCGGGACATAGTGAGACCTTCAAGGATCTTAGTGGGAATGCCTGCCCCCTCCCCCCCCCCCCCAAAAAAAGGAAAAGGGCCAGTCAGAAATTAAGCATACACTGACTGAAATAAAGAATAATATACAGAGATTCAAGAGTAGACTAGAGGATCCCAAGAGTTAAGTCAAAGATTTGAAATACGAGGAAGCAAAAACACCCAACTGGAAGAGCAAAAAGAAAAAGAATCCAAAAATATGAAGATAGTGTAAGGAGCCTCTGGGACAACTTCAAGCATAACATCTGAATTATGGGGGTGCCAGAAGAGAGAGAGCAAAATATTGAAAACCTATTTGAAGAAATAATGGCAGAAAACTTCCCCTACCTGGTGAAAGAAATAGACTTACAAGTCCAGGAAGCGCAGAGAACCCCAAACAAGAGGAATCCAAAGAGGACCATACCCATACCAAGACACATAATTAAAATGCCAAGGCCAAAAGACAAAGAGAGAATCTTAAAAGCAACAAGAGAAAAACAGTTAGTTACCTACAAGGGAGTATCCATACGACTGTCAGCTGATTTCTCAACAGAAACTATGCAGGCCAGAAGGGAGTGGCAAGAAATATTCAAAGTGATGAATAGCAAGAACCTACAACCAAGATTACTCTACCCAGCAAAGCTATCATTTAGAATTGAAGGTCAGATAAAGAGCTTCACAGACAAGAAAAAGCTAAAGGAGTTCATCACCGTCAAACCAGTATTATATGAAATGCTGAAGGGTATTCTTTAAGAAGAGGAAGAAGAAGAAAAATGTAAAGACAAAAATTATGAACAACAAAGTGACAACAAATACATATCTATCAACACATGAATCTAAAAATCAAATGAGTAACAAATCTGATGAACAGAATAAACTGGTGAATGTAATAGAATCAGGGGCATGGAAATGAAACCGACTGACAATTCTCGGGGGGAGGGGGTATGGTGGGGTGTGGGAAGAGATTGGACAAAGATCTTATGTGCATGTATGCAGTACCTATGGATGTGGACAGTGGGGTGGCGAGGGCCTGGGGTGGGGTGAGAACCTGGTGGAGGGGAGCTATGGGGGGAAAAAGAGAGACATCTGTAATAATCTGAACAATAAAGATTAAAAAAAAAGATTAATAGGAGAAAAAAAATCTGTTGCATTTCTATACATTAATAATGAACTATCAGAAAGAGAAATCAAGAAAACAGTCCCACTAACAATTGCATTAAAAGAATAAAATACTCAATAGATTTAACCAAGGAGGTGAAAGATCTGTCCCATAAAAACTGTAAGACCGTGAAGACACCGAGGAAAACACAAGTAAGTGGGAAGATATTCTGTGTTCAGGGCCTGGAAGAGTTAATATTGTTAAAACGTCCAAACTACCCAAAGCAATCAACAGATTCAATGTTATCCTAATCAAAATGCCAGTGGCATTTTTCACAGGAATAGAACAAACAATCCTAAAATTTGTGTGGAACCACAAAAGATCCTAAGTAACCAAAGCACCGCTGAGAAAGAAGGCCAAAACTGGAGGCATCAAACTCCCTGATTTCAAACTACGTTACGAAGCCAGAGAAATCAAAGTATAATTAAAGCCCAAACACACATGGATCTATGTATCAGAATAGCCCAGAAACAAACCCACACAGAGATGGCCAATTAATTTACGACCAAGGAGCCAACAATATACAATGGGGAAAAGACAGTCCCTTTGACGAATGGCAGCGGGGAAGCTGGGCACCAGCTTACATCACAGACAAAGATTAACTCAAAATAAATTAAAGGCTTGAATAGAAGACTCGAAACCAGAAAGCTTCTAGAAGGAAACATAGGATGTAAGCTCCTTAACATGGGTCTTGGGATGATTTTTTTTGGATCTGACTCCAAAAGCTAAGGCAACAAAAGCAAAAATAAACCACATTAAACTAAAAGCTTTTGCACAACAAAGGAACCATCAACAAAATGAAAAGGCAACCTATTGAATGGGAGAAAATATTTGCAAATCACATATATGATAAGGGGTTAATATTCAAAATATATAAAGAAATCATATGATTCTATAAACCCTCCCCCCAAACAATTGGATTAAAAAAATGGGCAAATAATCTGATTAGACAGTTTTCCAAAGAAGACATACAGATGGCCAACAGGTACATGAAAAGATGCTCAACATCATTGATTATCAGGGAAATGCAAATCAAAACCACCATGAGATGGCACCTCACACCTGTTAGAATGGCTACCACATAAAAAATAAGATGTAAGTCCTGGCGAGGGTGTGGAGAAAAGAGAACCCTTGTTCACTGTTGGTGGGAATGTAAATTGGTACAGACACTGTGGAAACAGTATGATGTTCCTCAGAATATTAAAAATAGAACTATCACATAACCCAGCAATTCCTCTTCTGAGCATTCATCCAAAGAAAATAAAACACTAATTAAAAAAGATATCTGGCCTGGCCAGTGTGGCTCAGTGGTTGAGTGTTGACCCATGAACAAGGAGGTCAAGGTTCGATTACTGGTCGGGGTTGTAGGCATGATCCCCAGTATGGGGCATACAGGAGGCAGCCAATCAATGATTCTCTCTCGTAATTGATGTTTCTATCTCTGTCTCCCTCTCCCTATGAAATAAATAAAAACTAAAAAAGATATCTGACCTGCTATATTCATAGCAGCATGATTTACAATAGCCAAGGTATGAAAACAACCTACGTGTTTATTGATGGATGAATGGCTACAGAAGATGTGCTGTATGCATCCAGGGGAATACTGTTCAGCCACTAAAAGAACGAAAGCTTGCCCTTTGCCACAGAAGAATGGAACTTGAGGGCATTATGAGTGAATAGATCAGTTATAAAGTAAGTACGTCCTGGGGAAAATAAAGCATGGTGACTACAGTTAGTAACACTTTGCTGCATGTTTGAAAGTTGCTAAGAGAGTAAATCTTAAAGTCCACATCACAAGAAAAAAATTTTTTATATCTATGTATGGTGATAGATGTTAACTAGACTTACCTGATCATTTCCCAATATGTACAAAGGTTGAATCATTATGTTGTACATGAAACTGATAAGCTATTGTCAATTATACCTCAATAAAAATAAGTTTAAAAGTTGGCAAAAACAACAAGAAAAAGGCAGAGCAGTGTATCCGTACACATTTCTTTAAAACACACTCACAGTTCAAGTAAGACAAGAGCAAAGTCTTGCTTCTGTTCCCCAGGCTACTACTATCCCAGGTACAACCCAAAGCACGCTAACGCTCTCCCTAAACGAGGCTAAAAATCCCCTTATTAAAAACAAAAGGTAAATTTTATGTTGTATGTCTTCTTCCACAATAAACATAAAACCCAAAGCAAATGCTGGCTGCACATCCACAAACACTGCGGTTGGTGAGATCTGGATTTTTTAAAAAAAATATGTTTTTATTGATTTCAGAGAGGAAGGGCGAGGGAGAGAGAGAGAGAAACATCAATGATGAGAGAGAATCATGGATCGGCTGCTTCCCGCATGCCCTACACTGGGGATCCAGCCTGCAACCTGGGCATGTGCCCTGACCGGGAATCGAACTCTGACCTCCTGGTTCATAGGTCAACACTCAACCACTGAGTGATGCCGGCTGGGTAGACTTGTTGTTTTTAAAACAAGTTCCTCAGGTGAATCTGATGCGCAACTAAGTTTGAGACCCATAGTCTGGCTGGGTTGTAGGCAGTGGGAGAGCGGGCGCGGCCTCCCGGAAGGCCTGCTGGAGGAGGGCTTCTTGAACCTGAACGTGCACCCGTATCCTCTGTGGACTTTCCTCAGTGGCCGACTCTGACCCAGCGGGTGTGGGGGCGGCCTCAGGCTCTGCATTTCTCACCGGCTCCCGGGGGACGCTAACGCTGCGGGCCTGTGGCCCCACTTTGAGTGGGAAGGCTCTGAGCCAGGCGGTGGCCTCGTCTGTGGTGGACACAGGGCTGCTCTGGAAAGGAGCAGACCACGTTTCTGAGGATTGCCCCAGACTCCGAGCTCAGCGAGGAGGAGCCGGCGGTCAGCCGCTCCGTGAGCCAGCTTCTGGGTGCGGCTGAGCCGGGCTGTGGTCCGGCTCCAGAACACGCTGCGGCAGAGGCAATGGGCACGCAACATCGGTGGGTTTTGCGCAAGCCGGTCTCAATCCCCCCGCCTCCTGTTTCACAGGAAGGGGCCCAGCTCAGCTGAACACAAGCTGAACTGGCTCAAATTGTGCTTCTCCGCTGCCTCTCCAAATCCTTCTCTTCCCACCTGGCCCACCTCAGGCCCAGACTGCCTCCTGCCTCCGCTCACTGCCCCTCCCCCGGGGTGGAGCACGTGGGGCTCCCTGCCACCCAGCCCGCATAGGGGCGCACTGCCCTGATGGGTCAGTAACAGCTCCACACTGACCGGAGCTGCCGCCAGGAATGCAGCCGGCTGGCCTGGTCCTGGGCCTCTTCCCCTGGCCGCATCCTCGGCGGAACTGACACTCGGCCTCTGGACAGAGGCCCACAGGCACTCGGGCCCATGGTGAAGGCAGCAGACACTCTTGAGTTTGCGTCTCCTCTCCGCCTCTCCCTGCCCCTCTAACTGTGGGTGATTTGCTGAATCCCCAGAGCTCCAGCCTTCCCCCTTTCAGCTGGAGATGGAGATGGCGAAGCCGAGAGGGGGTTCCCAGAGCCAGTGTACAGAAGGGCTCTGCTCAGCGCCGCACAGGGCTCCCCTGCATCCTTGGCGGCTGGCTCCCTCCACTCTGGCTTCTGGGGATTCGTTCTTCTGTGTGTGCTGTCGGAGCGGGGGCTGAGTTGTGATTTCCAGGGCCCAGCGTGTGCGTGTGTGTGTGTGTGTGTGTGTGTGTGTGTGTGTGTGCGCGCGCGCGCCATGGGGCGAGGGAAGAGCTCCCGGCCTGATCGCTGCTTGCAGTTCCGTGCCAGCAGCCCGGGGGGCGCCGTGTCCTCCAGTCTGGAGCGGAGCTGGCCGGTCAGCAGGTGCCTGGAGCGGAGAGCCTCGTCCTCCCTGTTCTCCTTAATCCACCAGCTGGGTCTCCGGGGTGGGCCCTGGGTGCGGCCAGAGATGGAGTTTCCCCGGGGACCCAGGAGTCCCCGAGGGGCCCTCCTCCACCCCTGCTCTGTCCCCAGGCCCCTCACTGGATGCTCAGGGAAGTTGCGGAATAAGCTCCTGGTTTACGGAGCATCTCAGGTGTGCTGCCGCCTCACTGTGGCCTCCACTCGCAGGCACCAACCCCTGCCTTCCTCCCAGCGCCTCCTCTCAGCCAAGGGCGCAGACTCGCCTTCCTTCCACGTTCCCCTCGCACACTTGGCCTTGGCTGGGGGGGTGCAGACCTCAGGAGTGCCCTGTCCTTCTTAGGGGCCCTCTTTACACCTGGGGTTCCCCCCACCCCCCGGTGCAGGGAGGTCCCCCACAACTGCACACCCTGGGCTTTCCCTAGTGTCTGGCTCTGTCCCTTCACCTGGAACCTAGTGGCCAACTCCTCCGAACCAGGTGAAGCAGGATCCGGCCTGACTCTCCTGGCCGAGCTCTGTCCCCCTCCACCAGCCCTTTCTACCTCTCGCCCTCTGATGCCCTCCCTCCCCGCCCCGGGGCCCACCTGGCCCTGCAGTCCCCCCAGAGGCTCTGGAAGCCTCTCTGTGGGAAAGGATGGCCTGGGATGGGCCTCCCCCCCCCCCCCCCCCCCACCAGCTGGGAAAAAGCCACCACGTAGAAACATAACCTTTATTGCACACGGCGCTGGGTCTCTTCTCATAGAAAAAGGTATTGACACATAAGCATCTGCAAATTGAAGCAACTCCTGGCTTTCGTGGGACAGTGAAATCGCATGCAGTGTCTCTGAGTTGGGATTTTGATCTTTGTCAAAACCTCCGAGATTAGGGGGAGTGGGGGGCGGGGGAGGAGAAATGGCCGAGTCTGTGCTTCTGTCTCAAAATAAGGTGAGAGAAATACACAGACACAGCCGGGGGGTGTGCTCCTGTGTGCGTGCGTATCTCGCTCCACGCGTGGTTTCTGGGTGGGGGTGACGTGGACTGTCAAGTTCTTTGTGCCCTGGCTTCACGGAGAAGAAGAAAATAGTTTCATTTGTACAAAAGAGTCCTATGTACAAGGGTTCGCGACGCGGGTCCTTGTCACGGTGGGTTGGTTCTGCCCGTCAGTTTCTCGTCGATGGTGCAGGAAAGCGGCCGAGTTGGTGTCTGAGGGCTGGGGGCGCAGACGGGCCCCTACACCAGGGTGTAGGACTTGGAGTAGGCCCCTGCCCCCTGCTTCTGAGACCTCCCTACCCCCGACGTGCTCATCTCGAGCAGCGAGTCCCTGGAGCCCCCCATTTTGGTGTTTGGGCCCCCGGCCCGGGGAGGCTCGGTGCTGGGGGCCGGAGGGGCAGCACTGGGGGCAGCGGGGGGCTCGGCGGGGGTGGGGCCGGGTGCTGGGGGTGCTGTGCCAGCCGGGGGCGCTGGCATGGCCAGAGTCCTCTGAGGTAAGGTGGCCGTGGAGGCGGCAGCGGGGGCCCCTGAGTGGGGGAGGCCCAAGGGCTTGCTGGCAGCGTCCAGAGTCAGGTGGCGAGCCTGGGTGTGGTAGGCTCGGGCCAGGTTCCGGATGGAGGCCTCTCGGGGCGGGACCGCTGGACAGGGCTCACGCCCCTCTGCCTTTCGGAAGAAGGCCTCCGACTTGCCATACAGGGGCAGGTTACAGTAGTCACCTGGGCCGAAGGAGCAGAGGAGGTGAGAGGCGGGGCTCAGCCAACCTCCCGCCCCTCGATACCCCCCCACCCCCCCGCCCCATGCTGGCTAGGAGTCCCTCCCCGCGATGGGCAATGAAGAGTTGAGAGAAGGCCAGCTACTTGGCCTTTCTGAGCCTCAGTGTCTGCATCTGTGGAATGGGGCTGATCACATCCCCTCAGGACATCTGAGCGGTGACTGAGGTAAGTACGGGGTCCTCAACACCGTGGCTGGCACACGGCGCTGCTGGTGAGCCGGTGCTTATTGGTCAGTGGTCACTCTGAACCGGGCGGCCGCCAGAAGGTTGAACCAGGACATGGGCCCTGATCTGCCTGCTCCCAAGCCCTGTCCTTTGCACTACCCACACTGCCATGGGACCCACGAGGCTGGCAGGCCCCAGTGCGGTCAGGGCCAGGCCTAGCAGGGCTCATGGGGTCTGGGGAAGGAGGCACAGCGGGGGAGGTGGCCTGGGCACTCACTCTTGTTGGCCCGGTGAGGGATGGGCACAGCCACGTTCTTGCCCCGGTCCGCATCCTGGGGCTTGGGCGGGGAGGCGGTGAAGCGGCAGATGCCGGGCTCCGAGGGGGTGCTCATGGACGTCATGCTGTCGGCGTTCTCGTTGGTGCCCGTGGTCATCTGGTCCGAGGAGCTGTCCGAGATGAAGCACTCGGTGATCTCGAACTTGGCGTGCTGCAGCTGCTCCTCCAGCTTGGCGTGCTCGTAGGCCCGGGCCAGCTCCTCGTACGTGGAGGAGGCGCTCTCCGTGGACACCATGCTGTTCCGTCCTTTGTCTGGGGAGGCGGGAGGCGGGGGGCACCCAGTCAGGAGGAAATACGTGGCTTCCCGGGAGGAGGGAGCCAACGAGACCAGACTGAGCAGCTCCCCGCCCCCTCCCCAGCCGCCTGAGAGCCTGGCCGCAGGTGTGGGTGAACCAGGCTGAGACCCGGCCCTCCTGCTGGGAAGGGAGCAGAATTGGGATCTGGGCCACGGAGGGCAACACCTTTCATTCTGGGCACTAAGCAACTCCTCGGACACTCAGCCCTCCTCCAGCAGACGCCACGCAGACTATTTTCTCTATTTTGGGGGAGAGCAAAACGAAGCCCCGATCAGGCAGGGCTCAGCGAGGCCTGGTGTTCGGTCACAGACACACAGCGCGCCAGCAGCCGGCTGGGACTAAGCTGACAGTGTCTTGGACCCCATGGGCCGGCGGGTAGGAGGTGGGAGAATGGCGGGTGGAGCTGGCCGAGCGGGAGCAGGCGCAGGCAGGGCCCTGGCTCACCTGTGTCCTGGGAGAGACTTGCGCTGTAGCTGTCACTCTCAGTGACGGTGACGCCATGCTGGGAGCCCACGGTGCGCCAGTCGGAGGTGAGCGTGCGGGCAGGTGTGGAGGCCTGGCACTTGGTCAGAGTCCACTGGCTGGAGTACCGGTTCCGGGTACTGTGGGCTGACTTCACATTCTTCCTGGACACCGGGTCTACACGAGGAAGGAGAGCCAGCTGCCTCCAACCCTGCCAGCACCGCTGCCCTCACAGTGGGCGGGCACTGGGGCTTGGGCAGAAGGCAGTGGGGAGCCAGGGGGAGGCAGACGCAGCCACAGGACTCCCTTGGGAACGCGGAGCAGGCTGCCTTTCCTGACCGCACAGCTGGCCCCGGGGCAGAGGAGCAAGAGCGGCTAGGCATGGGGCAGGGGCCGGCATCCCGGTCTTCTCTACCCTTCAGCCGGGAAGAACGGCACCTCCCCTCCTGACTGTGCACCCATTCCCTGCAGCCCTTGATGTCTTCTGCGCGCATGTCTGCAGCCACAGAGCTAGAGGCCAAAGGCCCGCGAGGCACGCACACGCAACCCCTCAACATCTCTAAGTGAGGAAACCCAGGCTCAGAGGTGTGAGATTAGGTAAGTTCCAAAGTCACAGTTAGTAAGTCTGCAAGCAAGGTGCCCAGGCTCTAACTCCACTGCTCTTCCTGTCCTCCCATGCTGTTCCACCCTTCTTTTTATTTTATTTTTTAAATATATTTTATTGATTTTCTACAGAGAGGAAGAGAGAGGGATAGAGAGTTAGAAACATGGATGAGAGAGAAACATCGATCAGCTGCCTCCTGCACACCTCCTACTGGGGATGTGCCCGCAACCAAGGTACGTGCCCTTGACCGGAATCGAACCTGGGACCCTTGAGTCTGCAGGCCGACGCTCTATCCACTGAGCCACACCGGTATCGGCCCTTCTTTTTATTTTTGAAAACATTACCCATGCCCCACGCTGTGCCCAAGACACACTGTGTGGGAGGGGCCGCCTCCCTGGGGATCATGCGTACTGGTGCCTGGCCGGATGTCGGACATATCGATGAGGGGTCCGGTGCTCTGGAGGAGGGCTGGGTGGTGCAAGGAGACACCGGTACAGAAACTCTGCGGGTTGACAGCTTGGCTGAACTCAGCGTCTGCCACCGGGATGGTGGCCTTGTCGTCTCCTGGGGGAAGAAAAACAATCAGCAGGACTCCTTCCCTCTGGGCACCATCTTTAATCCCCAAATTTCGCTTTGTCTTTATCCAGTGAACTGCCAGGAAAACGATCCCTTAGACAGAGAAGGAAACAGCTTTTTTTCTTTTTTTGTTTTTGTTAATCTTTACCTGAGGATATTTTTCCATTGATTTTTAGGGAGAGTGGAAGAGAGAGGGAGAGACAGAGAGAAACATCGATGTGAGAGAAACACATCCATTGGTTGCCTCCTGCACGCGCCCTGACCAGGGCCCAGGCTGGGAAGGAGCCTGCAACTGAGGCATGTGCCCTTGACTGGAATCGAACCTGGGACCCTTTGGTCTGCAGGCCGATGCTCTATCCACTGAGCCAAACCAGCTAGGGTGTTAACAGCTCTTGAGAGAAGCTGTAATGTGTTGGAGGTTGTTGAGCTGCTGCTAGGGCTTCGGTGAGAACCACAGCACTGCTGTGAGGGCTGGTGGCTGCCCTTGGTGTGTGGCCTGGGAAGCACACTCAGCACAGGACAGAGAGCTCGTGGCACCTGTCACTCACCCAACTGCTTGATGCCCTCCTTGTCCTCGATTAGCAGCTGGACCCTGGGGATGTCAATGTGTAGCCGCGGGCCCTGGGGGGGCCCCTTCACGGGGGTGTCAAAGCTTCGGTTGTTCTTGCTGTGGGGAGAAGGGCTACAGGTGG
The DNA here is from genome assembly GCF_951640355.1 of Cnephaeus nilssonii. Classification (NCBI taxonomy): domain Eukaryota; kingdom Metazoa; phylum Chordata; class Mammalia; order Chiroptera; family Vespertilionidae; genus Cnephaeus; species Cnephaeus nilssonii. The sequence goes on from NC_137084.1 coordinate 80,967,651, forward strand.
GTGACTCAGCAGCCATAAGGGGTTGGGGGAGGGTTTTTTGCAAAAACAGCGGGGATTGAAGCTTGTCCCCTGCAGTGGGGAAAGAGAGAGGAGAGGAGAGAAGAAGCAACTATATGAAACCCACCTTATCAACATCTCTGCCAAACTCTTTGCATCTGCAAAACAGTAGAGAGAGGGGCTGGGTGAGAACGGAGTTTGAGTAGGATGAGAATTTGAGGAGGCATGTGGGAGAATTCCCTGACTGGGACCAAGGCTGGTCTCTTGGGAAGAAGAGGAAGAAATGTAGGGACCTCTAGAACAGTCTAAAACATGTTTTCCTTTCCTCAGACTTTTATCTAATAGGAAGGTCCTTGCCAAAGGAGAGGGTATATAAAGAGCTCCTTTTGGTTCCTGCAATGACTCTAATTAAACAAGGCACCAGAGCAGACTGGAAATGGGCATCAATGGTGGGTCTCTCCTTAGTTATCCCATGGGGAGAGGAGAGAGTGGAGGATGCAGTAGAGGTGGTCAATGGGAAACCCCAGATGACTATCAACCAAGCAGCGTCACTTCCTCCGCCAGGGCATCTATCCCCTAGAAAATCCATGCATGGATTTGGAGGGCCCTGCTTTGTTTCAGGGAGCCCTTGAATAGGATTAGAACTCTCAGGGTAGAAATTGGTGAGAGAGGAGAAGCAAAGGTCCTGGTTAATCCATTAAACCCCCTGATAACTGAGAATGATCTGTCAGAGTGAATCTAGTTCCAGACATGCATCCAACTACCACCTATTCATCCATTTATTTTTATCCAAACATCTGTCCATTCATCTGTCAAACTGGTCACACACTCATCTACCCACCCATCCAACTATTCATCCATCATCCACCAATTCAACTACCAATCCATTCAACCATCAACCAATTCAACTATTTCTCCAACCATCTATTCAATTATGTATTCATCTATTTAACTATTCTCCAATCATCCATCCATCCATTCACCCATCCATCCATCCATCCATCCATCCATCCATCCATCCATCCATCCATTAATTTAACTATTTAACCATATCTTCATCTTATCATCCATCCATCCATCCATCCATCCATCCATCCATCCATCCATCCATCCATCCACTCCTTCATCCATATATCTATACAACCACCAATCCATTCAACCATTTATTCAACAAACTTTTTATTCAATCATACTTACAACCATATTTCATCTATACATCCTTCCATCCAACCATCAATCAATAATCTAACCTTCCATTCAACTATGTAACCACTCATCCAACCATCCATACACTCATCTATTCATCCATCTGTCCAGCAGCCATCCAACCACCCTTTGAATCATGCATCCATCATTCATCCAACTCCTAAACACCCTAGGCAGTGTCAGTCATCTCCTCTTCTGTGCTACTATTGTGCCCTGGCCTCTCACATTAGACCGTTAACTCTATAAGGGCATGGGTTGTTCCTTCTTCATTCATCTTTTGATCTCCAATGTCTGCCAGATACTCAATAAGTGTTTTCCAAATGAGTGGTGAACATCTATTAAGCAGCTAGTAGGTGCCAGACACTGTACAAATCAAGGTAAATCAGACCCATTCATGCCAGACTGCACTATTAGATGTTGGGACAGGGGATGGTATTCAAAATATTTGCAAATGGGTGTGCATGGACACTGTCCAGTCAGAAATGAGTGAGGTTCTGAAGAACCCCTGCAGGCATGCTCATTAGTGGCCTGTGTGAGAGATCGGCACATCTAGGGTGAAACGAGCAACATCTCCGGTATTTTCCGATCAACAAGGACATTTTAAAATCTCTTAACAAGCAATGCGGCTTTCCCAGTGTGAACCTCTAAAAGCCTGGTTAGGACAGGCACAAAGTCCTGGGGGCTCAGAGAAGGGACCAGTCAGCATGAGGAGGTTTGGAAGGTCGGAGCGCAGCTCTCCTGTCCAGGGCACACGGGCACTCTCTCTCGTCCAGGGAAAGCTGTGAGCCAGTGGAAGGTGGCTAGTGGGGCTGAGGGTCAGCGCTCCTGCCCAGGAAGCCACAGGAAGGAACCGCCCCCACCTCGCAGCCGCTTCAGCCGTTTCTCCTTCCTCTTCTTCCGTACGATGAAGAGCAGAGCCAGCCCCAGCGTGGCCAGGATGACGGGGCAGCCGATGGTGAACAGCTTCCTCACGTCGTCCCCCTCACCTTGAGCAGACTTGATGGGAGGGATGGTGCCTGGAGGGGGTGAGGAAGGGCGTCAGGAGGAAGGGCGCCTCTGGAGGCCCCAGGGGTTCCTTATGAGTTGGGTGCTATGCAGATTCCCATGGGTGGGGAGCCCTGGGACCATTCTTGCTGCCCTTGTTCTCATGCTGACCTCCACTTCTTGGGGCAGAGCTCCTGCCCTCTGCTCCCCCAAATTCTGGTCCCATCAGGACAACCATGAACAGTGGGGTAGTTTTCACACTACATGTTGGTATTAATGACTGCCTGAACCTGTTTCTCTTGTCGTTGGAGTTCACATTCATTCCCAAAGGGTGGATGGGTGGGCTCAGATTCCCACAGCCAGCTGTGGGGTGGGGAGGTGCTGAGAATCTCAGTAGAGAGAAGTCAGGGCAGTGGGATCCTGGGTTCTCTTTCCCAGATGAAGACAAAAGCTACTACGTACACTGCCTTCCCTCCCTGCCCGCCTGCCCCCCGCCTCCCCATGGGCAGTGTCCGCTAGCCTTGGGCGCCTGCACGGAGGCAGGAGGCAGCGATGGCTCCTGCTGACAGCCCTCGGCCGAGCCCTGTGCCTGCCTCAGAGCCTTGCCTCCGAGTCCTCTCCTTCATGAAGCCTTTCCTGCCTGAGCCATCCCCTCCGCAAGGCAGACGTCGTCTAGCTGGTGACAATGTCCCTCTGACCGCAGCCTTCCGGGCACCTTTCATGTGTGCGTGTGTCAGTGTGGGTGCGCACGTGTGCATGTGTGTGCGTGCACGTGCGGGTGTCCCCGTGTGGCAGACACCAGTTAGTGCTCACCGATACCCATGTGCTTGGGTGCATGTCTCAGCGAGCGCCATGCGCCTAGTCCTGGACCTCAGAGCATGACTAGGAGTCAGGAGTGTCGCCTCTTGGCCCAGGACATTGAGAACTGGGGAGCCTTCTCCCTCTCTCTCTCTGGTTATCTTGGAGGCCACAGTTCAAGATGACAGAGCTGAAAGCTGGTGGCCAGCCGGCCCTCAGGAGACTGTATGAGCGCGAGAAACACCTCCACTGGACTTAGCCCAGAGCGTGCGCATGTCTGTTCCTGCAGCGAGGCCCTCCCCTCCTGCCTCCTATACCGAGTCAGTAGCGGGTCTCAGGGCAGGGCCTCCCCCGCTCCCCCGCCCCCCCCGCCTCTGAAGCAATGGCCAGCAAGGCTCCGGCCTTCGGAGGCCCCAGTGTCCTGACCTGTTCCTCATGCACCCGCTGCTTCCCGCCTGCCTGCCAGTGCGCGGCTGCCTTTGCCGGAACCCACCTGTCAGCCTTTCTCCTGACCATAGTCCTGCTGATTTTCCTCTTTGTTAGTTTCTCTCTCTGGCAGCTACCCTGGCTACCCCTGCCAGCATCTGTGCTGTTCCCTCCCCTTCCCGACTCACTGCCATCGTAGTCCAGGGTGGCAAACTGGGCCGTCTCGTTGCCGCAGCCAGCGCTGTTGCAGGCCCTCATGCGGAGCTCGTACCACGTGGCCTCGCGCAGTTCGGTCAGAAACACCTCCCCGGAGGTGTTGGCCCGGAGGCCCTGCCAGGCCCAGGTGCCCTTGGGCCGGAACTCCAGCGCCACGGCCGTGATGGGGCAGCCCCCGTTGCTCCAGCCCTGCAGGTTCAGCCGCGCGTGCGTGGAGTTGATGTGGGTGAAGAGATGCTGGTCTTTGCTGAAGGAGGGCTCTGGGGGCCAGAGGCAAGAGGGGTCAGAGGGCCTGGGAGCGGAGGGAGTCCTGCATCTGGGCTGCCCAAGGTCCCCGGGGGCGCGGGGACGGCAGCGGCTCCGGGGGCAGTGGTGGCACAGGTGGCAGGGAGAGGCCCCGGGAAGAGGAGGGGGAGAGGAGGGAAGGATGGAGAGAAGCCCCCGCAAAGCGGGGAGCTTCAGGCAGAAGGAAGAGAGGTGCAAGCACCAGCCGCCCTCGCGGGGCAGGGGACCGTGTTTCCTACTGGGATTCGCCCGGCGCCGAGCTGATGGGAGCGAGGCTGCGTCTCCCTGCAGCGCCCCGCCTCCCCGCGCCCTCCTGCCCCAGCCGTGCCACCAGGCCTCACCCCGCCCGTGGGTCTTGGCCTCGATGATCTCGCTGATGCGCCCGGAGCCCACGCTGTTCTTGGCCGCCAGCTTCACCTTGTACCACGTGCCGCACTTGAGACTGTCCAGCTTGAAGGCCCGCTCGCCGGAGCTGATGAACACGTCCTTCCACTCCTCGCTGTTGTCCACCGAGTACTGCAGCACGAAGCCTGCGGGGAGTCCGCCTGGCTCAGGGCGAGGTGCTGGCCAGGGCACTGGCATCGCGGGGGCCCGGCTCCAGGAAAGGGGGGCTCTGCTCATGGGGAGGGGCTGATGCACTTTAGAGGCAAACCTGGGAGGCCTTGAGTGAGTTTGACTGCTTTCTCTGAGCTCTCATGTTGGGGTTGAGAGGCCAAGGGACGGGGGGTGGGTGGGTGGGCAGAAAAGCAGGCCGCGAGGCTTCCACGGGGCCCCGCTTAGACCCTGTGCTGCACGTGTGGCCCTGGCAGCGGCAGCCACCGGCGCCTGCTGGGCATGCAGCGCTCAGCCCACCCAGCCCCGAGTCAGGTCTTCTTGCAGGACCTGGTGAGTCACCGCGGGCTCAGGGTTGAGAAGCTCTCATCCAGTGGCTCATCCACTCGGCAGCCGTAGAAACCGGGGCCCAGAGAAGAGGGGACTTCCCCGGGTTTGCACAGCTCTCCGGGGCTAAAGCCCAGGGGCCTGGCCGGGGTGCTCCTCCCCCCGCCACTCCCCGGTCACGCCCTGAGCATTGCCGGCACAAGCGGTGGGAGTGGGGGAAGCCCTTCCCTCACCCTGGGCCCAGGTTCCCTCCTTGGGTGCCCTCCTCAGTCAGACCCCTCTCACCTCGGATGGAGCTGCCCCCATTGTCCCCTGGGATCCAGGTCAGGGTGATGGAGGAGGCGGAGGTTTTGGAGACCGTGAGGCGGGGCTGGTCCGGGGGCACTGTGGGGAAACCACAGCCCTCAGCACAGGCCAACTTCTGACCATGGGGAACTGGGGGGTCCCGATGGGGAGGAGGGTGAGGGCCTGGCTTCCCCACCCCTGGGTGCACCCCACCCCTGGGTGCACCCCACCCCTGGGTGCACCCCACACCTGCTCCTTCTCCCTACGGCACCTGCTTCCCTGAGGGCCGCTTTCCCGGGGGCAGAGGGGGGAGGCTGGTCTTTCTCTCCCATCCGACAGCCCGCTCCCTCACACGATGGGATTTCCAGCGCTTCTCCGTCCCCGCCCGGGCGCCGCCTCACGGGTCTCACCTTGCACGAGCAGGTTGACGATGATGGTGTCGAAGCCGCCGGTGTTGGTGGCCGTGCAGGTGTAGTAGCCCGAGTCCTCCGCCTTGACCGCGCGCAGCAGCAGCGTGCCGTTGGCGTGGATGAGCCGGTGGCCGTCCATGGACGCGGGGATGGCCGAGTCCTCGCTGTGGGGGATGGGTTATGGCACACACCCCTCCCCCGGGCCTCCCCCGGGTCTGCGCGCAGACAGAGCTGGGAGCAGGAGGCGGCTTGCTAGGGGTGCCTGATTCGTGGGGCTTAACTTAGGGCTTCGGGGGCTCTCTAGTAACCTTGGCCTTTGGACCATCTGGGGAGGGAGATGCTGAACTCTCAGCAGAGAGGAGTGGGGAGGCCAGGCCTGGCCTGAGATGGTCCTTCTACGGGGCTCCTCTCTGGGGTCACCCAGCCTCCCGTCCCGCACGCACCTGTCCTTGGTCCACTTCACAGCCGGCGCCGGATCGCCCACCGAATTGCAGGGCAGCCGGACGTCTCTCATCCAGGGTGTGGTCACTGTGCCCCCGAAGGAGATGATCTTTGCTGGGGCTACAAAGAAGAGAGGATGAGGGCCACCCCACTTCTACACCCTTTCTCAGGGCTCCCCAAATTTCACAGAAAGTCCTTCCTCTCCCACCTGACCTCAACCTTGGACTTGGGGTCGGGTGGGTGCAGGGAACGGCAGCTGGCAGTCTTGATTCCACAACATGGATCAGCGCTGTTATGGGTCAGCGACCACCTGAGGCCGAGGAGCCACACGACGGACGCAATGCGTCCCCTCAGTGGCTGACTGTCCGAGAGGGAGACAGGCCTTTACCAGTCATTACAGGGGAAGCCGCTGCGGCCAGGTCCGTACAGGTCCTCACGGGGCCCAGAGGAGGCGGCGTGAGGCCGAGGGAGGAGCCAGGAGCCAGGACCAGACCTGCCAGGACCTGGGGTGCGACTGGAAGGGCAGGTGGGGGTGACTGCTGGGTCCAGCTGGGCCAGCTTGAGGGTGGGAGTGTCCTCATGGAGACAAGACTCTCAGAAGAAAGAATGGGGGTACAGGAGAGATGGGGAGGGAGACTGGGGGTGCAGAAGAGATGGGGAGGGAGAGTGGGGGTGCAGAAGAGATGGGGAGGGGGAGTGGGGGTGCAGGAGAGATGGGGGAGAGTGGGGGTGCAGGAGAGATGGGAGGAGAGTGGGGGTGCAGGAGAGATGGGGGAGAGTGGGGGTGCAGGAGAGATGGGAGGAGTGGGAGTGCAGGAGACATGGGGAGGGAGAGTGGGGGTGCGGGAGAGATGGGGAGGGAGAGTGGGGGTGCGGGAGAGATGGGGAGGGAGAGTGGGGGTGCGGGAGAGATGGGGAGAGTGGGGATGCAGGAGAGATGGGAGGAGTGGGGGTGTAGGAGAGATGGGAGGAGTGGGGTGCAGGAGAGATGGGGGAGAGTGGGGATGCAGGAGAGATGGGAGGAGTGGGGGTGTAGGAGAGATGGGAGGAGTGGGGGTGCAGGAGAGATGGGGAGGGAGAGTGGGGGTGCAGGAGAGATGGGAGGAGCGGGGGCTCAGTGAGAGGTGGTCCTGGCAGGAACCTCAGGCCGCCAGGCCCACAGACAGGGCTTTAAATGAACCAGCGGCCGCAGTGCTTCTGAGCAGAGGGGCCTTCTCAGCCAGGGCTCCTGGGACGGCAGGTCTGGGTCAGGAGGCCTGTGCAGGGCTGTGGTGCAGGACCCGAGGCTCCTCCCTGGGCGGGCAGCACCGAGCCTTGGCGGGAGGGAGGGTCTGGGGGCAGCTGAGAAGGAAAGGGGCGCTCGGGCGGGGAGGACGCTGGGAGGCCGGAAAGACTCAGATGGAGCCGAGGGGCCCCGGTTATGGCTTCTGTTGGGCCCCAGAGCGGTCCTGGGGGCCTGGGGAGAGCGCCAGGTTGCTGGAGGCTGGGTTCTGGCCCGGGATCCACCGTCCAGCCCCCCGCGTGGCCGGGGCTGGCCTTGAACTGCCTGGCCCTCGGGGCGAGTGTGGCGGCTCGGTGCACAGCTTGTCCCTCCTGCCTCACAGGCTGCTGCGAGGACGGGACAGGAGGATGTGTGTGTTTTGGGAAGGACAGAGTCCCCGGGATGTGACATTCCACGCCCACAGGGGAAGGGGTCAGCTTTCTGCCGAGACACTCAGCCCCTCAGACCCTGTGCCAGGCCAGTGCCCACTGCCTGGGGACACTCTAGCTCTCAGCCCATTTCCCCCAGAAGGAGATGCGATTAGGAGAAGGCGGTGGTAGTGCGGCCGGGAAGAAGGGTCAGGGGAGGGTAGAGACGCTGAGCAACGTGCACATGCCCCAGGGTGGAGCCAGGAGGACCAGCCCACAGGTCACAGCCGCCTCCGGGCCGTGCGCCCCTGCGCGTGCTCAGCTGTAAATGGGATGCCAAGTTCACTGGCAGGGCGGGGGCCGGCCCACTGCGGGCCCAGGCGTGTGAGCTGACTCCGAGCCTGTGTCAGGGGAGGGCTGATGCCTCCTGAGTCCCAGCTGAAGTCCCCTTCCTCCAACCCCACCCGAGTGCTGGCCCTGGGCCCTGGGCTAGAGGTCAGGTGGCCGTGGAGGAGGCAGGGCCGGCCTAGGGCAGCCCAGCATCCAACAGTGAACCGGAGTCAGAGGCTGTGCCCACGCCCCCGCCTCAGGGTTGGCACGGAGGCAGCCTTGCAGCGCTGTGCGGCCGCCTCTGAATGGATCTGGGGCTGTGGCCTCAGGACCGCCATACCCTGTAAGGGGTTCAGAGGGCGCTCCTGAAGGCCAGGCTTCTCCCAGAGCCATAGGCACTCGGTGTGACTTCTGACCGAGCGAACCAGCCAGCGGGGTGGCCCCCTGTGTGTGAGGCGTCCAGGCTCAGGGCGAGGGCCCTGCTCTGGGCCGGCAGGGACCCTGCCTCAGCCCCTCTGAGGAGCTGGGCACTGGGACAAAGGGTCTGTTGGGGCTGCAAGGGGCTACCTCCCCCTCTGTAACCCCAGAGTAGAGTGTGAAGTGGGCGGCCGGGTGCTCCGTGCCCCCAGCCCCTAGGCACCAGAGCAGCCTCAAGCCTGTTGTGAGGCTCTCTGGGCAGCAGGGGGCAGCAGAGGCCCAGTCTTGGTGGAGGCAGGAGGGAGGCAGTGGACCAGCCCCTCAGACAGGGTGGAGGGAGACAGCCCCTATTTGTGCAGAACCAGAATTCCAGAAAAGAGCGTCTGGAAGCTTCTGTCCCTCTGGCCCAGCCCCAGGCTGCTCACCCTTGCCGGCGGGCTCAACAACGACCTTGTCACTGCTGTTGCCCCGGCCGGCAGAGGTCACGGCCGCCACCCACAGCAGGTACTGCTGCCCTCGGTTCAGATGGGCGATCCGGTAGAAGAGCTGCTCCGGACTCGTCTCATACTCGCTGGGAGCCTGTGGGGCGGAGGCGAAGACGTCCTGAGAACCCAGGCCCTAGGGCCTCCAGCCCCCAGCCCTAACCTTGCCGTGGGGCCCTGGGCTCAGAGGCGCGGGCTCGGGGCAGTGCAAGGGGAGGCACATCCTGCCTCCTGGGCCCTGGACGTGGCCCTGGAGCTGCTGGCCGCTCTGGGGCTGCTGGGTCGGCCTCAGGTGCCACTGATCATCCCTGGCTGGCAGCTGTGGCTCTAAGGCCAGGGGTGTGTGTGTTCTGGTTGCAAGCTGGAGGGAGTGGGGAGAGGGGAATAGAGGAGGGAGGGTCCCAGCGAAAGCTTGAGAAAGGGAGTTTCTGGAAGAAGCTCAATTACCGTGCTTGACTCCCCCAGCCTGTCCGCACGCGAGCCCCCCCAGCCCTAATCACCGCTCCTTCATTCTGCAGGCAGCCGCTGGCCTTCCGGGCGAAGGGGTTAGGCGAGGGGGCGGCGAGGGACGGAAGCTCCCCGGGGAGCACTTTATTAATGGTTATCAGCGCAGAGCCTGGCTATAGCTGTAGGTTCTATAAATCTATAGGCTTTTTTTAACCAAATGACAGTTTTGACAAGTTGCCAACAAAACAATATCAGATCCCAGTGGTTTTACCAGTTGCTTTGATGAAAAGATTATGTTACCGTGGAAACCAGAGGCTCAGATATTGAAATGAATTTGAGCAGGAGCTTTTGATAAGCGCTAGTTTGCAGCCCTCCTGGCAGCCTCTTCCTGGCGCAGGCGGGATGGGCTGGCTTTCATTTTATGTTATTTTTTGGTCGGCTGCAGGGAAGGGGGAGGAGGACGGCACTAGAGCCTCTTTGAAATCAGGGCGGAAGTCTAGGGAGGGGGAGCCCCCGGAACAGATGGGGGGCCCTGAGGCCAGAGGGAGCTAATAATTAGTTATCTCTGCAGTCACAGGATCGTGCCCACATATGTGCACATGCGCACTCAGACACACAGACATGTAGGTGCTTCCATCACATGCGAGGGGCAGACCTCCACACACTCTCAGAGGCCCGTCCTCTGTGGGCCCCCCCCCCCCCCCCCCCCCCCCGTAGGCTGAGGGGCCCCATGACTTACACCAGGAGAAAGTGTTTTTGGCCCCAGGCTGTATGCAGGGAAGTGCTAAGGAGAAGGCACAGGCATTCTGCATTGACGGAGAACTCCCTGGCCAACTCCTCCCCCCTCCCCCATGGAGCTGGCCTTGAAGCCAGGAGGTCCCTGCTGGGGGAAGGTGCAGAGCCACTTGGGCCCTGGTCGTGGGGGGACTGTGTGCATATCTGGAGTTCATGTCCGTGCATGAGGTAGGTGGGTAGTGGCTTTAACACCTGCCTGCCCTTCTCACTAGACATATGACTCCAAGTGTCTCTTAGGGTTCCTGGGCCTGTTTTCTCTGCTGCAAATGAAGAAAGCAATACAGCTCTGCCTGCTCTGTGTGGTTACAGTGTGTGTGTGTGTGTGTGTGTGTGTGTGTGTGTGTGTGTGTGTAGAGAAGTGGTTACAGTGTGTGTGCGTGTGAGTGTGGGGAAGGAAAGGTTTGGCTTCCTCTTGAAGGCATTAGCATCTTACCCAGCACACTTCCTTTTACTCTAGACTCCCCAAGAATCTGCTGAAATACCTTAAAATCACACACAACCATACTCCCAAGTAAAGTTCCAGTGGATCAAAGGTTAAATAAAACAAGTAAGCCCGGCTGGTGTGGCTCAGTGGTTGACCTATGAACCAGGAGGTCGCTGGTTTGATTCCCAGTCAGAGCACATGCCCGGGTTGTGGGCTCAATCCCCAGTAGGGGGAATGCAGGAGGCAGCCGATCAAAATGATTCTCTCCCATCATTGATATTTCTATCTCTCTCTCCCTTTCCCTTCCTCTCTTAAGTCAATACAAAAGAAGAAACTATAGGTTATCTGTCTTTTAATTATAAAAGTAAAGGCAAAATTATAAATGGAAATGGTTTATAAATTTGAATTATATGAAAAGAAAACCTAATATATAAGTTTTTATACCAAAAATAGAATCAAAGGCAAGCAATGAACTGGCAAACACTTTTAACCTGTATAATAAAAAAAATGCTTATTATCCTTAATATGCAAAGAGTATTCACAAATCAATAAGAAAAAACACACATGAGCCATGTAAATAAAAAATGAACAAGGGACATGAATTGACAAAGATGAAAACAACAACAACCCCAGTAAAAACATGTAACAATAATCAACCTAACTAGTAATTAAAGAAAAAAAACCTTAAAGTAGAAAAACTTAAAAAAAATCCAACTGGCAAAGATGAAAAGTATATAATACTTTGGATTAACATGGACACAAGGAACAAGTATGCACTTGTCATGCTAGTGGAAGCACAAATGGGTGAAAACTTTCTGAAGGGTAATTTGCAAATGTCTATGCAAACTTTAAAAATATTCCTACAGAAATTTACTGTAAGAAATAATAAATCATGTGCATAGAGACATTTCTGAAGAATGCTCAATGAAGCATTATTTATAATGGTGAAAATTTGAAAATAGATTAATATAGAATAATGGAAGGACTGGTTAAATAGATTATGTACAAACATGCATTCAAGATCATATTTAAAAAATATTTGATGGTGTTGGAAAGTACCCACTATATTATATAAAAAACCATATGATCTCCCTAATATGGGGAATCTAAGGAACAAAATAAACTGACTAACAAAATAGAACCAGAGGCATGGACACATGGACTAGATGGACAGATGTCAGAGGCAGGGGCGGGGGACTGGATAAAAGCAGGTGAAGACATTAGCCAAAGAGCTAATGGACACAGCCTGTAGGGGCCGCTCAGCGGTAGGCAAAGCGGGGGACGGGAGGGGGCATCTGTAATAGTGTCAACAATACAACAAAAAAGAAAGTAACATTTTTATTTTTATTTAAAAATATTTATATTGATTTCAGGGAGGAAGGGAGAGGAAGAGAGCTAGAAACATTAATGATGAGAGAGAATCAGGGATCAGCTGCTTCCTGCATGCCCCTCACTGGGGATGGAGCCCACAACTCGAGCATGTGCCCTGACTGGGAATGGAACCGTGACCTCCTGGTTCATAGGTCGATGCTCAACCACTGAGCCATGCCAGCCGGGCTTATTTTAATTAAACACATACACACACACACACACACACACACACACACACACACACACCTAAAACCCACAATATATGTACAGATCAAATACCGGAAGGCTGAATACCAAAACATTGCCAATGCTTCTCTTTAGGGAATAAGAGTATAAGTAATTTTTGCTTTCCTTTCTTTTATATTTACAGAATTTTCCACAATAAATTTCATTATTTTGATAATCAGAGAAAAACAACAAATGTTTTAAAGTGCTGGGTAAAATTTCCAACAGGACTCAATGCGGCTCGGCTGTCTCCAGGCGTAACTTGTGGGGAGCCAACACCATATGTAGTTTTCACGTCTGTTCTAGGGTTGCGCACACACACGCTCATACACTTCGACTCACGTGCATCTGTCTCCAACCCACACGCATACCCACCGCTCTGCACGCCACGCACACACAGGCGAGCCCCGCCCCGCGCTCACCCCCCAAGCCCTTTCGGAAATGACTCTGTCATGCAGGTATTTGGAGTTTGGTGGCTAGGTCCCCGGGTCCCTACCCCGAAATGTGGCTGAAGTTCTCCTCAGTGCGTGACACTGTCCGATGGGAAATCTTCCCACGAGAGGAGGTTCCTACACGCTCGGGCCACGAAGAGGCCCAGCCTCAGCAGCAGGAGGAAGGAATGGGGAGCAGCAGCCCTTCTCTGGGTCCGGGGAGCGGGGTCCCCAGCCCGTGGAGGGGGCTCCTCAAGCCCACGCTAATGAGGAGGCTGGGCTCCTGGGTCCCCATCCCTTGGAAAGACTTCGTCAGCCGAAGAGGAAACACCGCCCCAGCAGACACCCGAGCTGGAGCGCCCGGCTGTGTGCTTTTCATGACAGTGATGTTCAGGCACAGTGTGTGGCAGCTCGGACCCAAAGACGAAAAAGATGCTGCCCTTGTCCTCACGGACCCCGCAGACTAGTGCGAGAGACACGCGTGGGCAGCTGACTGCCCTCCAGCCACCCAACGTATGACAGAGGGAGGACGCCTGCAGGAGGCAGCAGCGGGCAGGGGTGTGGTGCTGTGAAAAGGCATTGTGGGTGCCCAGATATGACAAGCTTAGTGTGAGGAGAGCCTGGAGTGTGTGTGTGGAAGGGGGGGGGAGGGGGCAGAAGACATCGGCTGGAAAATTGGCACAACCACCACCCATGGCAGGGTGCTCCCAGCCCACCACCCGCAGGCCCCATGACCCAGCAATTCCGCTCCTAGGGACGCGCCCCACAGGGACCATGAGCACCAGAGACACGCACAGGAACGTCCACGGCAGCACCGTTTGTCTTTGCTCCGAACTGGAAGCTACCCAAATGCCCATCGATGGATAACAGCTTTAACATGTGCGCACAACAGAAACTGCACGGATGTGGGAGTGAACTCTCCGGGGCCACACACAACCAAGTGGGTGAATTTCACAAATTCAAAACGCCATCTAGTAAAAGAAGCCGGACAGACGGCATGGAAAGGCAACACTGATCGGAAGCCAGGACAGCGGTTTCCCTGCCGGGGAGGGTGGGGACCGAGAGGGCACCAGGAGGCTTCTGGGTGCTGTGCTGTCCCATTCCCCGCCCTGGGAGGGGCCTGCCCGGTGTGCCCTGCCCTGGGAGGGGCCTGCCCGGTGTGCCCTGCCCTGGGAGGGGCCTGCCCGGTGTGCCCTGCCCTGGGAGGACCTGTCTGTGTGTGCCCTGCCCTGGGAGGGGCCTGCCCGGTGTGCCCTGCCCTGGGAGGGGCCTGCCCGGTGTGCCCTGCCCTGGGAGGACCTGTCTGTGTGTGCCCTGCCCTGGGAGGGGCCTGCCCGGTGTGCCCTGCCCTGGGAGCGGCCTGCCCGCGTGTGCCCCGCCCTGGGAGCGGCCTGTCCGGTGTGCCCTGCCCTGGGAGCGGCCTGCCCGCGTGTGCCCCGCCCTGGGAGCGGCCTGCCCGGTGTGCCCTGCCCTGGGAGCGGCCTGCCCGTGTGTGCCCTGCCCTGGGAGCGGCCTGCCCGCGTGTGCCCCGCCCTGGGAGCGGCCTGCCCGTGTGTGCCCTGCCTTGGGAGGGGCCTGTCCGTGTGTGCCCTGCCCTGGGAGCGGCCTGCCCGGTGTGCCCTGCCCTGGGAGCGGCCTGCCCGTGTGTGCCCTGCCCTGGGAGCGGCCTGCCCGCGTGTGCCCTGCCCTGGGAGGGGCCTGCCCGCGTGTGCCCTGCCCTGGAAGGGGCCTGCCCGTGTGTGCCCTGCCCTGGGAGGGGCCTGCCCGCGTGTGCCCTGCCCTGGGAGGGGCCTGCCCGCGTGTGCCCTGCCCTGGAAGGGGCCTGCCCGTGTGTGCCCTGCCCTGGGAGCGGCCTGTCCGTGTGTGCCCTGCCCTGGGAGGGGCCTGCCCGCGTGTGCCCTGCCCTGGAAGGGGCCTGTCCGTGTGTGCCCTGCCCTGGGAGGGGCCTGCCCGTGTGTGCCCTGCCCTGGGAGGGGCCTGCCCGCGTGTGCCCTGCCCTGGGAGGGGCCTGTCCGTGTGTGCCCTGCCCTGGGAGGGGCCTGCCCGTGTGTGCCCCGCCCTGGAAGGGGCCTGTCTGTGTGTGTCCTGCCCTGGGAGCGGCCTGCCCGCGTGTGCCCTGCCCTGGAAGGGGCCTGCCCGTGTGTGCCCTGCCCTGGAAGGGGCCTGTCTGTGTGTGCCCTGCCCTGGGAGCGGCCTGCCCGCGTGTGCCCTGCCCTGGAAGGGGCCTGCCCGTGTGTGCCCCGCCCTGGAAGGGGCCTGTCTGTGTGTGTCCTGCCCTGGGATGGGCCTGCCAGCGGTGTTCTTGGTCAGTCAGACCAGAAGGGCCTCAGCCCGGGCCTCCCTCTCGGGCCCGCCTGGTCGTGACCCCTGACTCGAAGGAGCCTCCAGGGCTTGGGAAAACCTTGCCACCCCTGGAGCAGAGGACTGACTCCAGATGGACACTGGGTAAGGCTTCGGCCACGCTCGTGTGACAAGTGCCCATTCCTATCCCTGAATCCGGGTAGAAACACAGACATACACAGACATCCCCAGGGTTTGGCCTGGAAGCCAGCTGACCCACAGGGCACGGTTTTCTTCCTCTCACCCCTTACCCTTCAGCCCTGGGCCCGCTTACCGGCTGGCCAGACCCGGGGCTGGAGCAGAAGATGGTGTACTTGCGGATCACCCCATTCGGCTTGGCAGGGGGCAGCCAGGACACCACCACGCTGCTGGCAGACGAAGGTACGGCTTTGATGCCCGCGGGGGGACCTGGAACTGAGCAGGGAGAAGACGGGGTCAGTTTAGAGAAAGAAGCACAGCCTTTGGGAAAGAATGACATGGTGGGGAGAGTGAGGCAGATCAATCTGGGAGAGCTTCTTGGAGGCGGTGTCCTTGAGCTATGGTTTACAGGGGGAGGTTCCAGCTTGGCAAACTGGTGGGAGAAGAAAGGTGATCATTTTGGGCATGTAACCAAGTCTCTGAGATAAAGGCACTGGGGTGGCCAGCATCAGAGCTGTTTGGCAAGAGCCAAGGATTTAGGGCTCGCAGGGGAGAAATAAAACCCACGAGAAATTCATCTTGATCCCTATGGCCCTAATCTGCTCCCTGCCCCAATGTTCTACTGATTAATAACGTGTATTTAGGCCAAACAAATGCACTGGGCGCTTTGCTTTTCCTGGCCTCTGAGCCACGTGAAGCCAGGGGCTCCAGAGTCTCACGGAGTGGGCCTGCTCCTGAGGGCCAAGGGCTGTGGTCCGCCAGTGGATGCCTGTCTCCTGCCGTGCGCCAGGGCACTGCCTTGGCGGTGCTGGCTAGGCCCTCCCCGTTTTCAGGAGGGAGAGTCTACGTTAGAATCGGCGGGGCTCCGTGCAGGCGGGCGAGCCAGTAGAAGAGCTGCTCCGGACTCGTCTCATACTCGCTGGGAGCACGTCTAAGTGATCTCCATTCACATGGACGCCGACCTCGCCTGCCTGCTCTGGGCCTGCCTGTTCCAGCCCATACTCTCCTTCTCCATTTCTCCCTTGTGTGGTTGTGTGCTTGTCTTCCTCCTGGGAGCTTTCACACACCTTTGCGGATAGCGACAGTATCTCACTCAACTTATTTTACCTCTCCGAGTCTCAGTTTCCCCATCTATACAATGGACATAACAACCACATTAAGGGTTTGTAGGGAGAATTCGTGCTCATTAAAATAAAGCACCTGGCATAGTGCCTGACAACTAGAAGACACTCAATAAATTACAACCATTATTATTTTTGCATTCCCTCTCAGCTTCTAGCAGCTACCTAATTTTTTTTTTTGAATCTAGTAAGTGGTCAACAATTCTAGGTTAAATAGAAGAACTTGATGTAGCATCATCGCCCATACAGGCCATACAGCTCAGAAGCTGGCCTTCGTCCTCGACTCCACCCTTCCCCACGGCTGCGCCCTCCCTCCGCGCCTCGGCCCTCACCGGCACCTCTGCAGTGGGGGAGCACGGGGCTCTGTGGGAGGCCGCTGGGCAGTGTGCTAACTGCACTGTGAGAATCTACCCTTTATCCTTGTGTACTCTTTCTTATCAGTTGTTGAGAGAGGTATGTTGACATCTCCCACTATGATTGTAGATTTGTTTATTCATCCTCTAGTTCTGTCAGTTTTTCCTTTTAAATATATTGAGGTTATGTTATTTGGTTCACACAAATTTGGAACTGTTTTATGTGCCTAGTAAATGGCATCTTTTATCCTAATGAAGTATCCTTTTTTATTTCTAACTAGTGTCCCAGTGCACGGATTCGTGCATATTGAAAGGAAATCAATTGGAAGAAATATTTTAATATTGCTATTTGCCCTTTCTGTTGAATAGAAGTGTCAACCACATTCACGATTAACAATGACAGATCAAAACACACGTGTGCGATTGGCACTAGTGAAAGCTTTATATGTATTGCACATGTGTGAGTCAATTTAGTCTTTTATAATATAGAATCAACTTGCTTAATTAGACCTGCTTTCTGATTTAGCTAAACTTTTTCCAGCCCAGTGAAGCACCCCAACTTCTCTTTCAGGTAATTGTCAGCAACACAGCAGTAAATATCAACACGAAGCAGATTATTATTGTAGATCACGCAGGGAGAACAAAGGGTAAAATATTTAACTGCAGGGGTGTTTGACTATATTCTGTGCAGTGAGAAAACCTGAAGTCATTTTCAAGGTCCACCATTTCTTACTTCTTTTCAGTCAGGTCAAGTTTCTAAACTTTCTAAATCTCCGTTTTCCCACTAATGAAAAGAAAATAGGATTCTACCAAGTCTCCTACCTACTCCAGGACTTCTGTGAGGATCAAATGAGATGGGGCACGTGAAAACGCTTCACAAACATTTGGTTAAAGTATAAAATGTTTGCACCTGGCTATAAAGCAAGTCATGTTCCTGGGATGAAGAAACTCCAAGGAGGCTAGTTGCTAGGGAGAGGAAGCCAGGTGTTGCTATGTGATGTCATTACCCAGCACCCACAGTGACTGTTTTCAGGCTGAGCTGGGTTTTGGAATTGAAATGTGCAACAATGGCATCTACATTGGGAGAGGGCAGCTGGAAGTTCTAAGTCCCTTCCATTGACTGCATTTTGCACCATGGGGTCTTGGCAGCATTGGCTGTGATTTGGTGGGGTGTTGCTCTGGGGTGGTGGCAGGACCTGTGTCCCACTTGGGGGAAGCCAAGTGTTGGTTTGTCGGCACCAGGTCCACCGTGCCATTTATTTTTAAATGGCCAATGCGTGTCATGGCAGCTCCTTTATTGAGCATCTGCCCCCTGCTGATCAGTGTGCATCTTATCTACCAGTCAGATGGACACATAGCCTTTTATATATACAGACTAGAGGCCTGGTGCACAAAATTCATACACTGGGGGGAGGTGGGTTGGGGAGGGGTTCTTCAGACCGGCCTGCACCCTCTCGAAATCCGGGACCCCTCGGGGGATGTCCAACTGCTGGTTTAGGACCGATCCCGATGTGGATCAGGCCTAAACCGGCAGTCGGATATCCCTCTCGCAATCTGGGACTGCTGGCTCCTAACTGCTCACCTGCCTGCCTGATTGCCCCTAACCCCTCTGCCTGCATGCCTGACCACTCCTAACCACTTGCTGGGGGCGGCTGGCTGTGGTGAGGGGCCGTGGTCATTCTGGTAGTTTATTATATGGGATAACTCTTTTTGCCTTATGGCCTACTATGTCTGATATTAATATTCCAGTTTTCTCTTAGACAGTTTTGCATCATATGCCTTTTATTTTTTTATATCTTTCATGTTGAACTGTTCTATACCTTTATGTTTTAGATGTCTCCTATAAACAGCACGTATTTGGGTTTTGTTTCATTGCTAGCCAGTTTGACAGAGTTTATCCTTTAATTGGAGAATTTAGTCAATTTATCTTTAATGCAATTATTTATGTATTTGAGTTTAAATATTTTATCTTACTAAGTATTTTTTATTTGTCCCACTATTTTGCTTTTCTTTCCTTTTGTGCCTTCTTCTGGATTGAGTATCTAAAAATACTCTATTCTCCCACTCTATTAGTTTGGCTATTATATAATTTTTTATATTACTTTTAGTGGTTACTGAACAAATTAAAAAATGAATCTTTAACTTACCAAAGTCTATTATCATTAATTGGCACTTTTCTCAGCCAATGGAAGGGACTTAGAACTTCCAGCTGCCCTCTCTCAATGTATATGCCATTGTTGCACATTTCAATTCTGCATATATTTTAGATCCTCCCTAAGATGATAACATTATCACCATCATCATTTTTATATAGTCAATATTAATTGTATTTAGCCATATATTCACATTCTAATTGCTCTTCTTTCCTTATTGCATCATTAAGCTTCCACCTAGGGTCATTTTCATTCTAGCTAAAGAATGCTCTTTAATATTTTTCTAGGGTAGGTGTGTTGGTGATAAATTCCCTCAGTTTTTGTCTGAAAGTTTCTTTATTTCATTTTAATTTTGAAGATATTTTTTTCATGGTATAAAGCCATAGGCTGATAACTACTTTTCTTTCATACTTTAAATATGCCATTGCATTGTTTTATGGCTTCCATTATTTCTGATAAGTTAGAGGACAATCTAATTGTTATCCCTTTGAAGGTAACTGGTCTTTTTTCCTTCGCCTGCTTTTAAGATATTTCTGTTTGTATTTTTTGTTTAGCAGCTTTATTGTAATGAGCCTAGGTGTGGATTTCTTTACTTTATTGTCTATAGAGTTTGTAGATCTT
This sequence comes from Cnephaeus nilssonii, assembly GCF_951640355.1. Classification (NCBI taxonomy): domain Eukaryota; kingdom Metazoa; phylum Chordata; class Mammalia; order Chiroptera; family Vespertilionidae; genus Cnephaeus; species Cnephaeus nilssonii. The sequence continues at coordinate 80,986,855 of NC_137084.1, forward strand.
GCATTTGTGGCTTGATATCTTTCAACAGTTTTGAAAAGTTTTCAGACATTTTATCTTCTGCCCCACTGTCTTTCTCCTCTTCTTTGGGATATCTCCTTGCATCCTCTGTGACCTTTATATTCCAAACTAGAGGCCCAGTGCATGATTTAATCATGCACCTGGTGCACCAGCGGGCTGGCTGTCCGCCGGTGCACCAGGCCTTCCGAAAGCCTCCGGCGCGGCGGAGGCTTTCGAAAGGCCTTGTGCCGGAGCAGACAGTCGGCCAGTTCCCCCGCTTTGGCTTTTGATCGCGGGGGAGCTGGCCGGCTGTCCGCCGGTGCACCAGGCCTTCCGAAAGCCTCCGGCGCAGCCATGACACAGATGCTGAGCTCGCGGCGCCACTGGCGCCGCGAGCTCAGCGTCCTGCTGGCCCAATCAGCTACCCCGGCCACCCTGCGCCTCCTGCTGGCCCAATCGTGGGCGTAGCGGAGTGATGGTAATTTACATATTACCATTTTATTATGTAGGATGTGTTCCATGGGTCAGCAGCAGCATCACCTGGGAGCATGTTAAAAATTCAAAATCTCAGGTTTTACCCTATACCTACTAACACAGAATCTGAATTTTAACATGATCCCTGAGGGACTTGTATGTACAGTCAAGTTTGAAAATCACTGTTCTATGTCTTACTTGCTCTTTTGTTTTCCATTCATTTGTCTTTCTGTGCTCCCATGGCAGAGGTGGAATTGGCCTGTGGAACGATGTGGTGGAACTGGGCAGCATGGATGGAGTGGGCATATTGTCTGCCCACCCGCTCACCATTATTTTTTCCTATTTCTTGCAGATACTCACTTTTTGTGTGTGTGTGTGTGTGTGTGTGTGTGTGTGTGTGTGTCAATCCTCATCTGAGGGTATTTCCTTCTGACCTATCTTCCAGTTCACTAGTTACCTCTTTAACTGTGTCTCATTTATTTTAACTTATGTATTGAGTTTTTTTATTTCAGGTACTAGTACTTTTTGTTTCTATATTTTACATTTGAGAGTTTCCAATTCTCTTAAAATTTAAATCTTATTAAGAAAAATTATTTGAAAGTCCATATTTGATTAAAAAACACACCTATGTTTGGAATCCTGTGGGTCTGTTTCTTTTGTCTATTTTTTTCCTACTGGCTTTTGTTTACATATTCTTATTTATTTTTTTATTGTATGCCAGGCACAGTATTTGCATAATTGTTTGTAAAACTAATTTGAGGTCTCAGGTGATGTAATTTTCCTAAAGAGAGAATTCATGTTTGTTTCTGACAGGTACCTGCAATTTGGGGCACTGGCAACAAAGGGTTGCTTCACTCTAACTTCCTTGACTGAGATGATTTGAAGCTGAGCTGTCTGCTTTTGGCCACTTTTAATCCTGTCCTGCATGGTCTTAACTCAAAGCAAGGGGTTGGCCAGACAGATCTCCACGCCCTGGCAGGCCCTGGCCTCCAGTTTATGTCTTCCTAGTGCTGCTCAGATGCTCAGCAACTGCCTCCAGACTCAGCAAATGTCTCCCAGGGGAAAGCTGTTCCAAATGCCAGGCTTCCCTTCTGGGCTTCCATTCTCCCTTGGACCCTGGCCCAGTAACTCTTCACTCTCCTGCCAGCAATTTGATGCCTTCACGCAGGTGTTTAAAAAACCCTTTTACCCAGACTTTAGAGTGTGCTCAGCAAGAGGGAGCGTGGGTTTGGGTTCTCTGGTCCGCCACTGCTGGCACGGAAGTCCTCTGGCATGCTTCTCTAGGGTCGGCCTCCTCCTCCTCCTCACGGCTGCCGCCCCAGCACACCTGCCAGGTGCCCACGGGTTCTCACAGGCCTCCCTGACACTACTTCTCATTCCTCCCACCTCCATCCTGTCATTAGTGCCCTACACTGCTCCAAAGTTAAAACCTGGACTAGTCAAGACTCTTTCTCAGTTAAAGATCTGAGGGTTGTGGGCTCAATCCCCAGTGGGGGGCGTGCAGGAGGCAGCCAATCAATGATTCTCTCTCATCATTGATGTTTCTACCTCTCTCTCCCTCTCCCTTCCTCTCTGAAATCAATAAAAAAAATTTAAAAAAAGGAAATAATGCCCACCCCATAGGGCTGCTGGGAAGCTCACGTCTCACCTATGGCCGCACAGCACACGCATGCCGAGGTGTGACCACGTTCTGGGTGAGGCCTCATCTGACAGTGGGTTCCTCCAGCCTCGGCCCCCCTGGGGGCACTACTTCCCGAGGGGCACCTGGGCCTACTGCCCACACTCACTCCTTGTCAGCACCGTGGCAACCTTAGCACAACTGCCACGTGCTCGCACTTGACATGTGAGAGGATTTTACAGCTCCCTTGTTTCTTACAACTTGATAACATGTCACTTGTCCCCATTTTATCATGAGGAAGGGAGGTTTGGCACGTTTGAAGGACTTGCCAGTAAGTGACAGGACTGAGCATGCACGTCTGTAGGGTTTGCAGTGCCCCTTGCCCTCTGGGACGCTGCTGCCCGGGGCCTCGCCCTGCCCGTGCAACCCTGTGTGTGGCTCTGCTGCCCGGGGCACCTCTGTGTGTGGCTCTGCTGCCTGGGGCACCTCTGTGTGTGGCTCTGCTGCCCGTGGGCACCTGTGTGTGTGGCTCTGCTGCCCGTGGGCACCTGTGTGTGTGGCTCTGCTGCCCGTGGGCTCCTGTGTGTGTGGCTCTGCTGCCCGTGGGCACCTCTGTGTGTGGCTCTGCTGCCCGTGGGCACCTCTGTGTGTGGCTCTGCTGCCTATGGGCACCTGTGTGTGGCTCTGCTGCCCGTGGGCACCTGTGTGTGTGTGGCTCTGCTGCCTGTGGGCACCTGTGTGTGTGGCTCTGCTGCCTGGGGCACCTCTGTGTGTGGCTCTGCTGCCCGTGGGCACCTGTGTGTGGCTCTGCTGCCCGTGGGCACCTGTGTGTGTTACTCTGCTGCCCGTGGGCACCTCTGTGTGTGGCTCTGCTGCCTATGGGCACCTGTGTGTGTGGCTCTGCTGCCCGTGGGCACCTGTGTGTGTGGCTCTGCTGCCCGTGGGCACCTGTGTGTGTGGCTCTGCTGCCCGTGGGCACCTCTGTGTGTGGCTCTGCTGCCTGTGGGCACCTGTGTGTGTGGCTCTGCTGCCCGTGGGCACCTCTGTGTGTGGCTCTGCTGCCTGTGGGCACCTGTGTGTGTGTGGCTCTGCTGCCTGTGGGCACCTGTGTGTGTGTGGCTCTGCTGCCCGTGGGCTCCTGTGTGTGTGGATCTGCTGCCTGTGGGCACCCCTGTGTGTGGCTCTGCTGCCTGTGGGCACCTGTGTGTGTGGCTCTGCTGCCCGTGGGCTCCTGTGTGTGTGGCTCTGCTGCCCGTGGGCACCTGTGTGTGTGTGGCTCTGCTGCCCGTGGGCTCCTGTGTGTGTGGCTCTGCTGCCTGTGGGCACCTGTGTGTGTGGCTCTGCTGCCCGTGGGCACCTGTGTGTGTGGCTCTGCTGCCCGTGGGCACCTCTGTGTGTGGCTCTGCTGCCTGTGGGCACCTCTGTGTGTGGCTCTGCTGCCCGTGGGCACCTGTGTGTGTGGCTCTGCTGCCCGTGGGCACCTGTGTGTGTGGCTCTGCTGCCCGTGGGCACCTGTGTGTGTGGCTCTGCTGCCCGTGGGCACCTCTGTGTGTGGCTCTGCTGCCCGTGGGCACCTGTGTGTGTGGCTCTGCTGCCCGTGGGCACCTCTGTGTGTGGCTCTGCTGCCCGTGGGCACCTGTGTGTGTGGCTCTGCTGCCCGTGGGCACCTCTGTGTGTGGCTCTGCTGCCCGTGGGCACCTGTGTGTGTGGTTCTGCTGCCCGTGGGCACCTGTGTGTGTGGTTCTGCTGCCCGTGGGCACCTGTGTGTGTGGCTCTGCTGCCCGTGGGCACCTGTTAGTGGCTCTGCTGCCCGTGGGCTCCTGTGTGTGTGGCTCTGAGGCAGCTCCAGACCAGAGGTTGGAAGCAGGAGGGATGGTGCTCCCTGGCCTCTGGGCTCCCTAATGGGCCTCACCTGGGTCAGTCAAACGCTTGCAGGTCCTTTCGGCTCAGGCACTGCATGAGGGTGGAGTTCAGGAAGTCAGGGGCCCAGGGCTCACTCTCAGAGGCTGCCTGTGTGTGCCCTGATCCTGGATGGAGCTGTGAGCACATGCCTGCTCAGGCTCCACACAAGAGCAGGTGGCCCGGGTGGGGGATTGGTGACAGGAAGAGCAGGGCAGGAGGCTGGAAAGTATTTAGTTGCTCAGAGCTGAAGGTGGGGAGGGGCTGATCTGATGGAAAGGGCGGGGTTTGGGAAGGGGGGTGTGGGAGGGGTGTGGGAAGGGCATTACGCTGAGCCCCTGGCTGCTCCGGGAACTTCACCACCACTCCCAGCCTGAGTCCTTTTCCCAACTCCTCCAGTCCCTTCAGCACCTTCTGGCAAACTGGGTAGACCCTAGACTTTGGAGAAACTGAGGCTGAGTGGGAGGGAACCATCGCGCCAGCGCTGTCTCGCATGAGCCAATGCCGCTGAAGACATAGCACCCGGCTCCCAGGGGTAAGAGCCACCTGAGCCGCGGGCTGGGGGAGGTGAGCTTGCAGCTTGGGTCGTGGGCGGACGGACGGACGGACGGACGGACAGACAGAAGGCGGGCCCTTCCCGAGGTCTGTTCTCTGCGGACTGACTCAGCTCCCAGCCTCCCCCACGCCCTCGCTTGTTCCTCTGCCTTGAGTCTTGGCTCCTATTTCAGGTTTCCCTCCATTTCCGCCTCCCCCCGCCCCCCGAAAGGGCTCTGAGACCCTAGCCCCACGGAGACACGTCCCGTCCCTCCCCGAGAGCCCCACCTGACCACCAAGTCCCTAGCCCAAGATGTGTGGTGAGGTTCCAGTTCCCCCTCAGCCCAGCCTTCTGTGTCCAGAGAATCAGGTGAGCATTGCAGGGGCCGGTGCCCTGGGGCGAGGGAGGGGAGCATAGCTGGCTCCCGGCCTAGTGCTGGGGGGAGGGGAGGCTGCTCCTCTCTTTCCTGAGGAGTCGGAGCATCTCACCACCTCTGTGGGCTGCTTCTCCCAAAGCAGGGCCCAGGCCTCCCAGGGACAGAGAGAGGGCGGCTCTGCTTGGGCAGGGCGGGCAGTGGGGCGGGCAGTGGGGTGGGCAGTGGGGTGGGCAGTGGGGCGGGCAGTGGATGGGCAGCAGGCAGTGGGGTGGGCAGTGGGGCGGGCAGTGGGGCGGGCAGTGGGGCGGGCAGTGGATGGGCAGCAGGCAGTGGGGTGGGCAGTGGGGCGGGCAGGGTGGGCAGTGGATGGGCAGCAGGCAGTGGGGTAAGCAGCGGGGTGGGCAGCGGGGTGGGCAGTGGGGTGGGCAGCGGGGTGGGCAGCGGGGTGGGCAGTGGGGCGGGCAGTGGGTGGGCAGTGGGTGGGCAGTGGGGTGGGCAGTGGGTGGGCAGCAGTCAGTGGGGTAAGCAGCAGGGTGGGCAGTGGGGCAGGCAGTGGGTGGGCAGTGGGTGGGCAGTGGGGTGGGCAGTGGGTGGGCAGCAGTCAGTGGGGCGGGCAGTGGGGCGGGCAGCGGGGCGGGCAGCGGGGCGGGCAGCGAGGTGGGCAGCGGGGCGGGCAGCGGGGTGGGCAGTGGGGTGGGCAGTGGGTGGGCAGTGGGTGGGCAGTGGGGTGGGCAGTGGGTGGGCAGCAGTCAGTGGGGCGGGCAGTGGGGCGGGCAGTGGGGCGGGCAGCGGGGCGGGCAGCGAGGTGGGCAGCAGGCAGTGGGGCGGGCAGTGGGGTGGGCAGTGGGGTGGGCAGCGGGGTGGGCAGCGGGGTGGGCAGTGGGGTGGGCAGTGGGGTGGGCAGTGGGGTGGGCAACAGGGCGGCTCAGGGTGCTCTCAGCAGCCGCCCCGGGAGCCTGCCCGGCAGGGGCAGCGAGACACTCACCGTCCTCCTTGGTCTGGATGTGCAGCACGCCGCTGCGCACGCCGTCGCCCGCCTGCGTGAAGGCCAGCACCTGCACGCTGTAGTTGGTGAACTTCTCCAGGCCCCGCAGCTCCACGCGCTCCCGCGTGGTCGTGATGTTCTGCATCTCGCCCCACTCTGCCGAGAGGAGGGAGAAAGCGGCCTCTGCATGCGGCACAGCCGCCCCCAGGACCCGCTGCCACCCTCCGCCGGCCCGGGCGTGTCGGGCCTGCCTCCCGGGGCTCCGGCTTCCACTGCAGGGTGGCATCTGGGGGACCCTCTACCTCAAGGCGCACGGGGCCAGATCTGGGGCACTTTGCAGGCCTCGTCTCTCCCCAAGCGGCCCCTGCAGGGGGAAGGGCAGGTGCTGGCTGGTCTCAGCCCCAGCCGACCTTGCACTGAATCCAACTCAGTGCTCTCCCTTCACAGCGCTCCCTTCTCCCCATCTCACAAGGGACATTGGCCGGCTGTCCAATCCTCTCTGGGCGAAGGACCAGGGTGGCTCGGGGCTGGAGGGGAGCCTAGGCCAGGCGGGCAGTCAGCAGCCGTTCCTCCCTGCTGCCCCGTGCCTGCGGCTCTCAGATGTCGCTAGGCACTGTGGCCACCTGGGGTGACAGGTGACAGGCTGCGGCTGCATGGACTGCTCCTGGGCCAGCCCCCTGACTCTCAATAGCCGGGCCTTCCTCCCACCGGGAGGGCCCATCCCCGGCTCTGCGGGGCCCGGGCCTCCGAAGAGAGCTCAGGGCCGGGGTCCCCTGGGAGGGCCAGGGGCTTAGAAGGAGGGACAGAGCCAGGCTCTGGAGCTGACAGCCCCGCTGGGTCCCCTGGGCTTGTAGAAAGACAGGCCCAGACACCGGCCGAGGACAGGTTGTGTTGAAGCCGAGCGCCTGCAGACCATCCCCAGCCGCTGCAGGGTCCAGAGGGCGAGGATGCCCAGCCCGAAAGGATCGGGTCCATTCAGGGGAACCTGGGAGGCCTTGGCAGCCGAACCCCCCTTTCTCAGGAGGCCAGAAACCAGGGCAGGCCTTCCCGGATGGAGTCCAGGAAGCGGGCAGTGCAGCCCTCACCCAGGTGGCCCTCGGGATTAGGGTCCGTGCCCCCTCCCCTGAGGGCTGAGCTGGGGAAGCCTGCAGGCTCCGACTAGAGAAGCAGGTTCTGGAAAGCAGGGGCTGCCCGTTTCCTGACTGGGCACCGCCGTGAGGCCGTCTCACAGCGTAAGAAGCGGGGACACCTTGGGGGCAAACCCTGAGCTCCAGGCCCCTGAGTTTGGAGGAGACAGTGGAGGGAGTGGGGCCAGCTGTCTGGCAGAGCAGAATCTGGTGGGGGAGGGGAGGGAGCTGCCCGAGAGGTGGCCGTGAGGGCGTCCCAGGTCCTCCAGGAAGGAACGAGGCACCGGGGCCGGTGGCAGAAGGGTCAGCATTTGGGGAGCAAACTCACTGCGGCCCTCTGTGACCCCCGCAGAGCATCCCCAGAGTTAGGGACGCTGGTCTTCTGGGGCACGATGCAGACTTCCTGCTCGCCACCAGTCTGTGCCCACCGTGTGTTTGTGGGGCCACACGAGCCCGTGTGGACCAGTGCATCCCAGGGGAAGGAAGGCGCCCAGGGCTGGGACACTGCCTTGGTTTTCCTGCCCCGGCTCCACATGGGCTCTTGTCTAACCTTGTCCAGGTGCCGCCCAGCTCCTGGGCACATGCATGCTCACTGCAGACCCGCCTCTTCCTCTTGCCCCTTCAGCCCCGGATGGGGAGGGCTTCCAGCTGGTGCTACTCTTGGGTACCCCCTTCCCTGCACCCCCTCTTCCCCAACCCCCCAAAAGCAGTGCCTTCATTAAACTCTCTTCAATTGCCCCATCTAAGTGAGCCAACTGTCCCCCTGCTGGCACCATAGAGGCCTCATATCAACACATGACATTAGAGAAGCAAATATGCCCCCATCACCCCTCAGGTCATTCCCAAACATACTCCGTCTAGGAGCCGCTGGTGTCTCCTCCCCACAACTTACCCCCTCCCCCCAAAGGTGACCCTGGTGCCTGGCTGTGGCCCCGGATCATCGTGGGGAAGAGGGGGCTGCACTCCCCTTTGGCATCGGGGGGGGGGGGGAGATGCTCAGCTCTCACTGGGCATGAGCGCAGAGCCCACCCCCGCCCTCTCACCCGGAGACCCGGCCAGCGCTCCCGCAGACTCACCCCCATCAATGTACAGTGACCAGAAGATGACCCGATAGCCTTTGAGGACGCCATTGAGAGTGCTTCGTGGGGGCTCGGACCAGGAGATGACAGCCACGTCGGAAGTGATGGACAAGGCCCGGACATTCTCAGGGGGCTGGCTGGGCACTGCACGGGCAAGGGGAGAACCGGAGGGCTGGTCAGGGAGGCAGAGCCCACGCCCGGGCCGGCTGCCCAGCCCGAGGAGGAGCGTCAGGTGAGGGAGGGAGGGACCTCTTGACTGACGGAGCCGGTTTGGGCCGGGAAGTGAGCCACGCCTCCTCCCTGGTGACTGGGTAAACAGAGGTCTTTATGCGCCTGGATCCTTGGTCTTTGGGGGCCCTGTCCCTGGTTCTGGGTAAATGCCAGGGAAAGAAGGCGCGGAACTCTGGCATGAGCCCCCTGGACTTCAGCAGTGGGCACCGCAGCCCGGGGAGTCCACCTCTGCTAGATGTGCAGCCGGAGGCTCCGCGCCGGCCCGGGAGGGATCTGCAATCGATGCCTTGCCTCATGGCTGCCAGCTGGTCAGTGTCACCTGGCCAGGGCGCCTGAGCCAAGGCCTGGCCTAGAGACCCTGTGTCCTCCTGCTAAGCTGAAGGAAAGGGATGGAAGGAAGGAGGATTTCAACCAGTCCTGGTGAGAGGGAAAAGAGTTTCTACAGACGCCGTTGCGACCCCCGGACCATTGCGCCTCTGTCCCTGACCCTGCACCGGAACACCCCACGTGCCTTGGATGACTGAGGGAAAAACACTCTCGGAGGCCAACGTGGGTGGTCCGCCCGCCTTCGACCCTCTCCCTGGGCGAGCTACCGGCGAGCCGAACCTGAGACCCACTCCGCGTTGGCCCTGTGCAGCTCGCCCTTCTCGGATGACGGAGGCGCCACCGTGGCTAGGGAGAACGTGGGGGCACTCCCTGCTGGCCTCTGGGAGGCCGGAGGGCAAAGGGAGGGCCCGTCTGCTTCGCTTTCCGTGGAGGAAGGAGGCGCAGGCTGATGGAAGGTAATTAGATCCCGTTGCCCCACAAGAGGCAACTCTAATTTTTATGAGCATTTAAATGCTAATACATCATCCTAACGACCCTCTTTGAGAATGATTATTGTTTCATATTACTTAGGTGTAAAAATATAAGCACCATGTAATTAGGGACCCAGTGTAATAAACTAATACAGATCGCCCGTTGGAACACAATGAAGGTAATATAATTACGGGAAAGACACCATTGCTGGAGCAGGGGCCCTTGAATACCCCAGGAGGAGCACTAACAGTGCCAGGAACGATCCGGATCTGACAGGCTAACGAGGGCCTTAATTAAGTATGAAAAACTGCTGAGCAAACGCTCCAGAAACTTTCTTCCCTCTCCTCCTTGGTTTGGAAAACGACTCCACAGCCCATGCTGATCTCTCCCAGGCGCCCCACTCCCCAAAGCAGGGGAGGCGGTGCCCCATGAGGCCGAGGTGCGCCTGGCCTGGCTGATTCCTGCATGGACCTGGGTGGACGGGCGCTTCGTGTCTGGTCAGGCAGGCTGGTGGGGGCTCCGGACACGCATCCTGCCTCCACACCAGTCGGTCCTGCATCCGGCTTTGCTCCAGAACAAGAGGGTAACCAGAGGGTGTGGAGGAAAGAGTGCAGGGAGAGAGATGGGTGAGGGCCAGGCGAGGGAGGAAGAGAACGTGGAGGAGAAGCGCGGAGGGGAGTGTGCAGAAAGGTGCTCAGACAGGCCACAGGACTAGCGGGCCGAGCATCAGCAAGGGGTGCAGAGAGCGCCGATGGACTGAGAAGCCTGGGGTGCTCACAGACCCAGCAGCTCTCAAGGAGCCAATGGGCCTGAGGAGATGGAGGGATCGGGGAGCCTGTGTGGACCACAGGCCATGATGGGGCCAGGAGTGGGGGAGGGGCCCGTGCCCTGTCTGGCAGCCCCGGCTCTGCCTGTGGCTGGGACCTGCTCCCTCTGTTCACCGGCGCCCTCACCGTCCTCCAGGGTGGTGGCATTGATCTCGCTGGACGAGGGCCCCGTGCCGGCCCTGTTGAAGGCCTGGACCACCACCCCGTACTGCGCAAACTTCTTGAGGTTGTCCAGGGTGTAGACCTCGCTGTCCCCGGTGGCCTTCATCTCCACGATGCTGTACTGCCCGTTGCTGCCAGGGCTGTTCTCCCTGTAGCCGATCTGGTAGCCCCGGATCACGCCGTTCTGCAGCTCCTTCTTGGGCGCCTGCGAGTACAGCGTGGGGGAGGGGAGACAGACACAGTGACACTCTGAGACGACACTCTTAAAGCCACGCCAGACCCTGTCACTCCTCCGCTCCCACCCTTCCAAGGACCCGTGTCACTCAGGGTGAGAGCGAAGTCCTTGCAAGGGTTACACAACCCCATGGATCTGACCCCATGACCTCTTGGACCCACCTCCTCTCCCCCGTGCCTGCCCCGCGCCAGCACTGACAGCACCTGACCCTCTATAGAGTGTGCTGGTGGGCTTGGCTCTGTGTCCATATCAGCACGCAAGCGCCAGGAGGATGGGGATGTTGTCTGTTTTGTCTCCTGCTGTTCTCTCAGCGTCTAGAATGGTGCCTGGCCTGCAGTAGGCCCTCCACACACATTTGTTGAATGAATGAATGGTGAATGAATGAGTGAATGAATGAATGAATGAATAAGGACATTGTTTGGCATGGGCTCAGGGCCTTGGGAGAAAGGGAACAGCAGACAAAAAGGAACCAGATGGAGAAGGAGGTGAGCAATGAGTCTGAATAAAAAGAAGGAGTCTGAAGATTCCACTCCACACCCACCAGCTGGCTATTCTAAAAAATTGGCAAATAACAATTGTCAGTGAGGACGTAGAGAAGTTAGAGCCCTTGTGCACTGTGATGGGAATGTGAAATGGTGCAGCCACTGTGGGAAACAGCTTGGTGTTTCCTCAAACAGTTAAACACAGAATTGCCATCGGTCCGGCAATTCCACGTCGGGGTATGTACCCAGGGGGATGGAAAGCAGGCACTCGAACAGATGTCTGTGCGCCCATGCTCACAGCAACAATTCTCAACAGCCAAAGCTGGGAGCAGCCTCCGTGTCCATCGAAGGTGAACGGGTAAATATGTGGGGTGCCCACACACCGGATTATTAGCCTTAAGGGAAGGACCTGCTGATACACGCTGCAACAGGGATGGATCTTGAGAATATTACGCTAAGTGAGCTGAGCCAAACACGGAAGGTCAGATCTTGTGTGGAAGTACTTCTACGAGGCCCTGAGACTAGACAATTCACAGACAGAGTAGAATGGAGGCTGTGAGGAGCGGGGGTGGGTGGACAGGGAGTCACTGTGATGGGCATGGAGAGGGGGAAATTCTGCACATGAACAGTGGTGATGGCTGCATAGCACTGTGAACATACTTAGTGCTGCTGAGCTACACACACCAACGTGGTTGACATGGGAAGCTGTATGCATATAAAATGGTGTACATAGCATACAAGGGAAAGAAGTCCTGGCTTTCACGTGAGTCCAGCCCCTCTTGGAGCAGCAGCTTCCTTCGACCTTCTGGCCAAGGGGCAGCTCCATTGGAGGGACAGAGATGGGCCAGGCCTCGCGGGGGGAGGGGTGTCTTAGAGCTCTGGTGGTGGGCAGGAGTGAAGGCCTGACCCCAGGCGGCCAGCCGAATGGAGAAAACCCCACTGGCACCAGTCTGGGGAGTGGAAAGCATACTCTCACCCCAAGTTTGAGCGCACACACACACACACACACACACACACACACACACGGTCCCGATATATCGTCTCCAGAACCATGAACACACATCCAGACCCTGCGAAACAAGCACCCACACCTGTCGCCGGCCAGATGCATTGAGACCCACAGAGAAACTGATGGAAGGAGAGGACCTGCCCTCTACCAGCTGCGGGGCAGTGTTACAGAACTCACCAGGCGGCCAGGCACACACAGGAGTGCTGGAGATAGAGGAAAAAGCCATTTGTTTCCAGATGTTTCGCATGCACTAGCACAATGACTCAGGGGAGCCTGTTTCTCTCCAAATCCTGAGCCCCAATATGGAGGAAGCTCTCCCTTTAGCCCCTTTGGTTTCTTTGTCCCCAAATATGGATCAGATTTCCGGACCTTTGGTGGGCTCTGCACAAAGCCCCGTGTGTTGGGATGGGGGCCGTGAGACCACACCTAAAGGCCTGGCCTGGCGCCGGCGCTGACAACCCCTCGGGGGGTTGTGTGTTGTTCATGGTTTAGGCCTCTGTGAAATGGGAGCATTTAGGTAAACAGGTCTTGCAAGACCAGATTGTGGAGAAAGGGGCAGTGACTTAATTATAGGCATCAGGAATGCACATTAGGTTACGGCAGAGATTCAGATTGCTAGCCCCCCCCAAATGGCTTATTTTCCCCAACAGCAGCACCCTCCCTGGTGCGTACAGAAACAGCTTGAGTCAGGGGTTTGAAGACAACGAGGTAAATTTAGAAGCCCCGCGTTCTATTGTGCGAAAAGCAGCGTGCTCAAAAACAACTTAGTAAAACTAGTTAGTGAAACAGCTTCATGGTTTTGTTTTTTTTTAAATTCAGCGAATGTTTTAAATGAACTGCATTTTAAAGCTCACTGTTAGCTCAGCAAAATGAGGTTTTAAATTTAACGTAATTGTTTTGAACTCACGAAATAGGTGTGTTCACGATACACACCTGTACACAGCACCATGCAGCCTTCATCACACCAACATAGACTGGTAGAGGCCCTGGACAGGCAGCCACGCATACCCTGCTACATGCCCCCTTCTTCCCTCCTCTCTTTCCTTCTCTCTCTTTCTCCTCCCACTTACCCATCCCCCAAACAGGCACACTCAAGATTTAAATCAATCTTAACAATATTTCTCTGAAGCATTAAGAAGCCAATAGGGCTGATTGCAAATTTATGTCATAAAGCTGTGGCAATTCATCTCATGGAAAGAGTCTTAAAATGAAGTGACTTATCTTTCAAGTGAATCTTTATTTTTCAGTAATCTGTTTCATGGTGTTAAAAAAAATCCCCTGAAAAGTCAGCCCAAAATTTATTGATGGGCTGGCTCGTTCTGAAGTTCGAACTTTCTAATCAATTTTATTTTCCATTATGGGACTTTGGAGAAGTAAATCTGATTCTAAATTTTTATCGACCTCTAGGTCAGAGCTCTGTAACCGAATATCCAGTGTCCGTGTTTTACATACTTGCTCATTCCTGTCCCACCTCCCGGCTTCCTCAGGGTGCTCCCAGAAAGTGGGTCCAGAGCCAGGAGGCAGATGAGACTTGGGGATTACACTCCGGCCCCCCAGTTTCTGAGGAAAGGCCTGGAGCCTGATCTGCATCTGGAGGGGAACCATGGCTCCAGTCATCCACATGGTGGACTGGTCTCCAGGAAACCCCACGTCTGTCTTGGTCATTTCTCTAGGGAGGGAAGGGACCAGGCTCTGCTGCAGTGTGTGTGTGTGTGTGTGTGTGTGTGTGTGTGTGTGTGTGTTTGTGTGTGCGCGCATGCGTGGAAAACATCACTAGGCTCTTCTGAATCTCTCCCATTCTTAAGTCTACCATTTTTTAGAAAGATATTGTTATTGATTTCAGAAAGGAAGGGAGAGGAAGAGAGATAGAAACATCAATGATGAGAGAGAGTCATTGATCGGCTGCCTCCTGCACATCCCCTACTGGGGATTGAGCCCCCAACCCGGGCATGTGCCCTGATGGGAATCGAACAGCAACCTCTTGGTTCATAGGCCAATGCCCAACCACTGAACCACACCAGCCTGGCAAGTCTACAGTTTTAAAAGGCCCAGGAGCAAGACTAAAGCATCCGGGCTTTCCCCATTAGGAGTTAGCGTCAGAGAATCACCTTGAACATTTGACCCGGGTGTAGATGAGGCAATGCCCCAAGCCCCCTGTTGAGATGGGGGCGCTCCAGGAAGCAGAGCATGGGTGGGCGTGAGGAAGCACTCTGCTCCCCACTCCACGCACGGCGTTCGGTGGGGAGACTGGGCCGGGCCTCCAGACTGTGGGCAGGTCCCGCACCTGTCTCTGTGCCCCTCTGACGGACGGAGACAGAGTACCTCTGTCCTCTCTACTCCACAGAAACAGCCGCCGAAGTCCGTGTGAGGAGGCACTTGGGCGCTGGAACATGCGGTGCAGGGGAAGCCATCGCACTGCTAGCCCTTTGGCGCCGCGGCAGGGATATGGCCCAGGCTGAGCTGCCCAGGAAAGCACTTCTTGGTCCCGTAAACCGTTATTCTGATCTGTTCTCTGCCCCACTGTTGAGTCTCCTCTACGGTTTTCCTTAAGTGACAGATTCTTCAGACACTCACTAGATTTTATAACGCTCTGTCCCTTAGAAATGGCTGCAGCACATGCGGACCTGTTTTCTCTACAGCTCTCCTGCCCCCAAGGGTAAGGAGGGCAGTATTTTCATCCTGTTTCCAGCGGAGGAAACTGAGGCCTGGCAGGACCAAGCCCCTTGTCCCCAGCCTCACTGTGAGAAGACAGGGGATGGCATCAACCTACCGCCCAGCTCCGATCACAGGGCCGAGAGAGGGGGAGGCTCTGTCCTGCCATTGCCCATCATCCACAGCCCTCCCCCTGAGCGTTCACAAAATGAAACCCAACTCCTGACTTTTTACAACATGTGGGGTGTGGAGGACAGTCCAGTGTGGTGGAAAGCCATCTCCCCTACGTGGCGCTGCCAAGTTCTTCATGCCATCCCATGCACAGGCCTCCATCGGAGAGAAGGGTGGAGAAGGAAGTGGGGATTGGTGGGGAACTCGCTCTGGTATCCTCTCTCTTCCTTCCAGTCTCCCTGGCCTTGCCAGTAAACAGGCATGGGTAAGCCCTAGCTGGTGTGGCTCAGTGGATAGAGTGTCGGCCTGTGGACTGAAGGGTCCCAGTTGGATTCTGGTATCTCGGTTGTGGGTTCCCTGGTCTGGTCAGGGTGCATGCAGAAGGCAACCGATCGATGTGTCTCTCACACATCGATGTTTCTCTCTGTCTCTCCCTCTCCTTTCCACTCTCTTTTAAAAAAAAACAATGGAAAAATATCCTTGGGTGAGGATTAACAAAACTAACAAACAAACAAACAAACGAACAAACAGCCGGCATGGGCATGGTCAGAGACCACAACCAGCCAGCCTGCTGGGCTTCCCTCCGGGACTGCGGGGAGGAGGCCAGGAGGCATTCCAGGGAGATACCTCCAACCCCACTTACCTTCCAGGTCACCTGGATGCTCTGTGAGGTCACTGGCTGCAAGGTGACGTCCACGGGGGGCCCATCAGGGGCTGGCGGGGAGGAAGAAGAGCGATATTACAAGTCTCCGAGGAAGAGTCCTGTGTTCCCATTGCTGTCCCCTGAGCTGGGGACTGCTGGGCAGGAAGGACACGCTCACTGACAAGAGCAGAGGACCTGCCTGTGAGTCCCCCTGAAACGATCCTGGGGTTTATGTTTCCTCCTTATTCTCCGTAACTTTTCCCATGTTTGATAGTACGAAGTGTGGGCAAGGGTGTGTCGTGGCAAGAACTCTTATACTCGTATGCACGTCTGATGACCCTCTAATTCTACAACTGCTCGTGTTCCCTAGAGAAATGCACGAACCGTGTGCAAGTACCCAAGTGCTCGCCCTCCAGCTGTAAGCAGCAGATGTCCAGCTGCAGGGCAATGGGCAGACGGACTGCGCTACAGCCCTCGGATGGGATGCCACCCAGGGCTGAAAAGGCACGCATGCTATGGCTGTACTAAAAACAGGAAGCTCGTGCACATTTTAGATAAAACAAGGAAGGAAAAAGAATATATAAACTACGACTTCATGAACACATGCTATTGGAAAACAGGCAGAACTAAACTATATAGTGTGTGTGTACAGACATTGTGGTGACAACACAGGAAAGAAGCAAGGACATGAAGACACTGGTTACTCAGCAGGAGGGGGGAGTTATGGCTGGGAAGGGGCATGGGGAGAACCTCTGGCGTGCTGGTAACGATAACGCGTGTTGGCCATCTTAGTTCTTACCTTACTATTATTGGTAAAACTGCACATATCTATATCATCTATATCTATATCTATATCTATATCTATATCTATATCTATATCTATATCTATATCTATATCTATATCTATATCTATATATTTCTCTCTCTCTCTCTCTATCTCTATCTCTTTCATCTCTCTCTATATCATCTCTATCTCTATCTTACCTATCTCTATCATCTCTATCTCTATCTCTATCTCTATCTCTATCTCTATCTCCATCTAGAGAGAATATATAGCAACAGAGATCTTGTTTAAAATTTCAGGAAAACCTCATGACAAAGGTCACGGAAAATAATTCAGGGCACTGGTACCCCACCCTTTGCAGATCTGGCACATCTGTCCTTCCCGTACAGGCCGGGGCTGGGGCACAGGGCAGAACCATGGACAACTCCCAGAAGCCCAGCACGGAGCACCCCACCTGGAACAGGCCAAGCAGATGAAGCGGGGGCGGACGTGAACAAATACCTTGGGATCTCCCTCCCCTCTTCCCTCTTCTAACTGCCAGCCCGCCGCCCATGGACAGGGTGGGTGTGGGCCCCGGGAGGCCCTGACCCCAAGGCCAGGCACCGGGCAGGGCGAGGGGCTCACCGGCCTCCTCGGTGCTGACGGTGAGCCCTTTGCTGGGCTCGCTGCGGCCGATCTTGTTGAAGGAGTACATGCGGATGCTGTACACGGACGCCGGGTGCAGGTCCACGATGTTGGCCTGGTTGATGGTGGGGGAGATGTTGCGCGTGGACTGCTTGAAGTCCCAGGAGTCTGTGGAGAGGACGCTCGTTTCCAACCACAGCCGGGCAGGCGCCAAAGCCCCTCCCAGCCTCGAGCACCAACACACCCGATCTCGAGTGAGATGCCCAGGAGGGCCGGCTCCCAGGGCTGCAGCGCGAGGGCACAGCCGTACCTTTCCGGAGAGGAAGGGTCTGCTCCATGAGGCCCAGAGAGACCCAGGAGCGCCCGAGCATGCGCGCAGCAATGCACCCATAGAGGTCGAAACCCAACTCTCCTCGGCCCTGGGCTGGCTTCCCGACTCAAACCTCAGACAGGGTCAGACAGGACGCTTCCGGGGGTCCTCCCAGGACCACCGCCTGCTGCTGTCTCCAAGGCCTGGCTGGGCGGGCCTTCTTCTCGTCTCTCACAGCACACAGCGGCCTGTCTGAACTGGGAGCGCCCCATCGCCAGTAGTCCCCCTTCGAGGGGGAAGCCACGCATCCCCCGCCCTCTCTGTGTGTGCCTGCGAACTTCCTGCCCGTGTGCACTCTGTGGGGTGGTGTTGGGTGTGACCTGGTCTGACAGGGGACAGACCTGGTGCCAGGGTGCCAGTCCAACCTCACCTCTTTCTCCCCAGCAGGACAATGGCCTCAGAGTCTTTAGGGTCAGGCCAGCAAGAGGATTGGCATGTCCCTGATTTACCTGCGGGCACCGGCAGCCCATGCCAGGGCGAACGTTCAGCAAAACTGTGGCGCGTGAAAAATACCAGGTGACTGCCAGGGCGCAGGGACAGTGTGCCTGCATCTCAAGAGGAAGGCAGTCATCTTTTTTTTTAACAAAATATCTTTTTATTGATTTCAGAGATGAAGGGAGAGGGAGAGAGAGCGAAACATCAGTGATGAGAGAGAAGCACTGACCCGCTGCCTCCTGCATGCCCCCCCACTGGGGACTGAGCCCAGAACCCCAGCATGTGCCCTGACTGGGAATCAAACTGTGACCTGGTTCAACCCCTGAGCCACGCCGGCCGGGCTGCAGGCATTCCTTCAACGTGTTTTTGCTGTGCACCTCCTCGGGGGATCCAGAGAAAAGTGGGAAGGAGTTGCAGTTACAGCGATGCCCAAGTGAGGACCCCCAACCTGGGATTCATAACCAGACTCCTTTATTGGCACTTCACTTTGAAAAGCACAGAAGGCAAAGCGCAAGCTGATAGGAGGCGTTAAGCGTCTTCCCAGCCTAGTTTCCAGGCCTTTTAAACCCACAGTAGAGGCTCCTGGAAATTCTCAGTAGAAAAGATTACATCGTATTCACCACAGCTTAACCCCCACACCAGAAAAGAATTCTAGAACGCGTTTTAGAGGGTTTTTGAGCGAACACCTGCTAAATCAGGAGCGCCGTTCACCAGAAGAAGCTGTTCTTCCAGATTCTGGTTCACTGAGGTCTTCATGTTTTCACTCCTCTCAACTGTGCAGGCTCAGCACCTGTGCGGGCATCGCCCAGCGCCCCATCGGCAGCTTTGCATTTAATTCTTTGGTCTCATGAGCCCAAAAAGTCACACGTGTCAGGCTGCGGATGCTCAGACACAGTCTGTCCTTATCTTTCAACCTCCCCTCCCCCAGCAGGAGAGGCGCTCTGTGGCTCGCAGGTTAAGCCAGAATTGCACGTATGCAGGCTGTGACCTGCTGTGGGCGCCTCTTGGTTTGGGAGGGATGGGCCAGCGAAACGGAGCAGGTGCTCGCTCCTCTCTGAGGCACCTGGGAGCGGGTGCCAGCTCACACATCTTACTTGATCTGCCGTGTCTGCGTGGGGAGCTGACCGTGAGTCAGTGTACGCATGTTCGATGAGTGTAGGCAGAGGGGGGCCCACACGATGTGTTTGAACACAACGGGGCTAGGGGAACAAGGTGCTAATATTTGCCAGCCCCTGCGATGTGCCAGGTGTGCACGGGGCAATGTAAACAGTCACCATTTACTCCTCACCATTCACTGACATGAACGCCATAAATCCACAGCAAGGGGACCCTCAGGCACCTCGCCGGGTTACCACCTGGCCTCCCAGGTGTGTGCCCCCTCCATCTGGTCCCTTGGGTTCCCCAGTGAAACACCCTCTGGCTTTTCTCTCCTCTCTTGGGCCATTTCTTTGCTGTCTGCTTTGCAGGTGCATCTCCCCTCCACTCCCACTAATGAATGGTTAGTTCTGACAGGCTCCATCCTGTACCCACTGTCTCTCACTCCATATGCTTTACCTACCCATGACCCCATGCCCACCTATACACAGATAACTCACAGATTCCATCCAGCCCAGATCTCCCCTTTGAACTCCAGACCCTACAGCTCACACTCAACATGTCCACGACAGAAGTCTTGACCATGCACCCTGCAAACCCACCACCTCCTGGATTCCCTGACTCATGTTGTGCCAGAAACTTAGGTGTTATTCTGTTTTTAAAAATATAGTTTTATTGATTTCAGAGAGGAAGGGAGAGAGAGAGAGAGAGAGAGAGAGAGAGAGAGAGAGAGAGAGAAACAGAAACATCAATGATGAGAGAGAATCATTGATTGGCTGCCTCCTGCATGTTCCCTACTGGGGATCACATGCCTGCAACCTGGGCATGTGACCTTGACCAGAATTGAACCCGGGACCCTTCAGTCCGCAGGCCGATGCTCTATCCACTGAGTCAAACCAGCTGTCTTAGGTGTTATTCTAGATGCTTCTCTTTCTCTCCCTGCCTACCAAGTCCTATAGCTTTTGTGTCCCACGTAGCTCTTGGATCTCTTCACTTCTTTCCACCTCCACCCCTATCCCACTGTCACCTCTCACTTGGACCAGGGAAATGACATCCCAACTAGTTGCCTCCCAGAACCCACTGTGTGCCCCTCCCACCTGTTCTCCACACGGCAGCCTCATCACTCTACAAGGATGATTGGCACCTCTTACAGGCCACGCACTCTATCTTGGCATTGAGAATGGTTTTCCCAAAACAAATCTGCTACTACCACCCTCTTGCATAGAACTCTTCAATACATTTTCCTTGTCCTTAGGATAAATACAATATTTCTTTTTAAAAATATATTTTTTCATTTTAAAATTACAGTTGACCTACAATATTATATTAGTTTCAGGTGTATAACCCCATAATTAGACATTTATAACTTATGAAGTGATCACCTGATAAATCTAGTACCCATTTGACACCATATATATAGTTATTACAATGTTATTGATTCTATTCTTGTCTGGGAAGCTCTTTATTTTTCCTTCAATTTTAAGTGATAGCCTTGCTGGGTTAAGTAATCTTGGTTGTAGGTCCTTGCTTTTCACCACTTTGAATATTTCACACCAATCCCTTCTGGTTTGAGAAATCAGCTGGCAGTCTTGTGGGTGCTCCCTTGCAGGTAACAGGTTTTCCCTTGCTGCTTGTAAGATTCTCTTGTTGTCTTTAAGCTTTTGCATTTTAATTATGATGTGTCTTGGTATGGGCCTCTTTAGGTTCATCTTGTTTCAGAGTCTCTGTGCTTCCTGGACTTCACAAGGTTAGTAAAGTTTTCCATTATTACTTTTAGGTTTTCAATTTCTTGTTTTCACCTTATGACGCCTCCATGATGTGAATGTTGGTACACTTGAAGTTGTCCCAGGAGCTCCTTACACTATTGATTTTTTTTTCATTCACTATTGACATTTAAAAAAATTCTTTTTTCTTTTTGCTGTTCTGATTGGGTGTTTTCTGCTTTCTTTGTGTGCCAAATTGCTTCATCTACTCTGCTGTTGATTCCCTGTAACATATTCTTCATTTTATTTAATGTATATTTTTCATTTCTGACAGGTTCTTTTTAATGTTTTCTATCTCCATTTTTATCTTTCCTTCTGTTTGTTAAAGTTCTCACTAAGCTCCTCCACTCTTCCCCTAAGCTCATTGAGCATCCTTATAACCAGTGCTCTGAACTCTGCATCTGGTAGATTGCTAATTTCCATTTTGTTTAGTTCTTTTTCTGGACTTTTGTTCTGTTCTTTCATTTGGGACATGTGTCTTTGTCTCCTCATTTTGGCAGCCTCTCTGTGTTTGTTCCTGTGTGTTAGGTAGAGCTGCTACCTCTCCTGGGCTTGGTAGAGAGGCCTTGTGTAGTAGGTGTTCTGTATGGCCAATGGCACAGCCTCCCTTGTCACATGGGTGTTTCAGGTGCACCCCTGTGGGCTCTGTGCACCCTCCTGATGTAGTTGGGCCTTGATTGCTGTTGGTACATTAATGGGAGGGATTTACCCCAAGACTGATAGGCTGCAAGGATGAGCTGTGACCACTGTGGGGGATCAGCTGTGCAGGGGACAACCCCGTGGGAGGAGAACTCACTTCAGTTTGGGGCTCAGGTGCTTCCTGAGTCCACCCCTTGAGAGTGTCCCTGTGGAGGTGGTTGGGTGGTGCTTCAGCATGGTCTGAAGATGTCCGCTGGGTGCACTGGCTCTGGGGCCTCCTGGGAGGTGCAGACAAAGGTCAGCACTGCCTGTGCCCTGTCCGGGGCCACCTGGCATGAGTTATAGAGAGATCTGCAGATGGCTGTTACTTGTGCTGGACTTTGATGTGCCCAGGAGAGGTGAACCAAGGCCTGCTGCCACTAGTGCCGGGCCTGGGCCCCTTGGCAGGTACAGGGCACACAGAAGCTGTATGCTAGTGTTTGAGAGATTTAGGAACACAGCAGCATGAGCCAAGACAGGTTGTTTGTATGGAAAAGCCCCTGAGAAGGGCTTGGGTGGGCCTGCATGTTGGGTGGGCGAGGCCTCTGGGAGTCACCAGGGCAGGTGAACAGTGTTAGCTAGGTTGATGGTGACTCAGATATGGCACCCACCTGCTGGCTCTGTGGGAGGCAGACTCAGAAAAGGAGCAATGGCCTCTGCCAGCACCTCTGTCTGGGAGAACGCTGCCCCTCCAGCTCTCGCCCTGATGCTGGACACTTCAGTTCTTCCCCGTATGTCCCTGGTGCCTTTCAAGGTGCTGCTTCAGCGCTGGAGCTCAGAGGGAGTCAGTCAGAATAAGTCTGTGTCTGGGCCCTTTAAGAGGAACTGCCTGGGCACCAGCAGCCTCTGTGCCACTCAGCCACAATTCCCACTGGATTTTACAGCCAGAAGTTATGGGACTTCTCTTCCCAGTTCTGGAACCCCGGGCTGGGGGTCTGGTGTTGGCCTGGGACCCTGGGTCCTCAGAGTGACCTCTGCAGCTGAGATATTCTTCCTGTTTTTAACCGTCACTTGTGGTTGTGGGACAATCATCTCAATGTGGCCTCCTACCATCTCAATGTGGCTTCTTCTTCCTATCCTTAGTTGTAGGACTTCTGTTCAGCTAGATTTTAGGTGGTTATGAATGATGGTGGGTCTGGTTTAGTTGCATTTTTGATGTGGTTGTGGGAGGTTTCTATCCCTGCATTTACCTATGCCGCCATCTGGACTGGAAGCGCCAGACAACATTTTAAACATGACCCAGGCCCTGCAACATCTGGCTTGGCCCCCGCGTTTCAGCTTCATCTTCATCGCTCTCCTCTGCACGCCCCCAGCACGCAGAGCCCCTTTCCTGGCCGGTCTTTTCGGAGGCTCCACTGCGAGCCCAAGGGACGCTGAGCTCCCTGAAGAGTCATGTCTAACACTTAGCACGCCCGCCAGCCTGGCAGGTGCGGGTACTTAAGCCGTTGCTGGCTTTGGGTCAGAGCCTCTTTTTCGTCCTTTACTTTGGCTTGGGCTTCCTCTACATTTGTAGTCACAGTAAATACCCTGCCTTTCCTTCCCTTCCCTCGCTCAGCTGCCAATCATAGGAAGGTTGCGGGGCGGGGGAGCCCAGAGAGTGGCCCCCCATTTTTTCTGCTGTTGCCAGTCCTTTGCAGGTGGAGTTGACCTTGTGTTCCCAAATCATCTTTGATGTTGGCACAAAACAGCCCTCTCTGCACAACCCTTCCAGGCTAATGAGTCGAGTCAAATCTGGCGGCCTCGAGCCGATTTTCCAACCATGATCACTGCCATCTCTCTGACCCCGAGCAGCTGGAACCGGGGCCTGTTCTCCTCCCTGTCCTCTTCAGCTATCTCAGGGTGCTGCGTGGGCCTTGGTGAGTTCCATCTCTTTTACTATTCCCTTTCATTCGAGCCTGGCTTACCCAGATTAACATATTTCATTGAGGGCTCTCTCCCCCTTTCTTCATCAAAGGGTTTATGATGCAAAATATTCTTCCTGAAGAAATAAGGCAGTGGCTGGGGAGATGCCAGTGCCGTCTGCTCCGTGGGCTGCTGACTGGGAGGGGCACGGAGCCTTTGGTTTTGCAGGAGACGCAGTCACTGTGGAGGAGCATCCCGACAAAAGCCACATCTGGAGCATCGAGCGGCCTGCTCTTGGGAAACACGTCCATTCTGCATCTCTGATCTCCTCCTTGACCGCGTTCTGAGCCCGCGTGGCCATCTCTCCGCAGCTCCCAGGGGAGGTCCCTGGGCCTCAGCTGCTCACAGCCACCCAGCACCAGTCCCTCTCCCAGCCACACTCTAGCTCACACGGATGACACGTCACACAGGCCGGCTCACGTGTGGCCAATGGCCGGTGCCACGAGGCTGCCTGCTGGGCGTGGAGGCCGTCCTCAGAGAACCCGCCCCGGCTGCTTGTGCAGGGAACAGGGGCAAAATATGGCGCCTGCATCTTTAACCCTGCACAGTGCCACCTGGTAGATGTGTGTGGACGCTGCTGCCTATCATCCAGCATTCGTGTGGCATCACTCAGCTGCCCCGGCCAGGAGAGCCGGCGTGCGCGGTGGCTTAGGAGGGCGGGCGTGGGAGTCTCCCTGTCTCTCTGGGAGGATTAGCATGAGGGCCAGGCAGAGAACCTGGCAAAGGCCCAGGGGGGGCAAAGAAGGGTCGGGACAGGGGAAGGGAGAGGAGAGGCACAGGCTGGGGGCCGTGGAGGATTTAATGTGCCAGGCACTTCCACACCCGCTTATCCTTACGGCCCCAGGAGTGCGTGCTGCTGTCTGTGTGATGGACAGAGAGATGTCCCCGGACATGGGGTAGCTGCTGACGGTCACCCAGCTCTGACCTTGGTCAGCCTGTTCTGCTCTGATGGTGGGCCTTGTTCCACTGTTCACACGCAGGAAGGAGGTCGATGTAAACACACACACACACACACACACACACACACACACACACGCATGCATCTCCCTCCTCACTCTCGTAGCCCATCCGTTCCCTAGGAGACCTTCTCAGGTCCCATGTGATAGTTTGTGGTGTGTGATGTGGGATTGCGTGGCGCAGTGCGGTGGCTCTGGAAGCATGTGTGCACATGTGTGTGCAGTGTATGTCCTCATGCCAGCTGCACTGCATGCTCCCAGGGCGGCACTGTGTCTGCGATTTCCTTTTCTTTCCTACCACAGGGCTGTCACATGATCTGCGAGAGGTGCAGGCACTCGGTGCACGCTGCTGGCTGACAGACAGGCCTTCCAGCTGCAGGTCCCACAGACTGTCCGTGCGGTCTGTGACTCAGAACGGGGAGGGACTTGCATTCCTAAGGGTTTCCCACAGCCTGTGCGAGGGGTCTGCAGCTCTCAGGGCTCTCCGGCCAGGCGGCCCCGGCGTCCCACCTCCCCCGAGGAGCTCGCTGGGCTGCCGGCCTGCCTCCAGGGGTCCCTGTGGCTCTCCCGCATCCTTCTCCTAAAGGCCGGACAGAGGCCGTGGGCGTGGGGCGGTCTGGAGAGTCCCCCCCGAGGGTGGGGGACTGGCCGGCGCTGTGTTTCTCTACAGGTGCAAAGCCCCGTGCGAGGGAGAGTCTGAGGTTGCTTTCATGGCCTCGCCCTCCACTCTGCCCCCCTGCCCGGCGCCCCCCGCTCTGGGGTGGGCATGGCAAGTCCTCACCCCGCAGGGAGCGGAGGGGGCGAGGCCGTGCACACGCTCTGAGAGGGGCGTCTTCCCGCCACCTCCCGTGCTGCCGCCCAGTGCGGTGTTCTCAGCTTTGGGCTGCCCGGTGCTGCCCCAGGGAAGGTTTCCCAGTCACAGAGTGGGGGGGAGGGGAGCAGGCAGCAGGGGAGACGGCAGGGAGGCAGGTGCACAGCGCAGTGGGCGGGGCGGGGGGAGCGCCGGCCCTGGCACCACTGTCCACCGGCTGTGGGGGCAGACAGGGCGGCCGGGACGGCGTGCAGCGCCACAGAGACGTGGACCTCAGGCACAGCCGTCCCTTCCTGCCTGGCTTCTGGGCCTCAGAGTCCTGAGGAGTCGGGGGCACCGTGGCCCCCACCCCATGTCTCCGCGGAGGCCCTGCTGCTCATCACCTCCCAGCTCCCCCTTCCCACGGCGCCTGCTGCTCCAGCCCCCCTGGAGCCCCGCCGGTGCCAGGCTCTCACTGACCTCCCCAACGGAGGACAGGCTCAGCCGGAGCCCCCGCCCCAGCCTGGCCCCAGAGCACGACTGGTCTTCTTGCCCAGGAAGTGGCTCTGTGACCCTCGACCCCTCAGCTGGAAGGCCGCTCCCGACCTCGTCTAAGACCCACAGGAGGAGGCGGACTGGCAGGAAAGGAAGTGGGGAGGGCTGAGCGCCCAGGCTGCTGTTTTTAAACGATTTGAAAAGTGTACACAGCTACGGAGCAAATCCCAAAGGCACAAGGGGGTCCCGAACGAGAAGCTGCTTTCCTCTCGCTCCTGCCCAGGGGCCACCCAGGGGCCCTCACAGGTCAGACCCCCTCCCCGCCGCCCCTGCCCCGCTCCATTGCCCTTTCATCACGTGCCACCCTGAGAGAGTCACACAGACGTGAGCATCAACGCCTGCACCTCACCTTTGGCGTGGTTCACGTTCCAGGCCTCTTGTCCCTCTGGGGCCCCCTCTCCCGGACCATGCCCACCCCCCCCTGCCTGTTCCCCAGAGACCCAGGGCCACTGTCCGCTCCGCCCATCCGCCCACAGGGTCACAGTGGTGGGCAGCCTCGCAGGAGCTGGCTGCGCCTAGGGGAGGGGCCTGGGAGGGTTCCTCTTCCAGGGACTCCCACCCACCAACCACCCAACCCCGTGGTCGGCAAACTCATTAGCCAACAGAGCCGAATATCAACAGTACAACTATTGAAATTTCTTTTGAGAGCCAAATTTTTTAAACTTAAACTATATAGGTTGGTACATTGTTATTAACTTAATCAGGGTAAGTGGTATTTTGTGGAAGAGCCACACTCAAGGGGCCAAAGAACCGCATGTGGCTCGCGAGCCGCGGTTTGCCGACCACTGACCCACCGCATTCTCAGCAAGGAACAGCCGTCCAACTCCCTCCCAGTCACCGCATCGTCCCAAACCAGGACGGCTGGTGACCCGCCAGCCGCCATGTCTCTGACCCACAGCCCCGCCCAGGGCCTTTGACTTGCTTTAAATCGGACCACCCTGGGCTTCCCGGGGCAGCACTGGGAAGGAGGAGCTAGGACCCCTCCCCACGCTGTGGGCCTCCGTCTGCTCCCTGGGTTCCGAGTCCCACCAGGGTCCCTCCCCTTGGAAGCCATAGGGGCTGTGCACTGGTGCGTGCTGGCGTGCCCCCCTAGAGGGCAGCCCCGAGGCCCTGGCGCTGTCCCGGGGGCCCAGGCAGGGCAGCGGGCGGGGCCCTGGCGGCTCAGCACGGCGTACCTGACTTGTTCTTGTACTCGATGTCGAAGCCCGTGATGATGCTGTTTCCATCGAACCGCTGGGTCCAGCGCAGGTTCATGCTCCGGGCCTTCACCTCCCGGATCTCCAGCTCTGGGGGGTCGGGGGGCTCTGGGGCGTGGCAGGGCGAGGGCAGAGTGAGGATGGCAGCGGAGAGCTGGGCCTCCTGTCCATCCCAGGGACGCCCGGGGTTCTGCTGACCCGGGGGTTAGTGTCACCTGTAGTCTACCCAAGGGCCCTGGGACCCTGGGGTGTGGGCCAGGTGAGGCAGGGAGAGGCCTGGCACACGGTTCGGCCGGGGGATCCCCACTTCCTTTACTGGGTGGGGGCAGCCCCTTTGTAGGGACTCAGAGCTGATGGCCTGTGTGTCCCCCACGCTGAATTCCCAGCTGTTTCCAGCCTGACTCCCTTCCCGCAGGCCTCCAGGCGCCGCCCTTCTGCAAACCTTGCGCTGGAAGTGCGCCTGGGGAGCCCTTAGCGCCCACTCTGGGCAGGAGGGAGGGTGGGATGGCCTCCTCAGGGCCATTTCCTGTCACCCTCCACCGCCCTGGGGGTGGGCACTGCCCCTGCTCCATCGCCCTGTGGGGGTGGGCACTGCCCCTGCTCCATCGCCCTGTGGGGGTGGGCACTGCCCCTGCTCCATCCCCCTGTGGGGGTGGGCACTGCCCCTGCTCCATCGCCCTGTGGGGGTGGGCACTGCCCCTGCTCCATCGCCCTGTGGGTGGGCACTGCCCCTGCTCCATCCCCCTGTGCGGGTGGGCACTGCCCCTGCTCCATCACCCTGTGGGGGTGGGCACTGCCCCTGCTCCATCACCCTGTGGGTGGGCACTGCCCCTGCTCCATCACCCTGTGGGGGTGGGCACTGCCCCTGCTCCATCACCCTGTGGGGGGTGGGCACTGCCCCTGATCCATCACCCTGTGGGGGTGGGCACTGCCCTTGCTCCATCCCCCTGTGGGGGTGGGCACTGCCCCTGCTCCATCGCCCTGTGGGGGTGGGCACTGCCCCTGCTCCATCCCCCTGTGGGTGGGCACTGCCCCTGCTCCATCCCCCTGTGGGGGTGGGCACTGCCCCTGCTCCATCCCCCTGTGGGTGGGCACTGCCCCTGCTCCATCGCCCTGTGGGGGTGGGCACTGCCCCTGATCCATCACCCTGTGGGGGTGGGCACTGCCCCTGCTCCACCCCCTGTGGGTGGGCACTGCCCCTGCTCCATCGCCCTGTGGGGGTGGGCACTGCCCCTGCTCCATCGCCCTGTGGGGGTGGCCACTGCCCCTGCTCCATCGCCCTGTGGGTGGGCACGGCCCCTGCTCCATCGCCCTGTGGGGGTGGGCACTGCCCCTGCTCCATCGCCCTGTGGGGGTGGGCACTGCCCCTGCTCCATCGCCCTGTGGGGGTGGCCACTGCCCCTGCTCCATCGCCCTGTGGGGGTGGGCACTGCCCCTGCTCCATCGCCCTGTGGGGGTGGGCACTGCCCCTGCTCCATCGCCCTGTGGGGGTGGGCACTGCCCCTGCTCCATCGCCCTGTGGGGGTGGGCACTGCCCCTGCTCCATCGCCCTGTGGGGGTGGGCACTGCCCCTGCTCCATCGCCCTGTGGGGGTGGGCACTGCCCCTGCTCCATCGCCCTGTGGGGGTGGGCACTGCCCCTACTCATCGCCCTGTGGGGGTGGGCACTGCCCCTGCTCCGTCGCCCTGTGGGGGTGGCCACTACCCCTTCTCCATCGCCCTGTGGGTGGGCACTGCCCCTGCTCCATCGCCCTGTGGGTGGGCACTGCCCCTGCTCCATCGCCCTGTGGGGGTGGGCACTGCCCCTGCTCCATCGCCCTGTGGGGGTGGGCACTGCCCCTGCTCCGTCGCCCTGTGGGGGTGGCCACTACCCCTTCTCCATCGCCCTGTGGGTGGGCACTGCCCCTGCTCCATCGCCCTGTGGGTGGGCACTGCCCCTGCTCCATCGCCCTGTGGGTGGGCACTGCCCCTGCTCCATCGCCCTGTGGGGGTGGGCACTGCCCCTGCTCCATCGCCCTGTGGGTGGGCACTGCCCCTGCTCCATCGCCCTGTGGGTGGGCACTGCCCCTGCTCCATCGCCCTGTGGGGGTGGGCACTGCCCCTGCTCCATCGCCCTGTGGGGGTGGGCACTGCCCCTGCTCCATCGCCCTGTGGGGGTGGGCACTGCCCCTGCTCCATCGCCCTGTGGGGGTGGCCACTGCCCCTGCTCCATCGCCCTGTGGGTGGGCACTGCCCCTGCTCCATCGCCCTGTGGGTGGGCACTGCCCCTGCTCCATCGCCCTGTGGGGGTGGCCACTGCCCCTGCTCCATCGCCCTGTGGGTGGGCACTGCCCCTGCTCCATCGCCCTGTGGGTGGGCACTGCCCCTGCTCCATCGCCCTGTGGGTGGGCACTGCCCCTGCTCCATCGCCCTGTGGGTGGGCACTGCCCCTGCTCCATCACCCTGTGGGGGTGGCCACTGCCCCTGCTCCATCGCCCTGTGGGTGGGCACTGCCCCTGCTCCATCGCCCTGTGGGTGGGCACTGCCCCTGCTCCATCGCCCTGTGGGTGGGCACTGCCCCTGCTCCATCGCCCCGTGGGGGAGGCACTGCCCCTGCTCTTGAAGTGGAGTCAGCACAGGCACCTGGTCCCTGGGAAGGGCAGGGAGGGGATGTGGGGCAGGGGGGCTACCTTGCACCGTGAGCTGGATCAGGCCCCGGTCCTCCCCGTAGGAGTTGATGGCGTGGCAGCTGAAGAACACCGAGTCCCCACGGTCCGCGGGCTTGAGCTGGGAGGTCAGCAGAGGCAGGAGGAGGGGAGAGGGAGGGGATGGGCCTGGTTTAGAGCTGGTCTGCTGCAGAGGCTCCCTGCAGGGGAGGTCAGCATGGCCTCTTCTTCTGGGAGGGAGCCCTCTGGGTTTTGCCAAGGGCTCCTATTCCCAGACAGTCCCAAGGACGGACGTGGAGGGAGGGGTGGAGGGGCAGGAGGAAGGGAGGGTCCAGGGCCCAGGAGGGAGAATGGAGGTCCCAGGGCCAGGAGGGAGGGAGGGCCCAGGGCCCAGGAGGGAGAATGGAGGTCCCAGGGGTCCAAGAGGGAGGGAGGGCCCAGGGCCCAGGAGGGAGGGAGGGAGGCAGGGGCCCTGGATAAGGGGCAGGGCTGAGGGTTGCACACAGCTCCTGGCCGGGGCTGGGGAGGGAGATAGAGTGAGGCTCTAAGGCGCGGTGTCTAGATAGAGAAGTGAATAGCTAGGAAAAGGGAGGTAATTTTGGGGATGAGGGGAGGGACTCCCCAAACTTTCTATTTACCTCCATTGGATACAGCCGTGGGATCCCCACTTCCTGAGAGTCAGGGTCCCTGAGCCGGGCGTGGGTGCTCACCTTCAGCGTGGAGACGACCTCGTCGCCGCTGTCCTTGGTGGTGATGGCGTAGCGCATCACCCTGTCGGGGTCGATGACCGTGTCCCCCTTCTCCCAGCGGATGATGATGGGCCGCTCACCCCGCGCCGTGCAGTTCAGCTCCTTGGCGTGGCCCTTGATGGCGATGGTGGTGTTGGGGTGGGAGGTGATCATGGCCGGGACTGGGGAGGGAGAGGGCGAGGGAGGCTCCAGTGAGGGAGGCGAGGCTGGGGACCGGCAAGTCCCTCCCCCACTGCCCCTCCCCACGGAGCCCCTCAGCCCCAGGCGGAGGGTCTGATAATGGCCGAGGGGGGCTATAGGAAACCCCATCTGCCTGTCCCCTTTCTCCTTCCCCCACCCATGACTGGCAGCCTCTCTTTACCAGGGATTCTTCCATTCCATGGGCCCTGGTTCAGAGTGTTTTAAAATGCACACCATACCTACAATTACAGAGGAGACCAGATACACTGAAGTATGGCTATGAAATATTAAACCCTCAGAAGCACAGTTTTGAAATAGTATAGCGCACATCCACATGTGTGTTTATTACTGCTTATCAGATAGGCCTGGCGCTGGGTCACGCCAGCAGTCCTGTGACGTGATGGTAATGACATTTGAGGTGTCTGCACAGGGAATGCACACACTGGCCTGGGGTCCCACGGCCGTGGTGAGAGCAGATGGCAGAGGGAGCACCCCCAGGGAGGAGGGTGAGCGCCCCCTGGGACGGCACAGCTGACAGGCAGGATGCAGCCCCGCGGAGCTCAGGCTCCGGTGTGTCCGCAGGCCTGGCCCCGACTTCCTCACCACCTCCCCGGGCAGACGGCCTCTCAGAGCACAGGCCCCTGCGGACACTGTGGGAGAGCCCGTCCGTCACGCCGAAGGACACCAACTGGGAGGGCTGTGAGTGATGGCAAGAGTCAGACACTCCCGCCCAGCTGGTGTGGCTCAGTGGCTGAGCCTCGACCTATGAACCAGGAGGTCACGGTTCAATTCCCGGGCAGGGCACATGCCCGGGTTGCGGGCTCCATCCCCAGTGTGGGGCGGGCAGGAGCCAGCTGCTCCATGATTCTCTCTCGTCACTGATGTTTCTATCTCTCTCCTTCTCCCTGCCTCTCTGAAATCATTAAAAAAATATATAAAAAAGAGTCAGCCACTCCCCCACTCCACTGTGGAGGCCCCATACCGTGTCTGCAGAGCAGCGCCCGGCTCACCCAGCCCAGCACTGTCCTCACAGCCGGCTCCCTCGGGGCGCGAGTCCCTGCCCTCTGGGGCTGGCCCTTTCTGTACCTCCCAGTGTCCTCCCCTCGCTTCTCCTCTAGTTTTAGAGACCTACTCAGAAAACGGCCTCCCAGCAAACTGGCCAGCTCACCTGCCCCTAAGCGCTAAGCCTTTGGAGCAGGGAAGCCATGAGCCATGGTGGTGTGGCCGGGGATGCTAGGCGGTGGACGAGGCGTGGTCTGGAATGGTCTGGGGGAGACGGGGGCTCTGCTGCCCCTGAACTCACACCGAGTGGCCAGCCACCGCCTCCCCTCTGCCTTCTGTCCTGCGGGACTTGGTATGAAGGGCCCCGGCCCCTGCACCAGCAGCTCAGCCCCAGCTCATCAAATAATGAGGCAGATCCCTTTTATAATGCATGGCATTACACCAGGACAGACAATAAAACGCGAGAGACAAATAACGAGGCGCAAGTTATAATGAAGAAAAAGCCTGCAGTCACAGACATCCGGGTATGAATTATTGACTAAGGTTTTACACTCTCAAGGATGTGCGCAGGAATATTTTTCCATCAAAGATTTGCATAATTCACTCGGATAAACCTGGGTGGAATACAGAGTGAGCTTCTACATCAACACGGGATTTGCATTGCAGATGCCTCCGTTTTTCCTGGAGGATTGAAACGTGGGGGGCTGGGTGGGGGGAGAGGCAGCCGGGCTCTTTCTGCTCTTCCCCCCGTGAGGGGGCCCTCCCCCTGGGCAGGCAGAGCCCAGAGGTCTTCCTGGGGGAGGGGGCCTGATCCTGAGAGGCAAAGCCCCAGAGGAGCAGGGGGATGTTTATGCAGAGGTGTGTGTGTGTGTGTGTGTGTGTGTGTGTGTGTGTGTGAGAGAGAGAGAGAGAGAGAGAGAGAGAGAGAGAGAGAAAGAGAGAGAGAGAGAGAGAGAGAGAGAGAGAGAGAGGGAGAAGAGGGAGAGAGAGGGAGAGAGAGGGAGAGAGAGATGGGGGGAGAGAAGGAAGGGGGAAGGCGTGGGAGCTGGGTCTAGCCTCAGCACGGGTCCGAGCCCGAGGGTGGGAGGGGAGGGGCCGTCTTTCTGGAAGGAGGGCTCCAGGCTGTGCACGGAGTGGACGCTCAGGCACAGGCTGTCCCGCCCTGGAGGGGGCGCTGCACAGCCTGTGTGGCTGCTGTGAGTGATAAGGACACCCGCTGGCTGGATGAGGCCTGAGGCTTGGCCAGTGGAGCGGGGAGTGGGTTTCCGACTCCACGTGCCCCTAAGCGCCGTGCCTCTGAGCAGTTACAACCTGCACATCCTCGTATGCCAGTCCCACCCCAGGGAGCTTAGCTTCCCGGCCAGGTTTGTCCCAAGAGCAAGCATGGGGAGCCGAGACGTCCGGGTCCCGAGATCCTGGACAGGCCCAGAGCCCACGGGCCTGCCAGCCCAGGGGACAGCCACCCGGGCCTGCGGGGGTGCCCTCGCCCTCCTGCCCGCTGGCTGCTTGCTGGGGCCGGGAGCGCAGGCAGCACAGCCCGATGCTCCTCGCAGCCCCCAGTGCAGGCCGCCCAGCTCGAGGGGCTCGGGGCCAGAGGCTGGGGTCTGTTCATGTTTCTACCGGCTGCGTGGCCTTCGGCCCCGTGTACCTGCCGGCCCCAGCCTCGGGCTCACCGCCTGTGACTTGGAGACACGGCTGTCTGCCCTGAAGAGCTGTTGTGGGGCAAACGGGGTGCATACATGTCAAGTACCTGCCACGAAGCAGATCCGGGGAGAACGCTCCCCACCCAAGGCCCCACGTTCCTCTCTGCTCCCAGGAAAGCGTCAGTAAACACGTGCACAGGCGAGACCCTGTCTGCCAGGCTCTTCCCAGACCCAGAGCCCTGGAGCTGAGGACCGCAGCCACGTGTGGCCACTGGGCACCGGGAACGTGGCCGGACCAAGCGGAGCTGTGCTGCGAGCGAAAAGCCATGTGAGCCTTCAAAGCACGGGAGGAAAAGGCGTGCGCGATCTCCTCAATACCTTTCATATCGATTGCAGGCTAATATTTTAGGAATACCGAGTTACATGAAACGTACCCCTACAAGGCACCGCCCCCGTTCCTTTTTGCCTTTTGCGGGTTTGAATGACACGTACAGCTCGCATCTGGTTTCCATGGAATGGCCCCTCTTTTGCATCACCTACATGAACCTTCTTTTACAGGTGAAGCAACTGCGGCCCCGCGGTCACGGTGCTGGTGAGGGCCGGAGGGGAGAGGCGGCACTGCCCACGCAGCAGCCACCCTCGTGGCGGAAGGTGCGACCTCCCTGTCCCCAGGACTCATGGCTGTGACCACCCCCCCCCCCCCCCCGCCGTTACTCCTGCGCGTGGGCCGGGCTGGGCCCTCAGCTGGGTGTCAGGCAGCTGGAGTGTGACTGGGAGATGGGCAGACTTCACACCGTGCCACCAGGAGAGTGGCTGAAGCTGGCACGCGCCCCGTGCAGGGAGCGGGGAGCGCAGACCTGTTTGGCCTAAGGAGGGATTCCCTGGGAGCCTTTCTGTTTAGGGAAGGGCTGCGGGGGAGCAGCGAGCCCTGCACGGGAGGTGGAGGGCAGCGGCAGAGAGAAGATGCAAGGGAGAAAAAGCACACACCGGGGTCAGAGGCCTTGTCCTGGGCCCCCGGGGTCCGGACCCTGGAGCGAGGGGAAGCTGGTCTGGGGATCCAGCTCCTTGCTCTGGGAGGCGACTCTATGCTTCAGAGCACATTGCTCCTGGCATGCGGGGTCTTCAGCTCCCTGTCCCGGGCAGGTAGCAGAGATCCTGCCCCCTCTCCCCCCTGCCCCACAGCATTTCTGTCAACACCGGAGCAGAGAACTCTGCCACTGTGCCCCTCCTCCAGGCCCCGCTGGTGGGACCCCAGAGAAGGGGCCACGGCGCCCTCCTGTGCCCACACTGGTACAGATGGCCTTAATGAGGCAGCATGAGAGGCTGCCCCCTGCATCTGATCTCTTCCCCCACCCCAGGCCCCCGCCCGCCTTGGACTGCAAGGTCTCTCTGCTCCACCGAATTGCAGTAAAGAACATGACTGGACTCTCCCTGCACCAGACCTGGCTGTGCCCCAGGGCAGACCCCAAGAATTCCCTGGAGACACGTGCAGTCATCTGCAGGAGCACGTACACACACGTACACACACACACACACACGCATGCGCACGCACATGCACACACACACACCTGTACACACACACGGTGCCCTTTGATGGGGAACTTCCCATGAGCCGTGTGCTGGCAGTATTCTAGCACTCCACCTGAACCCACTCCTGCGAGGTGGGTCCTGCTAGTGTCCCTGGCCCCCAGCCTGGGTCTTGATGTCTTTCCTGACTTAGTTCCGTGGTCCACGCCTATGACGGGGCAGGTAACAAGCTGGATGCCTTGGCCTCTTGGTCATTGCTCAGTGATGCCCCCAACACCCAGGAGAAGTCAGTCTCGTTGTCCCCATTGTTCCACCACTTTTTCCAATGACGGCACCGAGGCTTCCAGGAGGCAATCCCTCCCTCGTTCCGCCCGCCCTGCTGTGGCTGCAGGGCGGCCGCCCTCACCATCTGTCCGTCTGCCACCGCACGCAGTCTCTGGCTCTGGGAAATGGAATTTGCTGTCAACAAAAAGCCGTGGCTTCTGTGGTGGGCAGTTCAGCAGCCCCTTCCAGGGGGGCGGTAGGGAGCAGCTTCAGGGGCAGTCAGAAGGGGGGCTGTGTGCACGGGGGGGGGGGGGGGGAGGGGGGCGGGTCCTGCATGACCAAGGCTGGCAGCAGCCACAGGCGACCCATCGCTCCCACAGGACAGGAGACTTGATGAGATGCGCATCTCCGCTTTCTTGCAGTGAGTCAATGAACAGCAGGGAAACTTAAGTTTTGCACAAAGAGGGGTGCCGGGAGCTTCTCTGGGGAATTGGGAACAGGGAGTGGCTGGGCTGAAGGGCGTCAGGGACACACACCCAGGGGCCAGCTGCCCTGGACGCATGGCTCCTTTCAGGATGGCCCTGTAGGTGGGAGGTCTGTGCGAGGACCTGGTGTCAGCTTGGACCAGTCATTCAGTTTACAGCCCCAGCGCCGGCGCCCGGCACGGCACCCCGCACGGAGCGGCCAAGTAGGGGCAAGCTCTGGGCGAGGCCAGAGGGGCTTCCCACGGGCCCCAGGGCCCTCCTCTGAGCCCAGGTCAGCGCTGTTGCCTCTCCGGCGGACACAGCCTCTCCGACCCGGCATGTCCTGCTGCAGGGCCCCGCCTCCTGTGGGACGTGAGACCCTGCAGAGGAGCCTCTCTGTGCAGGACTGAGCACGCATCTGTGGAAGGAAGGAAGGCTCTCGATGCCGGCCGCCTCTCCTGCCACCCCTGCCCATGCCCTGGGCCCGCCTGCCCTGGGCGCGGTCAGACTCGCTCCGGGGCAGGGCGAGCCTGGCTGGGCCTGCGGTGCTCGGGCCACCATCTGATGGTTCTGCAGGACCCCCGCCCCCCCATCGATCGGGTCTGTGGCAGACTCCGGAGAGGAGCAGGGCGTGGGCAGGGTGGAGTCCCCCCACCACCCCGCCCCCCCGCCCCCTTCGCTGGGGCTCCTGACACAGCCAAAGGGGAGGAAGCCGACTTCAGAAACAAGACCGTGCCAGGATCCGACGAAACTGGTACCGGATGTGAAATCCCTCACAAACTGGCCCGTGACCCCGAGGTCCTGCCAGACCAGCTGCTAGTTACGTTGTAACTTGACGTGAGGGGCTGACAGGATTTTAAACACCAGAGACACTCTGCTTCCTTGCTCGCCCCCAGGTTTGCAGATGGCGTCCCGGACCGCTCCACCCGCCATGGCGTATAAACGGGGCCCCTGCTTGGTGCTCCCTTGCTCCCCCAGCGCTCCCCTCTCTGGGGTCCCCCCTCAGAAGCTGGTGGACCCCGGAGAAGGGGCTGCTCCCTGTGGTTTACAGGGCACTGGACTTCCTTCGCGAGGAGCATCTGGTTAAGTGGCCGGGGGCTGTCAGCCCTACTGTGCGCTGAGGAAGCAGGTCAGAGAGGCGGCGGGGCCTTTAAAGTCACACAGCTGGTGAGCACAGGAGGGAGGCAGCTCTGAGTCCCCTTTCCCGGTGGAGTCTAGCCTCTTCTGCTGGTGGATGTCCCTCCCGTCCTGGGCTTGGTCCCAGGAGTGGGAAGCCGCGTGGGAATGACATCCATGGGTGGATCCCGGTGGGAGTGGGAAGGAGGCTGACACGGGGAGAAGGCTGGAGGGGGGAGCCAGGCCGGGGCAGGCGGGCTGGGGGCAGAGCAGGGGCGGGGGCGGCGAGCCAGTCCTCGTTCATCTCCCTCCCTCTCTCCCCACCTGGGGATGGAGCTCAGCTGTGTTTCCTGACAAGTCCCCTCGTCACCAGGGAGGGAAGATTCCGTTGTGAATGCCCCAGGGAGAGCAGCAGGGTAGGGGAGGAGGATGTGAGGGAGTAGGATGAGAATGCCGGCGGGTGGGAGGAGTGGGTGCTGCGCCCACAGGGAGAGCCATGCCCAGCCAGGAGGGAGCAGCTGGGCCCATCGTCACCTGACGGCATTGAGACTCCCATGTGCGTTCTCTCACGTGCATGAACTCACTCAGTCCTTACAGCGACCCGATCACGATTCCCACTTTACAAATGGGGAAACTGAGGCTTAGAGAAGGCAATTGCTCAAGTTCACACAGTCAGTGAGTAGCAGAGCCACGACTCAGCCCGGGTCTGTGGCTTTCCCCCCCGAGGTGATGCCGGGCAGAGAAGGCAGAGGGAGAGGAACAGGCACCAGGAAGGGGAGTCCCAAGAGGCCAGATTTTCTAAAGAGAAACCAGCCAAATGTGGGGGAAGAAGATTGGTCTGGAAACCGGGACACAGAGATGATGGATCTGCTCTTTACGGCGGTGGCCCGAGGGAGGGGTGGAGGTTCCCAGGCTCGGCTACACAGACGCATGACCCGGGGATTAAAAAACGTCTCACAGCACAGACCCCACCCCAGAGGCTCGGAGTTAATTGGCCCAGGACGGGGCCTGGGCACCATCATTCCTTAAGGGCACCCTAACCCAGGTGATTCCCGCTGTGGTCCGGGGCAGGACGGCAGGGCGGTCAACCCTCCCTAATAGATGCCTCTGGTCCTTCCTCTCGGCAGGGGGAGCCATCTCTAAGCCAGGGGGACTGGGAGAAGGGCAGGGCGTGGTGCGGGCCACATCCTCTTCAGGAGGCCCTGGGGGAGGCGGCTGGGGCGCCCAGGCCCACGGGCTTCTGCCTAGAAACGCTGTTCTCTGTGGCGGGCGGACAGCTGTCCGCTGCCCTTTCCTTGCTCTGGGACAGGCCCTTCCTGAGAGCCCTGCAAGCCAGCTCGGGGCCTCAGCTCCTTTCGTCTCTGAAAGGATCACGCGTGCCCAGTCTGCCCATTTAATGAGGGGCCCTCCTTACCGCCAGCCCGGCCCAGCCCGCTCCCTCCCTCCAAAGCTAGTGTCTCTGCTCCTGTTAAGGAGACCCCTGCTTGGCGGGGGGGCCAAGCTGCCACGGGGCCTGGCTGGCGTGCGGGGTGGCGGGCCTGGGGCGGGCGGGGGCATCTCTTTGCGCTCAGCCCTGGCAGCAGCTCCAGGCTTCCCCGGGAAGGACTGGGGTGGAGGAGCCGTCTGGTGTGTGTCTTTCTCTTCTTAAAGAGCCAGGGTCACGGCGTTGTTAATTTGATTGCACCCACTTCGGCTCCTTGTCTCCCCCGATTAGCCAAGCTCCACCTGAAGCAGGAGATTAATTCAAATTGCGTGGCAGCCGTCAGCCTTGGCTCTGAGCTGGCGGGGAGGTGCCTGGGGCTGAGGGCTCGTGGGACCCTGGCTGGCCACCACCCGTGCACGTGGACGGCAGCACTGGCACGCAGTGTGTGTGAGGGGTGCTGGTCCGGACGGGACCGTGGGACATGGGCTGCGTGTGCTGCGGCAAGGATCTCACCAGGCCTCGCTTTCTCTGCTATAAGGGTGTCCGTCAGTTCCTCACTTGGCTGCTCGCCGAGGAGTAGCTGAGCAGGAGGCGGGGGGCTTTTTAAGCGAGGCGGACCTGGCTCTCCCGCCTCTGGCCTGCACGCTCCCCAGTAGAAATGACAGTAAGAATAAGCCTCCCCTGGGGGGATGCTAATGATGTGCAGCCCCGGCTGGTGCTCTGAGGAGTGAGCACATTGAGTCCACCGGTCCGCGGCGGTGGGCGTGCTTTCATTCCTGTTTCAGAGGTGAGAGGACACTCAGCTCTCCACTGGCTGCCAGCGGAACCCTTTCAGGAACAGAAGGAGGCGAGCCGTCTTCTGTAGTTACTGGAAGGTACTAGAACTTGGCGAACTCTTTCTGCCGAGGTCTGGCTAGTAAATATTTCAGACTTTGCCGGCCGTAGGTCCGCATTGAAAACCCCCAGCTCTGCCCCTGTGGCTGGAGAGCATCCGCGGACAACAGGGCATGAAGGATGGGAGTGGCTGGGTTCCAGATGGCAGCTGGCCAGGCCCCGCCCCCAGCCATGTGCTGCGGGGAACTCGGGGCCCAGGAGGGGCTGGGTCCGGGGCTCCTGACCAGGAGGGGGTGTCAGAGAGGAGGCTGGTTGGATTCAGACAAGGGCAGCTGAGGGATGCTGGGAAGGAGAGCGTCTCAGTGTCTGAGTTCTGGGAAGCATAGCGTGTGGGCATAGAACACTGGCGTGGGGACTGCCGCAGACGCTGGGCTGCTGCGCCCCGGGGCCCGGGGCTGTGACGGGGTCTCTGTGGATGTGATTAGGATGTCTTATTGGTGCGCAGGGTGGGCCCTTGGCCCAATATGACCGGTGTCCTTACAAGGAGAGGGGAGACCCCACAAAGGGAGGATGGTATGAAGGCACAGCGAGAAGGCCGCGCGTGGTGGAGACGCCGAGAGTCGCTGGGAGCCTGAGGACAAGGGGCCCGGCTGCCCCGGAGCTGCCGAGCTCGGCCCTGCTGACACCGGGGATTGCTGGCCTCCCAGAGCCGGCAGAGAACGGGCTCTGTCCTCTAAGGCACCCGGTTGGCGGCTCCTTGCTGCGGTGGCCCTCGGACAGCAGCACCAGGTTCCAGCGTGTGACAGAGGTTGTCTGTGAGGAGTGCGCGGGAGGACAGGCCACAGCCTCTCCTCCGTGGAGCTGGGGGGCTGCCTAAGGTGGGGGGTCATATGGGCTCTGCTCTCTCCGCTCTGTGAGGAGCTCACCCCTTCCACTCCCAGCCCCACAGACAGGCTGGCCGTAGGCAAGGTGCACGAGTGTGCAGGGCCACCCCCTCCCCGGCCAGGGTAGGCGCTCGGCCGGCGCTCAGTCACCACTGAACAACAATGAGCAGCGGCAGGCAGGACCTGAGCCGCACCAACCGGAGACGTTTCCTGCAGAATCTTCATTTTGCCGGGTCTCGCATCTCTGGAGACATAAGAGGCCCAGATGGGAGCGACTTTGGAAGCCCTCGCCCACCCCAGCACCACCTCAGCAACCTGGGGCCCAGGGCCCAGGCGGTCCAGGGGGCTGGGGGCGGGCTGGGCGTGAGGACACCCACTCCACAGCAGCTGTCCCCAACGGCATGGGCCCTCAGGGCCTGAATTGTTCTATTCTGTCCTCACTTTCCCAACCAGGCAGCAGCTGTAAACGATACTGAGGTGCTCGGAGAAAACACATTTTGTAAATCAGGGCAGCGTCATGTGTGTGGGCAATCACATATACACACGCACACACGCACGCACACACACACACTCATGCACACTCACGCACACACACACTCACACTCGCACACACTCACACACTCACACACACTCATATACACACTCATGCACACACACACACACTCGCACACACACACTCACATACACTTACACACACACACACACACACACACACACACACACGCTCACAGGTTCCATGTGGCACTTCTCCGAGAACCAGCTCTGGAACCCACTCCCACCGGACCCCGGGCCCCTGCAGCTCCGGGTTGGTGTCTGATGTCAAGAGTCATGGGTCCCCGGAAAGACAATGCTTAGCTCCCAAGGCCGTGAGTACCTGCGGTCTCCTCCCCCGACGCCATTCACGCCTTTCCCAGCTCTGTGCCCTCGCCATGCTTCTTCCTCATCCTGGAATGGGTGACCTTTGCCCCTGTTGGTTCTTGTTGTCCGAATCCTTCTCATCCCTCAAGTCCCACTAGCGGCTGCTGCATTTGTGGAGCTTCTCTTGACATTCTCTTATTGGCCCCCAAGTGACCGTTGATTACGCCATCCGATTCGCTTTGCTCCACCTTGCTCATAGTGTTTAAAGGCACTCGCCGCCTTGTACATCTGAGTTGTTTGGGCGTATGTGTATCTCCTCTTCAAGATTCTAAATTCCCTGAGAACAGCAACTTCACTTTCCTCACCGCTAGATCTGCAGCACCTGGGACTGGCGGTGCTGCTTGTTGATACGTATTTGGTG
The DNA here is from genome assembly GCF_951640355.1 of Cnephaeus nilssonii. Classification (NCBI taxonomy): domain Eukaryota; kingdom Metazoa; phylum Chordata; class Mammalia; order Chiroptera; family Vespertilionidae; genus Cnephaeus; species Cnephaeus nilssonii. The sequence goes on from NC_137084.1 coordinate 81,027,312, forward strand.
CCAAGTACAGCACTGGCTGCTGTTAATGCCCTCCTTAGCCCTCACCGACGATGAGAGACTGTCAGGCGGAACCCGGGGCTTACAGAGACCGAGGTTCAGGACCCACGACTACCCAGGGCAGGGCTTGGATTTGAACCCAGGTCCCCCTGGTTCTAAAGTCCATGCTCTGGAGCCAGGGATACTATAGGCCTACTTAGTGAGCATGTGATACCCTGTCAGTTACGGTTGGAAACCCTGGGGTCACTGCGCAGACGTGCCCCACCAGAGGCCAATCACAGAAACTCAGTTTGACACTAGGGCGCCTTTTACAATGCATGTCTCTTTGACATCGTATTTCCTTTCTTATTTTCACGTGGCCAGAGTGGGGGCTGAGGCCAGGGTGCCTCCTGAGGTCCATTCAAGGTGCCGACTGACAAGGGAACTACCGGCCAACGCTCTCCCGCGTGTGGTGGGAACATCGAGGCCGGCCTTGCAATGGCAGGGCCTCCTGTGCTCGGCCCTGCACGTGGGCGAGGGGAGCGTGGAGGTGGGTTGTTGGGGATGGGCTGAGGGGTGTCTAGGAATGGCTTTCCCTGGCAACCCCGTTGGTGACTCACATGCGGGGTCCTGAAGATCCCTCCCCATCTCTCTCTGCCCTTTCAAGTCAGAGGTGGGGGGAGGGGGACAAGGCTCCGCAGGCCGGGGAGGATGTGCAGGGGGAGAGGCTTCGGGTGAAGTCCCTAGAGCAGGGGGCCTGTGCGAGTGCTGTGGCAGGCAGAATGGCAGTCCCCAGAGGCCAGGAGCCCACATGCCCGTCCCGCCAGCACTGCCACATTGTCACAGGAGCATCGCCGGCAGCAGGTGCGGTGTGGCCTCATTCAGGCTGCCAGAGAAGGCAGCCAGCCCCCAACCCCGGTCAGAGGCCTGGCCAGGCTCAGCCAGCACATGGCCTGCCCCCAGGCCTTGAAGCCTGGCCCTGCCTCCTCCACTTCTGCTGGCTTCGGGGTGGCCCAGAGGCCCCCAGCATGGCTGGGCCCTCACTGCGAAGAGGGGGGGCTGGAGTGGGAGGGGTGTTGGTGACAGAGCAAAGGTGTGAGGCAAGGCACCCATGGGCGCAGTCTGTGTGAGGGTTTGGAGCTCCCGATGTGCTGAGGGCGTGTGAGGCCCAGAGGGTCCTGCGAGGGGGGTGGGGAGCTGGGCGCAGAGGGACCCCGCGCCTCTGTGTAGTGTGAGTGAGGGGAGGGGAGCGGGAAAGCGTGCCTGGAGGGGCTTGGGAGCTGGAGCGGACACAGGAAGGGTGTGTGCGTCACTGTGGGAGGAAGAAAGGAAAAGGCAGGCCTTGAAATGAGGACAAGGGAGGAGGAGAGGGAGCGAGGTGCAGATTTGCCCCTAAGTGATAATTAGAGGGTCTGACGTTCCCTGGGGAAGAGGGGGCCAGAGATGAATACCTCTGTGAGGGTGAGCGTGTGTGAGTGTGTGTGCGTGTGAGTGTGTGCGTGTGTGTGTGATTGCCCACGCGCATGACGCTGCCCTGATTTACAAAATGTGTTTTCTCCGAGCACCTCAGCATCGTTTACAGCTGCTGCCTGGTTGGGAAAGTGAGGACAGAACAGAACAATTCAGGCCCTGAGGGCCCATGCCGTTGGGGACAGCTGCTGTGGACTGGGTGTCCTCATGCACAGCCCGCCCCCAGACCCCTAGACCGCCTGTGCCCTGGACCCCAGGTCCCCTCACCTCCGCAGAGAAACCACGGACCACAGAGCCATGACCATACCAGGTCAGTGGAAATCCCAAACTTGGAGAAAAGCAGCAAAGACCCTCCCCTCCCCAAAAGTCTGAGCATTTGGGCTCATCTCTCCTGCTGACAGTGGGAGATAAGGATCTCATACCGAGGAAGGTTCCAGAAGCATCTGTTACTCCGAGTCCTCACACAGCAGAATTAGCCAAGCTCTCCCTGGCCGAGGGGTGACGAGGATTGCCTGGTTTTATTAAGGACCAAGTGCTTCCTGATGGTGTGAGGGGAGTGGCTCCTGCTGCCCAGCCCCCAGCCCCCAGGTCCTAGCATCGATCCCCAGCATCCCCATCTGCTGAGCTGAGAGCGGGTTTGGGCAGGAGGGCGCCCTGGGAGAGGCGAACAGACACACGCACACCAGGCCCTGCTCCCAGCAGCCTTTCCCGCACCTACCCTGCGGGACTGCATTAAAAATAACAGAACTGGTGGCTACATCTTGGTTGGCCTCCTGGGTGCCAGGTACCACCTGGTTGCTTTACACATGCCATCGGAAAGAGCATGCCAGATAAGGGGCCCTTAGCATTCCTTCTGTATGTTGGGAAGACAAAGCACAGAGAGTCTGGCAAATTCCTCAAGGCCACAGGAGCCCAGATTCAAACGAGGTCAGTCAGATTCTAAAAGTCAGCCTATCCCAGAGTCCTCAATGACCTGTGGTCCATACCCTGACCTACAGCCAATGGGCACTGTCCTTACGGCAGGATTCCTGGTCCTTATGGCAGGATTCCTGGTCCTTATGGCAGGATTCCTGGTCCTTACGGCAGGATTCCTGGTCCTTATGGCAGGATTCCTGGGGCCTTACGGCAGGATTCCTGGTCCTTATGGCAGGATTCCTGGTCCTTATGGCAGGATTCCTGGGGCCTTATGGCAGGATTCCTGGTCCTTATGGCAGGATTCCTGGTCCTTATGGCAGGATTCCTGGGGCCTTATGGCAGGATTCCTGGTCCTTATGGCAGGATTCCTGGTCCTTACGGCAGGATTCCTGGTCCTTATGGCAGGATTCCTGGTCCTTATGGCAGGATTCCTGGTCCTTATGGCAGGATTCCTGGGGCCTTACGGCAGGATTCCTGGTCCTTATGGCAGGATTCCTGGTCCTTATGGCAGGATTCCTGGGGCCTTATGGCAGGATTCCTGGTCCTTATGGCAGGATTCCTGGTCCTTATGGCAGGATTCCTGGGGCCTTATGGCAGGATTCCTGGTCCTTATGGCAGGATTCCTGGTCCTTACGGCAGGATTCCTGGGGCCTTATGGCAGGATTCCTGGTGCTTATGGCAGGATTCCTGGTCCTTACGGCAGGATTCCTGGTCCTTACGGCAGGATTCCTGGGGCCTTATGGCAGGATTCCTGGTCCTTACGGCAGGATTCCTGGTCCTTATGGCAGGATTCCTGGTCCTTACGGCAGGATTCCTGGGGCCTTATGGCAGGATTCCTGGTCCTTATGGCAGGATTCCTGGTCCTTACGGCAGGATTCCTGGTCCTTACGGCAGGATTCCTGGGGCCTTATGGCAGGATTCCTGGGGCCTTATGGCAGGATTCCTGGTCCTTACGGCAGGATTCCTGGTCCTTATGGCAGGATTCCTGGTCCTTACGGCAGGATTCCTGGGGCCTTATGGCAGGATTCCTGGTCCTTACGGCAGGATTCCTGGTGCCTTATGGCAGGATTCCTGGTCCTTATGGCAGGATTCCTGGTCCTTACGGCAGGATTCCTGGTCCTTATGGCAGGATTCCTGGTCCTTATGGCAGGATTCCTGGGGCCTTATGGCAGGATTCCTGGTCCTTATGGCAGGATTCCTGGTCCTTATGGCAGGATTCCTGGTGCTTATGGCAGGATTCCTGGTCCTTACGGCAGGATTCCTGGTCCTTATGGCAGGATTCCTGGTCCTTACGGCAGGATTCCTGGTCCTTATGGCAGGATTCCTGGTCCTTATGGCAGGATTCCTGGGGCCTTATGGCAGGATTCCTGGTCCTTACGGCAGGATTCCTGGTCCTTATGGCAGGATTCCTGGTCCTTATGGCAGGATTCCTGGGGCCTTATGGCAGGATTCCTGGTCCTTATGGCAGGATTCCTGGTCCTTACGGCAGGATTCCTGGTCCTTATGGCAGGATTCCTGGTCCTTATGGCAGGATTCCTGGGGCCTTATGGCAGGATTCCTGGTCCTTATGGCAGGATTCCTGGTCCTTACGGCAGGATTCCTGGTCCTTACGGCAGGATTCCTGGTCCTTACGGCAGGATTCCTGGTCCTTATGGCAGGATTCCTGGTCCTTATGGCAGGATTCCTGGTCCTTACGGCAGGATTCCCGGGGCCTTATGGCAGGATTCCTGGTCCTTATGGCAGGATTCCTGGGGCCTTATGGCAGGATTCCTGGTCCTTATGGCAGGATTCCTGGTCCTTATGGCAGGATTCCTGGTCCTTACGGCAGGATTCCTGGGGCCTTATGGCAGGATTCCCGGGGCCTTATGGCAGGATTCCTGGTCCTTACGGCAGGATTCCTGGTCCTTATGGCAGGATTCCTGGTCCTTATGGCAGGATTCCTGGTCCTTACGGCAGGATTCCTGGGGCCTTATGGCAGGATTCCCGGGGCCTTATGGCAGGATTCCTGGTCCTTACGGCAGGATTCCTGGTCCTTATGGCAGGATTCCTGGTCCTTATGGCAGGATTCCTGGTCCTTATGGCAGGATTCCTGGTCCTTACGGCAGGATTCCTGGTCCTTACGGCAGGATTCCTGGTCCTTACGGCAGGATTCCTGGTCCTTATGGCAGGATTCCTGGCCCTAATGTCAGGATTTTTGGTCCTTACGGCAGGATTCCTGGTCCTTATGGCAGGATTCCTGGTCCTTATGGCAGGATTCCTGGTCCTTACGGCAGGATTCCTGGTCCTTATGGCAGGATTCCTGGTCCTTATGGCAGGATTCCTGGTCCTTATGGCAGGATTCCTGGTCCTTATGGCAGGATTCCTGGCCCTAATGTCAGGATTTTTGGTCCTTACGGCAGGATTCCTGGCCCTAATGTCAGGATTTTTGGTCCTTACGGCAGGATTCCTGGTCCTTATGGCAGGATTCCTGGTCCTTACGGCAGGATTCCTGGTCCTTATGGCAGGATTCCTGGTCCTATGGCAGGATTCCTGGTCCTTATGGCAGGATTCCTGGTCCTTATGGCAGGATACCCGGGGCCTTATGGCAGGATTCCTGGTCCTTATGGCAGGATTCCTGGTCCTTATGGCAGGATTCCTGGTCCTTATGGCAGGATTCCTGGTCCTTACGGCAGGATTCCTGGTCCTTATGGCAGGATTCCTGGTCCTTATGGCAGGATTCCCGGGGCCTTATGGCAGGATTCCTGGTCCTTACGGCAGGATTCCTGGTCCTTACGGCAGGATTCCTGGTCCTTACGGCAGGATTCCTGGTCCTTATGGCAGGATTCCTGGTCCTTATGGCAGGATTCCTGGTCCTTACGGCAGGATTCCTGGTCCTTATGGCAGGATTCCTGGTCCTTATGGCAGGATTCCTGGTCCTTATGGCAGGATTCCTGGTCCTTATGGCAGGATTCCTGGCCCTAATGTCAGGATTTTTGGTCCTTACGGCAGGATTCCTGGCCCTAATGTCAGGATTTTTGGTCCTTACGGCAGGATTCCTGGTCCTTATGGCAGGATTCCTGGTCCTTACGGCAGGATTCCTGGTCCTTATGGCAGGATTCCTGGTCCTATGGCAGGATTCCTGGTCCTTATGGCAGGATTCCTGGTCCTTATGGCAGGATACCCGGGGCCTTATGGCAGGATTCCTGGTCCTTATGGCAGGATTCCTGGTCCTTATGGCAGGATTCCTGGTCCTTATGGCAGGATTCCTGGTCCTTACGGCAGGATTCCTGGTCCTTATGGCAGGATTCCTGGTCCTTATGGCAGGATTCCTGGTGCTTATGGCAGGATTCCTGGTGCTTATGGCAGGATTCCTGGTCCTTATGGCAGGATTCCTGGTCCTTATGGCAGGATTCCTGGTCCTTATGGCAGGATTCCTGGTCCTTACGGCAGGATTCCTGGTCCTTACGGCAGGGTTCCCGGGGCCTTATGGCAGGATTCCTGGTCCTTACGGCAGGATTCCTGGTCCTTACGGCAGGATTCCTGGTCCTTACGGCAGGATTCCTGGCCCTTATGGCAGGATTCCTGGTCCTTATGGCAGGATTCCCGGGGCCTTATGGCAGGATTCCTGGTCCTTATGGCAGGATTCCTGGTCCTTATGGCAGGATTCCTGGTCCTTATGGCAGGATTCCTGGTCCTTATGGCAGGATTCCTGGTCCTTATGGCAGGATTCCTGGTCCTTATGGCAGGATTCCTGGTCCTTATGGCAGGATTCCCGGGGCCTTATGGCAGGATTCCTGGTCCTTATGGCAGGATTCCTGGTCCTTATGGCAGGATTCCTGGTCCTTATGGCAGGATTCCTGGTCCTTACGGCAGGATTCCTGGTCCTTATGGCAGGATTCCTGGTCCTTATGGCAGGATTCCTGGTGCTTATGGCAGGATTCCTGGTCCTTATGGCAGGATTCCTGGTCCTTATGGCAGGATTCCTGGTCCTTACGGCAGGGTTCCCGGGGCCTTATGGCAGGATTCCTGGTCCTTACGGCAGGATTCCCGGGGCCTTATGGCAGGATTCCTGGTCCTTACGGCAGGATTCCCGGGGCCTTATGGCAGGATTCCTGGTCCTTATGGCAGGATTCCCGGGGCCTTATGGCAGGATTCCTGGTCCTTATGGCAGGATTCCTGGCCCTAATGTCAGGATTCCTGGTCCTTACGGCAGGATTCCCGGGGCCTTATGGCAGGATTCCTGGTCCTTATGGCAGGATTCCCGGGGCCTTATGGCAGGATTCCCGGGTCCTTATGGCAGGATTCCCGGGTCCTTATGGCAGGATTCCCGGGGCCTTATGCCAGGATTCCTGGTCCTTATGGCAGGGTTCCCAGGGCCCATTATGCAGACCCATGGACATGTGAAGAGGTAGATCAACAGTAGGAATGTGTGTCTTTGACAACATGTACAGGCTTATTCTGGGGTGCCAAGGCCGGCAAGATGGGCTCTGTGATGGGGCCTAGAAGCCATTGATGCAGCACCAAGTTGCAATGTGTTTTAATGCTTCCAGCTTTTCTGGCGCACCTTCCCGTTTCTACCCTCAGTTCCCATCCTGTTCACCCCGATGTTTTGGGCTGGGGGGCCGGATGAACCTCTTGCACAGGAAGGGCCCTGGAGCCTAGAGAGGTAAGGTACCTGGGTCAAGTCCCACTGCCCCTCAGGTGGATCTGAAGTCAGAACCCAGGTTTTCTCCGTCCTAAGTCACAGGTTACACACAAGCAGGTGTCAGTCAAGTAACAGAAACGAAGGGCTCAATATGACTATTCCGATAGAATTGCCAACCTCAGATCAAAGTCAAGGAGAAATCCCACATCCCATGAGCACCTCAGGAGCTAATCAGGACTGGCGCGTGGTGAGCGGGTCCTGTTGGGGTCAGGCCCCTGCTTTCGATGACTGCTTCCCACCCTCCCCCCACATTGATTTTTAGAGAGAGTGGAAGAGAGTGGGAAAGACAGAGAGAAACATCGATGTGAAAGAAACACATCAATTGGTTGCCCCTGACCAGGCCTGGGCCGGGGAGGAACCGGCAACTGAGGTGTGTGCCCTTTACCGGAATCGAACCTGGGACCCTTCGGTCCGCAGGCGACACTCTATCCACTGAGCCAAACTGGCTAGGGCATGACAGTGCTTTTGAATCCCCATCCAAGTGTCCAAGCCCACGTCTGACTAGGAATCCTCTGGCTTCCCCTTCACACACGGACCAATGGAAACCATGAGGGGGCAGGTGGGTGCAGAGATGGGCCGTGGCCATGCCTAGGGTGCCGGGAGGGCCAGGGGGCAGGACTCACTCTTGACGGTGAGGAACATGGACTTGCTGATGTCGGTGCCCACGCCGTTGCTGGCCTGGCAGAGGTAGTAGCCCATGTCTTCCTCCAGGACGTGGCGGATCAGCAGCGAGCTGTTGGCCAGGACCTGGATGCGGCCGGTGAGGGGCACCGGGTGGTACTGCTGGGGGCTCCCGCTCCCTGGAAGGAGGCGGAGGTTAGAAGAGCTGCTATCTGGGCTGGGGGTGAGCTGGGTGGATGGGAGTGTCCCAGGGAATGCCCACTGCCTTTCTCCTGAAAATCTAAGGCCACTGTGTGGTGTGCCCACACCACTCCTGTTTCCTGGGCCACAGGAGGGACCTCCCAGAGAGCTGGGCCTGCCAGCTCGAAGTGAGGAGCTGGAGTTGGCATGCCCACGTGGCACTGAGCTTGTTGGGGTGAATTCCTCAGAGCGGGAGAAAGAGTTGTCTTCAGGCCACTTGGCAACAGGCAAAGGGAAGACTGAGCCCTCAGATGGCAGTTTCCTGGGCAGCCACGCCCAGGAAGGAGGCCAGCCATCCTCCAAGGGGGGCTTTGGGCACCACCCCCTCCCAGTGTCAGCCCTAGACATGGTCTAGATCAGTGGTCGGCAAACTCATTCGTCCACAGAGCCAAATATCAACAGTACAACGATTGAAATTTCTTTTGAGAGCCAAAGTTTTTAAACTTAAACTTCTTCTAACGCCACTTCTTCAACATAGACTCGCCCAGGCCATGGTATTTTGTGGAAGAGCCACACTCAAGGGGCCAAAGAGCCGCATGTGGCTCACGAGCCGCAGTCTGCCAACCACTGAGGTTGGCGTGTGGCTTAGTCAGATACGAAATGCGTCCTTGGCATGAAGTTGGGCTCCAAGATCCAACATCCAAGATCCCAGAATAATTGGTGAGGAGCAGGGGCTGATGAGGCTTGGGGACCCCAGAGCAGAGGGTGGGGGGCATGTGGAAGTGGGGAACACAGAGTGCCCTGAGTTCTAGGGCTGGAGGGGAAGTGGAGAGGTCAGTCTGTGGGGACAAAAGAACATTGAGTCAGCATGATAGCTGTTTGCCGGCCCACAGACCCCTGGATGACCTCCAGACTGGGTGTAGCCTGGGGTCCCCATGGAGCTCAGAACCCAGGGCTCCCACCCAGGCCCAGGGATGCGTGGGAACCAGGCCTGAGTCTCACCAGCATCCGCCCTCCCCTCTCCCTGGCTACTCAGAGTCGCTGGTTGGCCAGGGGCTTACCCTTGGCATGCTTCCACATGACTTTGGGTGGGGGGTAGCCATCCACCGAGCAGTTGAGCACACCAGCTTTGCCATAGATGCCGTCCTGGTTGTTGGGCTGCACCACGAACCGAGGGGGCACTGCAGAAAGAGGGAAGGCGGGAGAAACCCATCACCTCAGTCTCTGATAGGTCTTCTGGGGCTTCAGGCACCTGCCAGTCAATGTCAGGCCCGCCTGGACTGTTCTAAACCAGAGCTCCCAAGAGCTCTTGCTGGGTGCTGGTTGGGAGCTGGGAGCTCTGAGCTCCAATTCTGATTTTGCCAGTGGCTAACTGAGCAAGCGTCTTCCCCTCACCAGGCCTCGGTGTCCTGGCCTGGAAAGTAAGAGGTTTGATCCTCTTGATCTTTAAGGCAACTTCCAGAGCCAACCTTCCCTAAGCCTGGGATTCAAACCCGGACCTAGAGACTCTGAGCAGCAGACAGAGCTGGACTCCCGCCCCCCCGCCCCTTCCCCCCAGCACCGGCCCTTCCCCACGCACCGCGCACGACAAGCTGGCGCTCCCGGCTCACGGTGGCTGCCGCGTTGCTGGCGATGCACGTGTAGTTGCCGTTGTGCTTGAGGGAGACGCTGGAGATCTGCAGGGAGCTCATGAACTCCTTGCTCTCGATGGTCACGCCGGAGCCCGAGATGATCACCTGCCCGTCCTTCCTCCAGGTGATGCGGATGGGCATGTCCCCAGAGGACACCACGCAGGGGATGTAGAGCAGCTGGCCGATGGAGGCAGGTGGGAACTCGAAGGGCTGGATCAGAGGGGGCACTGGGAGGGAAGGGACGCTGCTGTCAGCCCCCACGCCCCAGCCCAGCCAGCCGCACCGCCTCCCCTGCCTGGAGTCTGAGCTGCGGTGGGGGGATCCTCCTTTTCCAGCTCTGGCTGGAGCATCAGCCATTATCTCTATGACAACTCAATGAGGCCACAGCAACTTCCCCAGCAAGTGGGGGCAGAAGGGAGACGAGGAGACCTCCTTTCTGCAGTCCAGTGATTACAGGCCGGTTCTCCCAGGAACCGCTCCACCCTCCTGGGAACCTGCTCTCTGCCACAGGCCCACCCAGAGCGGGAAGGAGGTGGCTTCCTGTGCACGCCTCAGATGCTCCTGCTCCCCCGGGAAGTGGCCAGGTGGACGTGGTCACACCTTGGCAGCCCTTTGGATGCTGGGAAAGGTCTTGGCTCAGGAGCTCTAGGTCCAGAGAGGTGACATTTAGGAGAGAAGTTGTCTGCATGCTCTATCAGGCAAGAGCCACACCCCTCAGCAGGGCCCTTACCCACTTCCCAGTGCCATCTCCCACCTCGCCCTTCACTCCATCACCAGCGCCCACAGCCCCTCGCCTCAGCCCGTGCCTGGGGGCACCTGAGCGAGTACAGCGGGGTGTTTGTCCTCTTCACCTCCCACCAGGTGTGGCCAGCCCAGTGGCTTCTGACCCATCTCATTCCTGACCCACCCACATCCAGGTCCTACGTCCGCCAGGTGTTCTGGGACTCTGGCCATTCCTGGCTCTCCCCCCCCCACCCCCAGCTATGGCTGCCTCTGCTCTTTGGGTTGCAGCCTCCCCAGCATTCTGGGTGGTTTGCTGGGTCTTGGATATCCAGACAGATTTTTCTGGAACCCCGACTGTAGTAATGGCCAAGTGCCCATTGTTGAGACGTCCCAGAGGTTCCTCTGTTGCTTTGTTTTTGTGTGTGTGTGTGTGTGTGTGTGTGCCTAGATGAGCTCTAGGCCCCTGGCCTCCTTGGGCCTTTTGGTGGAATCATGGCAGAGCCCCGATCTGCCGCCCAGTGTATTTCCTGAGGCCCAGCAGTCAGTCCTTCCCACCAAGGCCCACAGCTGGAGCCCGGCAGGCCTGCCGCCTGTCCTGGAAAGCCTGCCCCCTGCACGGCCCTGCAGCCCCGTCCGCGCCTGGGTCACGGGGCACCGAGGCAGCCTTTGCATGACCACTTTCCCCGCCATCTGGGAGCTCCGTCAGGGCAGTAACCAGGGCAAATCATGAGTCCAACTCATGCTTGGCAGGTGGGAACAGTAAATGAAAGAACATGTCTGTAGATCATTCCCTGGGCTGACCCTAAATGGTTACCTGTGAGGAGGGCAAGGGGTGGTGAGAGCACAGGGTGGGGTTCATCCGGAAAGAAAGAGGGGGCTCTGTGCTGCTCCTCAAGGGGCTGTGTTTTGGGAGCTCCCCCCATGGCCCCTCCAGAGCTGGCTCCTGTGGTTGAAGAGCCCATGGACAGGAGCTGCAGCAGCGAGGGCTGCGGGGTGGGGGTGGCGGGGGGAGAGGGCTGGGGGCGGCTGCCTGGGAGGTGCTGAGCCTGCAGGGCTGTGCTCTGGGGAAGGATGGTCCAGCAAACATTTCCACGGAGGACAGAGCAGATAGAGACGATGGATAGTATTAGGCAGGAAGCTTGAGCTCCGGCAAGAGGAAAACTGTCTCTCAGTAAGAAGGGATTTAGATAACGGAACAAGTTACCAAGGCAGGTTAATTCCTTAATTAACTGAGTCATCTAATATTTATGCGACGCCTGCTCTGCGAAGGCTTCGTCTCCGTGTGGGCTCGCGGAGGCAGGCACGTGCTCACAACACAGACAGACGCTCCGGAGCGTGTCCGCCGCCGTGAGTGTTGGACAAGCACCGTCCGAACAAGGAGGCGCTGGACTCAGAGCCGAGTGCCGTCTAGTTGGGCGACTGCAGCTTCATGGGGAGGCGGATGGGAACTATGAGGGAGCACACACACCCTTAAAAGTGTGTGTGTGTGTGTGGGGGGGGGGGGAGAGGGGGGGGAAGAGAGAGAGAGAGAGAGAGAGAGAGAGAGAGAGAGAGGCTGCGCTAAGAGGCAGAGGCCAACTGGGTTTCCAAGTGGAACATTGAGGCTCCTGGACAGACCACTGCGGGAGGGTCGCCAGCACCCCCCGGGGAGTCAGACGTTCCCCTGGGCTGGCTAGAGCCTCTGCTGACCTGTGGGGGGCAGGTGGCCAGACAACTCCGAGACCCAGGCAGGCTCCTGCCCCCGCTCCCTGCTGTGGGTTGATGGGGAGTGAGGCTGTGGGTGGTCAGGGTCCCCTTCGGGAGGAATGCGAGGAGCAGAGCTGCGCACAGAATCCCTGGCTCGGGATGGCCCTCGGAGAGCCTGCAGGTGGGGGCACCCTGCCCGGAGGGGGAGAACACAGGGGGGTCCTGGCTCCTCACTGTTTGCTGAATACTAGGGGAGCGCGGGGAGTGGGGGTGCCGAGAAGCAGGTGTGGGGCTCTGGGGTGTGCCTGCAGGCAGCTGCCTGGACAGGGCTGCTTTCTGATCTGAGTCGGCAGCGCCTTCCCCAGCGCTCAGTGCTCAGCGGGGACACGGCTGGTTGAACGTGTCCATGTCCCCCCCGGGAGGCATCCCAGCAGCCAGGGCTCTGACCTCCTCCGTGGTGATGGCCGGGGGCCTCTGCACGGCCGGCCGCAGCCCGAACGGGGGGCACGGGTGCCACGTCACCAGGGACTTCTCTCCGGAAGCCCTGCTCTGGCTACAGTCCTCTTGGCAAGAGGGCAACTCGGTCAGCGTTGAGGGAGGCGGGGCCAGGACAAGGTGCCGGCACGGTGAGGCGGCTGCGAGGCCAGTGGGGGGTCCACGAGGCGTCCGGCCACGGCAAGACTCACACCCCTGCTGGGGAGCGGGCAGCAGAGGGGCACGTGCCCGCCAGCCGGCCTGTGGACACTCTGTCTTCTCCCTCTGGGACGGAGCCTCTGTGCTTCCTGGGCCCTTTGGCAGAGGATGGGCGCTGGGGAGTAGGAGCGTCTCCTCCCTGCAGCGGGGACGTGGGCAAGACCGCGCCTGGGAGCCAGCCCAGACTGCGCTCTACCCCCATGATCCGGGCAGGTCGCCTCCTCACCACCCTGCTCTCCCCCGAGCCTCGGCGCCCTCATCTGCAAAGTGGGGGTGGGGGTGGGGGACACCAAGTCATGTCTGAGGCCCCAAGGCCGGTGTTGCAGTCGTAGCGTCTAGTATTTTAGGAGGAATAACTTCTTCTCAGGAAGGCCTCCCCGGCCGCCTGTGCAAATTGCAAACCACGCACTCCACCCCGCACGCTCACGCTCCCTCCCACTCCGTTTTTGTGCCATTTCCCCCCAGAAGGGTTCCTGAGGCCAGGGCTTGTGCCTGCGACAGCACAGGGCCCGAGTGCCCGGAGTAGGACATGGTCAGCGTCGCTGAGGGAACGGCACTGTCGCCATCTGAGCCCTGGCTGGCCACTAGGACGATGCTGCCCATCGGTGAGCCTGGCCCCTTTGCCGAGGAGCGGGCTGCTGGCAGCAGCTGCCTTGGTGCCCCCGCCTCAGTGAAACCGTGTGCCCCCTCCTGTGGGTTCTGGTGGGTCCCTCCAGACAATGCCTCTGCCAGGATCAGGCCTGTGGCCCGGTGGGGGCTCTCTCTGAAGCCTGTGGTCACAGCAGCCCGTTCACTGGGGGGAAGGGGCTCGTCCGCAGGCTCCACCTGAGGAGCTGGGGCGGGGGCTGGGCTGAGCAGCGAGGGAAGGCTGCGTGTGGGTGGGGAGTGCGGGCATCGCGGGTGAGGGTGAGGGGACGGGTGTGAATGTGAGTGTCTCTCCCGTTTGCTCTCCACAGGACTTGGCGCCCCCCCCCCCCCCCCCCCCGGTTCTGGCTTCGCTGAGCTGGGCAGAAAGTCTCTCATGCGCTTGCTTTGGCTCCAGAGGCCCAGCTGTGGGGATGGAGACGCCCCCTCCCTGAGCCAAGGACAAGGCACCCGGTGGCAGCCCTGCCTCCTGAGTGAATAAGCATTCGGCCCGTGTGCCCAGAGAGGCTTTGGTGCTACATCATTTTTCAGCTACAGGGCGCCCTAAAGACACCAGACCCAGGGTGGATCCCTATGCCCTCCTCTCGGCGTCCCGCCCAGGATCTCTTAGGATGCCCAGTGACAACACCCGCTGCTCTGCAGCCTGGCTCTCCTCTGCCCGTCGCTGCCACACGTACCAAAGTCCAGGAGGCCCTCAAAGCATCCTTGCCTTCTCTCCCCGCAATCCCTCCACCTTGCCGGGCCACAGCTGCCCACCCCGGGCAATATTTCTGTGGCAACACCTGCAGCTGCCGTTGGTGGCTCAGGAATTTGCCTCAGAGGAGGACATGGACAGAGGAAACATTTGTGTATATGTAACTGCCAGCACGTACGAAAGACGTGTATGTGCAGGTGCGGGCAGGTTGCATGTACATGCGTATGGTGTGTGCCTATGTGAACGTGCATTGCATTCATGCACACAGGTCTCTGCACATGTGTGTGCCTGCATCTGCATGCAAATCTTGTTGCTCTGCTCTCGGCTCAGTGTTTGACAATTCATCAGAAGACAAGCAGTCCCAGGAGAAATGGAGCCAGCAGTCGTTTTTCCAAATCCTGGAGCAGCATGGGCCTTGCCCTGTGCACAGCCCTGACCCCCCAGAGAGATACGGGGCTTCCGGCTGGTCTCGAGCTTCTAGCACCCTGCCCGCCTGCACCCGGCCCTTCCCACACCGGGTTTCGGCTCTGGTCCTGGGGGAGGGGCGCATGTCCCAGCCAGGCAGTAGGGGTGGGGTCTGGAGCGCTGCCCCTGGGCCATCCCTTTCTACCTCGGCCAGCGCCCTCTCCACACCCGCACCTCCTCTGCCTTCTCTCTGAGGAGCTCGGGAGCAGCACATCAGCTCATCAGAAGCGTGCTCCTGATCAGTTCTGACAGCTGCTTTGCAAAAGTGCATGCTAATGAGGAGGAGGGGGCAGTGGAGAGGGGGCGTTGAGGGGCCCGAGCTTTGGGAGTGGCAGGGGCACAGGTCCTCGGAGCTCCTCACACAGTGCTGCTTCGTGGTCTGGAGAGGAAACAGGTGAAAACCCTGCTAGGGCTGAATTTTCAGCTGTGGAGGCTGGGACGTGGAGTGTGGGCACAGGCCCGGTATACCCGCCACATCCCCGCTGCAGGAGAGTCACGCAGCCTGGGTGCTGGTGCGCGGGCTCTGCCTCTAGGAACACACACACACACACACACACACGCACAAACATGCGCACACACACGCGCACACACGCGCACACGCACGCACCCTCCCGGGCTGGGAGACACTGTCACTCGGCACTGCACACCCTCAACAGGCCCAGCGAGCCGCGCAGACGGAAGGCATCAGATTCAATTCATTAGGACTGATCGCTCCCTGAGTGGGGATGAATAATTGATGAGCAGCGGCTTTCAGGATGTTCCGCGTGCTCCACCGTTCGCTGGAGGCCTGTTCTTTTTTTTTCAAGCCAACAAACCAGGCCACATGCTCGCTGGTGCGGGCGGTCTACGCGAGTGGAGCAGAGGTTGGATGTTCTGATATGTGATGTTTACACAGGGAACTCTCGGTCTCCTGCTTGTAATGGGAATGGATCCAGGAGGCCCGTGATACTGGACGGGGCACCACACGGGGGCTGTGGCCTGGGGTCGGAGGTTCCCGCCAGCACCAGGCCTCTGGGCTGGGCAGAGGCCTCAGGCTGAGAAGATGGCCGCGGTGGCCCTCAGTCAGGGAAGCAGGAAGGCAGACGCCATATGGGACCCCGGGCTTGAGGTGGCCACAGGGCGCCCAGTTCTCGGGGCTCAAGGGAAGGCTTGCAGGAGGGCGCTCTAAGCCAGACGGCTGTCTAGCTTCAGCTCAAGAAGCACACACCGTCTAGCGCTGTGACAGGTGGCGGGTGCACAAGGAGGCATGTGACAAGCCCCCGTGTGCCAACGAGGGCGGCTGGTGACAAGGAGCACAGGAGAGAAGCACTGACCCCGCCTTCCGCCAACGTTCAGCGCCGCCCGCTGTCCCCAGATACATGCACCTGCTCGCCCGCTGTGGGCTCGGGGCCAAACCAAAGGCAGCGTCCCCCTCCCCACTCGTCCTTCTCCCAGACCTCCCTCTTCCTGTCACAGGCCTTCATTCCACCTGCGGCAGGAGCTTGGGACCCTCCGGGGTCCCCTGTGCCAGGGACCTTTCCCCAGGGCCCAGGCCAGCTTTCTTCTGGAGTATGTGTCCCCGCCGCCGGGGTGACGCGATGTCCAGGTGTTCTCACGGGCTGTCTCTCCTCCTGCCTCCTCAGGTCGTCCGGGAACTTCCTTCCTCCCGGCCTGCCCTGCCCCAGCCCTGGGTCCTTCTGGTCTAGGCAGAGGCTGCCTGGCTTTCCCTGACCTCTTCCCAGCCAGGCCTGGCGGGTCCCACCTCCCTCCTGCCCCCGAGCAGCCAGGCCACCCGGCCCACACAGTCCCCAGGCCTGCGCTTCTAGGAGTAGATTTGGGAGGGACCTTCACACACAGCACGGCCCAGAACCAGTACACCCCTCATTTCTTCACGCAGCATTTATTCGCGCATTGATATTCATCCATTCATTTCACCCATAGTCACTCAGGGGCTCCCAGGTACCAGGCTGGGGCCTGAGCTCCAGGAGGTGCTTCCTAGGCCTCAAGCGGCACCAGCAGGTCTAGAGCCGCCAGTCTGTACCCCAGAAGGGAGCCCGGGACCCAGCGCCTGCTCCTGCACCCCGCCTCCTGCTGCCTGCACGCTCCTGGCTCCCGCCCCCTGCCCCTCGCCGCCTCCTGCCGGCCGCTGGTGGGCCCTCCACGCTGACGTCAGGGGACCTACAGAGCCTGCCATCTCCGTCCTGGCCTCTCTCCCTGGCTCCTCTGGGGGGCCAGTGCTGTCCTGCCCTGCAGCCCATGGAGCAAACCTGAATGCAGAGGTGCCCGTGGCCTTGTGTCCCCGCAGGCGCCCCCCTGCCCCTGCCCCTCAGACACTCTGCGGAGCCCTCTCCTCATGGTGTCCCACCCGCTCGGATGCAGAGGCCGCGGCCCCCGTGGCCGGCCACATGGCTGGGGGCGGGCCTACCTTTGACGGCCACGTGGACGCTCTGGCTGATGGAGAGCTGCGGCTGGATGAGGACGCTGCACAGGTACTCGCCTTCGTCCATGCCCTTCTGCACGTCCGTCAGCTTGAGCGTGCCGTTCTCAAACACCACCTGGCGGTGGTTGTCCGGCAGCAGCAGCGCGTCCTTGTACCACTTGATGGAGTAGTAGGGGTAGCCGATGACCCTGCAGTTGATGAGGGTGTCCCGCCCGGCAACGGCCGTGATGTTCCTCATCGCCCGGATGCTGGGGGGCCCTGCGGGGTCAGGAGGAAGGAGAGGAGGGGCGGCGGCGGTCAGCTGGGGCAGCCGCTGCCCGGGTGCTGTCCTCGGTGCTGGGCTCGGAGACCATCGGGGGCGGAAACCGCTGGTGGGAGGGGAGGGTGGCCTTCATCACAAGGCTGGAGGCGGAGGCTGGGACTGGGGCACCCACGCTCTCTCCAGGACGCAGTTACTGGCTTCAATAGTTGCCCAGGGCACGAGCCCATCCCCTGAGGGAGGGCCCAGGAGGGCGCCGAGGCCTCTCCAGGAAGGGCAGCTCGGGAGGGCGAGTCCTCATTTCCGAGGAGTTAAGATTTGGGGTTAAAATGGAAACGTGGACATTGTCATTTCCATTCAATTTGCGCATAATGCTGTCCGAAGGACCACAGGGAGGTCTTCACTGGACGAGTCTCCACGGGTAACTGTGTTTGGGGGCCCCTGAGAAGGGCCCCTGGTCACAGGGGGAGGGAGTGTTGTCACTGGTCAGCGGGGCAGACGGTCCTGTGGGGGTGTGGGGGCTCAGAGGCACCGTGCAGGGGGTGCTGGATGGGCACAAGAGGCTCCAGGCTCAGGCTCCCACCCAGGAGGCGAGGAGCTGCCCTGGGACCCTCCCAGGACCTGCGGCTCCGTCCTTTTCAGATGCCGAGGGGAGGGCAGGGGGCCACATGGAGGGCATGTGCTTCACGTGGGGTTGGAGACCTGCTTGGCTCAGGTGCACTTAGCATGATCCTCCGCCCCTCCCCTCCCCACGGCAGCCACCAGCACCCCTGGTCCCGAGCCCCCCTCTCTTCTCTTGGGCCTCCTCTGTGCTTGGGTCAGAGGTCACTGGTAGGGTCAGATGAGGGTCAATCTGACTTCACAGGCTGCAAAGGGCTCCAGAGGAGATTTCTCATCGCAGCGACTTGGAGAACTGAGACTTGGAGAACCTGAGGACTCTGCCCCTTGGAGCTGCCTGTCTTGGGGTGACCCCGCCCAGCCTGAGCCTCCTACTTTTGACGGCTTGAGCCTTGGCGGGTAGTGAGGTGGCGGACAGAGGATTCGGGGGAGAGGATGCTACGGCTCCTGCTGCTCACACCTCCTGGAGCGTTTGGGGGACGGCTCCGTGGGGTTGCACTGGGAACACCGCTTTGGTGGACACCCCTGTCAAAGGTCAAGCCTGGCCCCTCTGCTCCTTCCCTGGCCTGTCCAGGCAAGGCCCTGGAGGGTTGGTGGATGCTGGCCTGGCGCTTATATACCTGGGGCCAGAGAGATCGAATGGGGGAATGGGACCGGGCTCAGGGCAGGTTGCAGGAGAGGAGACAGGAAGAGGAGTGGAGTGGGCGGGGATGCCAAGGCAGTAAACTGTGCCACACACACACACACACACACACACACACACACACACACACACATGCACACGCACACGCACGGATGGACGACGGGACTGTGGAGGGCAGGGGAAGGGGAGAAAGAGGAAAGAGACCTCTACTAAGATTAAAAGGACAACTAAGCACGAGGAGCCATCACCACGAAAGATGAGGACCACAGAGATGGCAAAGGGACTCAGAGCCTATTCTGATATTTAAATGTAGACAGGCACCTCTTACGTTTATTCGCGCCTGGTATTCGGCACTGCCCACTGAGTTCCTCGCGGTGCACCGGTACACGCCCCCGTCCCGGATCTGGGGGCCCGTGACGTTCATGTGGCTGATGGTGGTGCCGTCGGACATGGTGTACTGGTTGGTGCGGTGGCTGCCATCCCGCACGACGGGCTCCTCGTCCAGGGCCCAGGTGACCGTGGGGGGCGGGGCCCCCTTGGCTGCGCACATCAGCGAGAACTGCTCCCCGGGGTTGACCACCTTCTCGCTGAAGGAGGAGACGATGCGGGGCGTGCCGTCTGCAGGAGTGAGGAGCCCCCTCAGGTCACTGAGCCGCTGAGCGGCCATCCCACCAGCCCCCCGCCCCACGGGGGAGGAGGGGAAGCGGCGGCCAGGACAATATAAAGAACTCTCAGGTACACTGGTTCGTGTTATTCATGAATCCCCGTCAGGTGCCAGTCACTACTGCTTAGGAATGAAGACTCTGGGTTTGAATCCTCCCTCCGCCACTTTAGCTCTGTGTCTTTGGGCAAGTTACTGAACCTCTCTGAGTCTTTCCAGCTCGTCTCCATAGAGGATGGTGATAATGGGGATCTGAGTATGAATTCCTCATCCGGAGGCTGCGAGGATTAAACGAACTAATGCATTAAAGATGCTTAGGACAGGACTTTGTAAGTGCTTCATAAAACATTACTCTCTCCGCTTTCCCTTTCTACTCTGCCTCCTCCCTTTATTAATAAAGGCAGAGGCGCAGAGGTTAACTGTGTGTGGAACCGGGGCCTGACCCAGCCGGACCTGTGGAGTGGGGTTCCATTTCTCATTCTGGCAGACGGGGGTAGGGGGGTGAGGGGTGATGGTGCTCTCGCAAACAGCCTGCAGTTTGAGGCTTAAAGTGCAAACGGCGCCCAGCTTGGCCGACCGCACAGGCTAGCCCCGGAGATTACGGCGCCCGGCTTCCTCCAGGGCCACTGTCCTTGTTCCCCACCCAGGTGGGGAGGAGCCCTGCCTTCCTTCCGTGCAGGATTGGTGTAAAAGGGTAACATGGGTATTAAGAACCCCAAACAAACATAAAAAAGAAAGCAAGGCAAATATAACATGCACTTCACACCCACCCACATGGCACATCAACATGCTGCCAGTCTCAGCCCCTGCCCATTTCTGGGGGCCCCTTAGCTCAAACTTGGGGAGAGCCAGTGCCTGGCAGAGCCGGATGCCCGCTGGGTCACTGCCTGCTCTCCTCTGCCTCGTTTCTGGGGGTCCCTCCGCTCTACTCCCTGCCCTTCCCACCAGCCTCGTTTTCCATGTCCCTGCTTAAGCTGACCGGCACTTCCCCTTGGGCAAGTGACCGAAAACCTCAATTTCTTCAACTGCAAGACGGAAGCATTAAGCAAGGATCTCCCCAGCGCCCTTGGGAGGGTTAACTAAGGCAGCAACTGCCTGGGGTGCAGAGAGAGCCGCCCCATACCTCCCATCCGGGGGCAGGCGGGTGCCTGGGCCCGGGCACCTCCCGGCAGGGCGTTGGAGTCCCGAAACCACCCTCTGAACGGGCGGCCCGCTCACCCTCCAGCACCACGACGGCGAAGTCCTGGGCGGTCTGGGCCTTGCGGGTGGCGAAGCACTGGTAGGCCCCCGAGTGGCTCTTCTGGGCCGAGGCGATGAGCAGCGTCTCGTTGCTGAGCCCGCGGATGGAGATGGCCTCGTCGGGCAGCACCGGCTCGGTGTTGCGGTACCAGCGGATGGTGTACTCGGGGGAGCCCATCGGCGCGCAGGAGAGGATGACCGTGCTGCCTATGCCGGTCTTCAGCTTTTTTGGTGTCAGGGTCACACGGAGGGGGTCTGGGCCAGGCCGGGAGAGAGCAGGGCGAACGGGAGCAAAGGGCTCCGTGTGGGTGAGTGTGGCCGCGGGTGCGCCGGGATCATCAGAGGCCCTGGTGCCAGAGCCCTGGGCAGAGGGGCTGGGACTGGTGAGTCCCCCTGTCTGGGCCTCAGCTTACTCCTCTGTGAAATGGCAGTGAGGCCAAGAGCTGAGGGGCTGTGCTTTCTGGGGGTCCTTTGCTCCGAGGGGCTGTGGTGCTCCCTGCAGCTCCTGAGCTGGATGGGGGCCTGACTGGCCCATCATCCTGCTGTCACCCACCCCAGACGCCAGGGAGCACCCTGGACCCACCACTCACCTCTCACCCCACCGAGCCAGTCCTGCCTTCTGCTGGTCTGCCTTCCTTGCTACGCCCCAGGCCATCTGTCCTCACCCCCCACAGCTGCCCCGCTGCAGACCCGGCTCCCGGCCTGGCCCCGGCAGTCTGCTCATCCCTGCCTCCTGTCTCCCGTGTCCCCCCATCTGTCCCCGCGCTGCGCCTGCCACTGCCCCGCTCAGAACTTCCATGGCCCAGCAGCTCAGGGTGGCGTTCAAGGGCAACAGGCCCCACGGGACCTGCCCCTCGACTCAGGAGCAGCCTCTAGAGGCAGCCTGCCCGCACCCCGTGGGCTACTCCTGCCCTCGGGCCCGGCCTGGAGTGTCGCCACCCCTTTACCTAATTCCTTCCCATCCTCCACCCTGAGCTCAGGGGTCATCTCTTCCAGGAAGCCTTCCGCCCCCCACGCCCCCACAGGCCGGGTTCAGGGTCCCTCTTCGGGCCTCCCTGGGTGCACTGACGCCATGCTAAGCACGTGGTCTTTAATCACCTCTGTGTCTGTCTCTCCCTCTAGACCAGGGGTCCTCAAACTTTTCAAACAGGGGGCCAGTTCACTGTCCCTCAGACCATTGGAGGGCCGGACTATAGTTTAAAAAAAACTATGAACAAATTCCTATGCACACTGCACATATCTTATTTTGAAGTAAAAAAACAAAACGGCAAAAACACCCGCATGTGGCCCGCGGGCCGCAGTGTGAGGACGCCTGCCCTGGGCTGTACGGAGGAGGCTGGGCCCCATCTGGGCTGAATGCGGCGTCAGGCCCTGGAGGCCGGCCCGGGAGAGGTTGGGCTCTCTGGTCCCCCCCAAGGGCCTGCAGACCTGCAGCTCTGTGCTCCTGAGACCTGGTGAAGGGGGTGGTGGGGTGGGTGGCGAGGGGGCAACATGGGGGTGGGTGGGAGCACCTTGGTGGCCTCCACCCCCGCCCAGGTCGAGTGACTGTCTTGCTGCCATCAGGTACCATGTTCAGGACTCCGGCCACTGCTGCCCCACGGGAGTGAGACCCCGAGTGTCTCCGAACCTGGCCCACGACTGCCAGCAGCTCCCTGCAGCCCACAGAGCAGACACTCAGAGTCAGACTCGGTGCCAGAGCGAGGAGGCCTCTTCGCTTTACAGAGGGCAACGTGAGGCCGGCCGGCGGAGGTGGGGGAGAGAGGGCTGGTGCAGAGCGTGCCCCTGGGCCTCACCAATCCTGCTCCGGGGCTCTTCCCTGGCATCAGCCCTCTGCCTCTCCTCCCCTCTGCACCCAGGGCCTCTCTGCTCCCCTGGGCCCTGAGCGGGGCAGGAGCAGGAAGGACTACCCCGGAAGGACGCCTGGGCTGTTTCCTCCCAGCGTCTGATGGGACAGTTATGTTCTCTTTAATGCAGCAACGTCCGCTGGGTTCCCTTCGTACAGACACTGCCTCCTTCCACAGCCAGAAACCCTGCAAGCTGTCCCCATCACCCTCTTGGGCCCATCTGACCTTGTGACCTCTGGGAGGTAGGAAGCCAGGGATCCTGATCCCATTGCACAGAAGAGGGCCCGAGGCTGGGTCCCGGGTGTGGCCTGCCCAAGGCCACTTACTCTCTCACCGAGCCTCCCAACCAGGAGACGGCCCCCGGGGCGGCCAGAGGCAGGCGCAGCTGCCCCCAGGCCCCTCCCCTCACCCCTCGGTGCTCTTAAAGGCCACGGTCAAGGTCACTGTCCAGGACAGGGCTGGAAGAGCAGCTTCCCCACTCACCTATGACCGTGAGGGTGCCTGTGGCCTCCGCTGAGCCGAAGGTGTTGGTGACCTCACAGATGTAGGTGCCGCTGTCCTCGGTCCGCAGGTCGCTGATGGTCAGCCCTGTGACATGGTTGGTCCAGCGGTTGTCGGCCGGGAGGGGCCTGCCATCCTTGAGCCAGCGGATGGCGGGGGTGGGGTAGCCGGAGGCGGTGCAGGGGAGCTCCACGGTGTGGCCGGCCCACACCTCCTGGGAGTGGAAGCTGTCCAGGATGGCGGGGCCGGACTCGGCAGGGTCTGGAAGGCAGAGCGTGTGGGTGGCCCCGGCTGGCCCTGGGCTGGGTGCCGTGGGGCTGGGGGAGGGAAGGCAGCACCCGGAGCAGGACCCTGCTGCCCACTGGTGCCCAGAGAGCAACACCCAGTGTGGGAGGGTTCTCGGGGTCTCCCTGAGCCAGTTACTGACCCAAACTCCTGCTCCTGCTGGGCGGAGGCCCTGAGACCCCGGGCCGGGAGCAGGGGCTGGGGAAAGACAGGCTGGCTCAGCTAGAAGGACAGACAGACAGAGGACGGAAAGGGAAGAGCCTGAGGTGCAGAGGGAGAGTGTGCAGCCCTCGCACTGTAGCCCATGCAGGCTGGCCAGCCTCGGGAGCAGCGAGTCCCTGTGACAGGAGAGTCGTGGTCTGGGGCTGGCGATGATGGGGAAGGCTTGGTCTGGGCCTCACCTGCCCTGTGGGTGCCCCTCAGGATGGGGACAATCGCCTGCCCCGTCCCGTCACCCCACCAGCAGTCGGGCAGATAGTGCCCTTCCCCGGCACCCAGAAGGGCTTGCTAGCTGAGCCTTCTGCAAACACCCTCGTTGCCCCAACAATTACCCACTGTTTGCTTCCCCAAACCCAGAGAAGGCAGTGACGCAGGACCTGAGCCCTAGACTCCGAGACCCAAGGCCTGAGCAGGCCGGTCCGTGAGTGACGGCCGTGCCACTTCCGAGTGGTGCCCGCTGCTCGCTCAGGCTGGCGCCCACCCTGACAGCCCCCGGGCTCCTCCCCTGGGGCCTCCGCTGCTGTGACAGCTGCTCAGGCTCCCCTGCAGCCACAGGACCCAGTGCACCCCTGCCCTGAGCTCCAGGGCCCCAGTGATCAGCTCCCACCGCACTCCGGGCCGGGCCCGCCTACACTGCCTCCCACCGCTCAGCCGCTCCCTCTGTCCTGTGGGACCCGGTGTCCCCACCTCCTGGGCCAGCTTCTCTCTCAGAGCAGCTTAAGCACCAATCCTTGGGACGGCGCCCCCTGCCCCCTCCCTGGACAGGCCGCTCTCGCCGGGCTCCCAGAGCTTCCTTTTTCCTTCATTTTATTTTCAAACAATCTCTTCTTTTTAAAGAAGCATTTGAAAGTGTAATATGTACACATGAAGGTGTGGGCGAGTGTACAGTATGTGAAAAGGGAGGACCCCCTCCTACTCACCCAGCTCTCTCCCAGGAGAAATCACTGTCCGTCCCCCATGGCCCTCGCCAGCAGCAGCGAGCACCAGGGGACTGTGGGCACCTCGGGGCAGTGTGGACCCATCGCTGCGTCTCCCGGGTCTGGCACTGAGCAGGGCCCAGCTTGGCACCATTCGTGTCTGAGGAGGATGAGCGGGGCGCGCAGCGGGGACGGGCAGGTCCCCCCACGGCAGAGCCTCCCAGGCTCAGGGACCCGCAGCGCTGGCTCAGGGGCCTGGCGGGCTCCCTGGATGAGGACCTGAGACCAGAGCAAGGCAGCGACCTGCCGGGGTCAGACCGCAGAGCCCAGAGCAGAACCAGGTCGCCCACACCTGGCTCAGCAAGTGGGATGGAGGGGGACTCATCCAGTGCTGAGCGCACTCAAGGGTGTCGGAGGCCCTGCATCCTCCTGGGCTCAGGGCAGTTCCCTCGCCCCAGCTCAGCTCCCTGGAGGGGACCGGGCCGGACACTGTCCTCCCTGGGAAGGACTTCCTAGAGGCTCTGCTCCCTTCCACCTCCCACTGCTCTCGCATGAGCCCCGCTGGGACACACAAGACCCTGTGCAGACGCAGGGGTCACAGGTCACCAGTGCCTTGGGTGGGTATGGTCCCTCAGCACCTGCTTCCTCATCTGCATGGGAGGCGGAGGGGTGGGCGCCTCCAGCATGGCAACGTGTGAGCTCTGGCTCGACAGATGTGGCACCACCGTGCAGACGTGGCACCATTGTGGGGACGTGCCACCACCGCCGAGTGGATGTGGCACCGCTGTGCGGATGGGGCACCGCCGTGCGGATGTGGCCTCGCCGTGTGGATGTGGCACCGCCGTGTGGATGTGGCACCGCCGTGTGGATGTGGCACCGCCGTGTGGATGGGGCACCGCCGTGCGGACGTGGCACCGCCGTGCGGACGGGGCACCGCCGAGCGGACGTGGCACCGCCGTGCGGACGTGGCACCGCCGTGCGGATGGGACACCGCCGAGCGGATGGGACACCGCCGTGCGGATGGGGCACCGCCGTGCGGATGTGGCACCGCCGTGCGGATGGGGCACCGCCGAGTGGATGGGACACCGCCGTGAGGATGGGGCACCGCCGAGTGGATGGGGCACCGCCGTGCGGATGGGGCACCGCCGTGCGGACGTGGCACCGCCGTGCGGATGGGGCACCGCCGTGCGGATGGGGCACCGCCGTGCGGACGTGGCACCGCCGTGCGGATGGGGCACCGCCGTGCGGATGGGGCACCGCCGAGTGGATGTGGCACCGCCGTGCGGATGGGGCACCGCCGTGCGGATGGGGCACCGCCGAGTGGATGGGGCACCGCCGTGCGGATGGGGCACCGCCGAGTGGATGTGGCACCGCCGTGCGGATGGGGCACCGCCGTGCGGATGTGGCACCGCCGAGTGGATGGGGCACCGCCGTGCGGATGGGGCACCGCCGAGTGGATGGGGCACCGCCGTGCGGACGTGGCACCGCCGTGCGGATGGGGCACCGCCGAGTGGATGGGGCACCGCCGAGTGGATGGGGCACCGCCGTGCGGATGTGGCACCGCCGTGCGGACGTGGCACCGCCGTGCGGATGTGGCACCGCCGTGTGGATGTGGCACCGCCGTGTGGATGTGGCACCGCCGAGTGGACGGGGCACCGCCGTGCGGATGGGGCACCGCCGTGCGGACGTGGCACCGCCGTGCGGATGGGGCACCGCCGTGTGGATGGGGCACCGTGTGTAGATGTGGCAAGGCCGTGTGGACGTGCCGGGCAACTGCTCTGAGGCCTCCCTGCCTGCCAGTTCCTGAGGCTCTAACCCCACCCCCTGTGGGAATGGTTGGGATAAACAAACACGGTGCCAGGGAAGAATTACTCAGTGTGACACTTAATTGATGCAAACACACAAATTCTGTGGCACACGCGGAATTTACAAGCGGAGGGGCTGACAGGCCGCGGAGGAGGGGCAGGGGATTAATCAGCGAGGCTCAGGCGTGAAATTAGATTCTGCGGGAGAGAAACCGCTTTCCTCCTCGGGAGCGGAGGAAGCGCTGTGGCGTGTGCAGCCGGGGCTCGGCATTGCTGGGCCAGAGGGGGCTGGGGAGACGGGCGCTGGGCCCCGAGAAACCCCGGGTGCCGGGCTGGGGGCACGCAGGCGCCCCGGGAGGCTGAACAGCGCTTCCCAGAAGGATCCCCCAGACACTCCGGCCCTGGCTCTGGGCTCTGACCTGGGGAGCCGCTCTGGTCTCAGCCTCTCTGGCCCCGGGTCCCTCTTTTACAAAAGCCACGCCACTCCTTGTCCACGGAGCGGAGGCCCCTGAAAGCTGTTGTGGCCGGAAGAAAGCACCGATGCGCGGGGTTAGTGGCAGGCTGTTTTAGGGACGCACACTGTTCTTGCCACTGCCTCCTCTACTTAGGAAAAGACAAAACGCGGCGTTGTCCCCCGCCCCCGCCCCCCGCCTGGGAAATGTAGAAGGAACAGGAACCAGCAGCAACAGCGACAGCACTCCTCCCGCGGCCTGCAGCAGGACCCTGCTTAATTTGCACGACCCTCGGGGTACATTCTGTCCCGCCCTCCTGACAGAGGGGGTGGTGGAGGCTTGGAGACCTCATTTCTCTGATGCTGGTTGCACAGCTGGTGCGCAGTGGGGCGAGGCCGGAAGTGCGGCTGCTTCATGTCACGGCTCCCCTCCTTCCCTCCCTCTCACTCCATCAATCGCTCTGAGGATGAAGGAGCTTCTGATGTGGCCGTGGCTCTCGCCCTCATCTATGCCCGCCCACCGCGCTCGGCCCGTGCACCGCCCCCACCTGTTCTTCTTGCCTTTGGGCCTGGGGAGCAGGAGGGGTGGCCATTCCTTGGGGGTGTGCCGGGCTCAGACCCCTCGGCCACCAGGTGCCTCCGCCCAGACACCCTGCTACCTCTCCCGTCCCTGGCCTAGCTGCTGGCCCAGAGCTTCTGGCTGGGCAGGGCCACGCCTTTCCAGCCCCAGCCCCAGGGGCTCACAGGACTCTGGCCACAGAATGAAACATCTCTGCTGAAACCCCGCAGTCCCTGGGACTGCACCCACCCTCACTCTGGAAGTGGGTCTGAAATGTTGGGGGCCGTGGGGCTGGAGGCTGAGGCCTGACAGGCACTCCCACCCCATTCCCCTCTCCAGGGCCTCGCTCCAGATCAGTTGTATTTTTGCCAAGACAAGCAGCTTGCTGATCGCCTGGTCGCATCCCATCCCGTCACAGCAGGGCCCTCCCCTGGTTCCCTCACTCCCTTCCCTCCACTCTCTGCTGCCCCCCCCCCCCCCCCCCCCGTAGGTCCCTTCCACGCTGTGGAATGCCTTTCTCTCGGAGCCTGAGCCTCTCCCCTTTGTCTGTCTGGGCACCTTCCTGTCCTCATTTCTGTCTCTCTATGTGGGCTGTGTGTCTGACTCTGCCCACCCTCTCCTTCTCACAGCTGGTGGGCCATAAAGACTGAAGGAGAAGGGCTGGCATCTTCTCCAGTTTAACGAGTGTCTTTTCTGAGGGAATCCCGTTATTCCCCTCCCAAGTGGAGGTGAAATTAGTAGGATGGAGGGCTAAATATTGGTGCCAGGGAAAGGAGAGGCCTGCAGGAGATGGGGTGTCCGTGCCTTCCCCACGCTGTGCGGGCAGCATGCGGATGAGAGCGAAGCAGCATGCACAGACAAGTCCCTGTGACCCGGATGGAACCACGGACACAGCTGGGAATTAAGTGGCCGACCCCTACGTCCAGCCCCGAAGATGGAGCTGCGTAGTGCAGCCCTTTCCTCACCGATGACAGCACAGTTCCCTTTGGCATTGGTTAATTCCACAACTGTTTACTGAGCACCTACTGTGTGCAGGAGGCACCAGGAGGCATCAGAGAGCCTGATCCTTGCCCTCCTGGCTCCTGTTCCCTTGGTCTTGCCTACAAATGAGAGAAGAACCTGGCAA
Organism: Cnephaeus nilssonii; assembly: GCF_951640355.1. Lineage (NCBI taxonomy): Eukaryota > Metazoa > Chordata > Mammalia > Chiroptera > Vespertilionidae > Cnephaeus > Cnephaeus nilssonii. The sequence continues at coordinate 81,055,241 of NC_137084.1, forward strand.
GAGCCACCTGCTGGCCAGGGCAGGCCTCCCCACACCACACCACGCCAGAGGCGCCGGCATCGGAGCGGTCACCCAGTCCGGCTCCTCTTCCAGAGGCCCAGAGAGCTGTCATGATTTGGGGGGTCTAGTCTCCAAACCAGGAGTTCTGACCATCAGGCCATCCTCCTTCCCAAAGCCGCTCCAATCCCATCGCTTCAAGAGCAGAACTTTTCAAACTGCAGGCCACAACCATTAGGAAGCTGTCACACCGGGGTGAGGCCGTGGCCAGCATTTAGGTGAACTGGTTGGGTGAGGATGCAACAGGGAAGGTGAGAGCGCATGGCCTGCAGGTGGTGAGAGAAGGTGAGAGCGCATGGCCTGCAGGTGGTGAGAGAAGGTGAGAGCGCATGGCCTGCAGGTAGCAGGAAGCACTGGACTGCGAGGCCCCCGAGGAGCAGGGCTGGGGCCGCTGCTGGGAGAGCAGGACCCAGAAAGCCGGCCTCAAGGGCTCCACGCGCCCCTGTTCGCTCTGTGGCTGAGTGTGCGTGTGGGGTTCCTGGCCCCTTCCCTGGGGGTCGGCCGCTGGGGGCCGCTGGGGTCAGGTTGCGAGTTCTGGTAAAGCGCTGGCTTCCCTAAGCCCTGCTTTTCTCACCTGCAGAAATAGGAAGAGCAGCGCACACCCCACAGGCGAGGGCGTGCCTGACAGACGGCACAGGAGGGGAGGGGCCGCACCGACTTCAGGCAATCTGAGCCTCCACCCTCCGGAAGCGGCAGTGACCACTCCAGAAGAATCCTTTACTTAATGTGGACATATTTGTGTTCACAAAGGCTCTGCTGCCTACTTTCAAATGCTGTGAGGTGGGCTACCACAAAAAATGTAAATGTACTTGTAAATAGGTAAAATGGAATCTTAAATACTTAGAGATAGAAGGAAAATAAAAAAGCTCCCTAATCCAACTTAATCTAATGAAATCTAAGCAGAGAGAGCGTGTGTGTGTGTGTGTGTGTGTGTGTGTGTGTGTGTATTTGTTCCCGTAACTCTCATTGTTGGATAAATAGGGACACAGTTCCTCAGGAGAGTAGGCCTCCTCAGGTATAGACTCCTATAAATAATTCATCTTTTGCGTCCTTATATGAAGGGCCCCCCAAAACAAACTGGGCAAGGTTTGCCCCAGTGTTCCATACCAGTCCTTGAACCTTCTCTGAGACGCTCTGATCCACGGTGTGGACATGCCCAGTCTCAGGGCTGGGCAGGGGCTGGGGCGCCCTCCCCTCCCTCCTGGCCGCCCCCCCTCCCCGGCCTACCTGTCACAGAGAGGCGGGCCCCGTTGCTCTGCCGGGTCTCCCCGCTGTACTTGTGCTTGGTGATGCAGCGGTAGGTGGAGAGGGCGTCCTCCTTCTGCACGTCCGAGATGTACAGCCCGCCGAGGAAAGTAATAAAAAACCTGTTTTCTGGAGACACAAGCAGGACGTGGCCCATGACTCCCCCATCTGGGCAAACACCAGAAGCAACTCCCCCCGCCAGGACTACTGCCCAGGGAGAGGAAGGGAAGGGGAAAAGGGTGAAGTTGGTGCAGGCTCAAAGGCAGGGTAACAGCTCCAATGAGGAGTCTCTATAAGCAAACAAACAGAAGTCACAGTAATTGTTCCTTTAAGTGTAAACGCCTTGGGGTTTTACAGAAAGACATGGGACTTGAGAGTCAGAGGAGATCTGGGTTCCAATATGACTCTTCCTTTTATTGGCTGTGTGACCTTGAGCAAAGAACCTCTCTGAGCCTTACCCGTACAAGGAGGTGCAAATAATACTTCATACAGTGGCTGTAAAGATTTAAAAAATAACCAAGTGTCTGGTACACGGTAAGTGCTCATTTGGCGAACAGAAGTCCTCATCTGTCCTACTCTTTGCAAGAGCTTGCAAAGGTCTTTCATGTGCACTGCGTTTTTGTTCTTACACCTGCGAGAGATGTCATCTCCGTTGTCAGGACACAGCCCTAAGTGGACGGCACTCAGGCCTTCTGGCTCCAGCTCTCCCTCTGCATTGAACTAAACACAGGCCTGAGCCTCTCCTCACAATTCCCAGGGTTCTAACTGGAAATTAGAACTGGAGGAGTCAGAGCTGCTTTTACTAGTAAACGGGGAACCTGTGAGCCTCAGAGTTGGGGAGGGGCTTGCATTTGGCTTTGGGCTTCCTTAGCTCAGGTCTGTGTCCTCCTACCACAGACCCAGCCGGACAGAGACTGAGCACTAACTCTGCTGCTCTCTGGGGGCCCACTTCTTCGCCAGGTGGGCAGGGGAGACCCCCAGCTGCCACTGCCATGGGGAGGGCCTGGCGTCAGGACCAGGATGCTGACCGAGAAGGAAGCTGGGGGCGGGGAGGGTAATGCTGGCGTGGGGAGGACCTGCCAGGAATGTCAGGCCCTCACAGGGAGGCAGGCTGGGTGCTCCGTACCTTCCCATCCCATTATGTGGAGGTCGGCATCCCCCCCGCGGGCTGAGTGACCCCCTCAGCCGATGACAAGAGCTCTGATACTGGCTCACCCTCCCTCCTCACAGGAATATTTCGTGGTGTCCCACCCTCCACGCACGAGCTCACGATTTCTGCATCTGGAGATGGGGCCCTCCGCAAAGGACACTCTCTGCAGGAGGCTGTACAGGTGCAGGCTGAAAACCGCAGTGTCTGACCACATCTTTTTTGTTTAAATATGTTTTTATGGATTTCAAAGAGGAAGGGAGAGGGGGAGAGAGAGAGAAACATCAATGATGAGAGAGAATCATTCATCAGCTGCCTCCTGCACGCCCCCTGCTGGGGATCGAGCCCACAACCCGGGCATGTGTCCTGACCGGAAATCGAACCGTGACCTCCTGGTTTATAGGTCGACGCTCAACCCCGGAGCCACGCAGGCTGGAAGACCACATCTCTGACAAAGGTTCTCCAGCCTTCATTTGCGTATCTCCCGGGCTGGGAGCTCACCTCCTGTCAGGGACCCAGCCGTGTCCAGGGCTCTGACCTGCAGCAGACCTTCCTTGTTCGCAGTCGGCCTCGCGAGCTCCCTCTGTGGCTCCCCCGTGGCTCCCTCCGTGAGCGCTGCTTCTGCCACGGAGCCTGCTGACCCTACACCTGTACCGCTCACTCGCCCTCACACACCGGAGGCAGCCATCCTGCCCTTTGACTTTCCTCCAGGTTACGCATCTTGGGATTTTATTTTCTAACAGTTATTCCTTTCATGTGGGTTCAAATAACCTCATTACTCTGGTGGGTCTCTTGCTTCTGAATAAACTTTGGTGTATCTACAAATCCTCTAATTCTCTCTCCCCCTCCCTCTCTTTCTTCCTGCCTCCCTCCCTCCCCCTCGCTAATCTTTGTATACAACTAGACCTACTATGTGCCTGGCACGTTGCCTAGTGGTGGGGATCTGACAATCGGCCTTATCTGATCAGGGCCTGTAGAGCCAGCCGAACGGCCCGCAGCCTCAGACGCGAGCACTTGCTAGGGGCTGGGCGGGCGGGCGAGGCAGCACCATTGTAGCTCTGCCTCACGCTCGCCTTGCGGTCAACTCAGGGCCCTGGGGAGCCACTGCGAGGCTACATCGCTCTCCCCTTTGGACATGGGCTCTGTCCCAGGCCCGGGACGTCACACGGATCCCTGCTGAGTGCCATCATGCTGGGACTCCCCCCCCTCCCCCTCCGCCGCCCTTAAACCGCAGCTTCCTGGCAGCCTGCCAGTCTTCTGGAACGTGGACCCACCCCCTCCAACACAGACCCCACGGTGCAGACCCCACTCAGGGCTGTGGGTAAAAGACGGAATAGAAGCAAGAGGAAGCCAAGCGCTATTGCCCGCGTTGGAGAGGACCCAGAGGAAGTGCAGAGAAAGCCTGGCTCCCCGCCCCAGACTCCGAATGTGCCCTCATTGTCTCCATGTTGTGGACCCCCGCCTCCCCCCCGCTAGTCAAATGCGGAAGCTCTCCTGCCCTTTATTATGTAACTGGACTGGGACACGGAACTACTGGAGGGGGTTGCTGCCAATCAGGACCAGGGTCAGAGCTAGTGGCTGGGGGGCGGGGGAGGGGGAGGGGAGGTGGGTGGTGGAGAGTAAGGAAGAACAGGAAAGACTCCAAATTAAGCCTATGAGCCCACAGGTGCTCCCCCTGGACAGCCAGGACCCCACAATGCCCACAGGTGCTCCCCCTGAACAGCCAGGACCCCGCAATGCCCACAGGTGCTCCCCCTGAACAGCCAGGACCCCACAATGCCCTCAGGTGCTCCCCCTCAACAGCCAGGACCCCACAATGCCCTCAGGTGCTCCCCCTCAACAGCCAGGACCCCACAATGCCCTCAGGTGCTCCCCCTCAACAGCCAGGACCCCACAATGCCCTCAGGTGCTCCCCGTGGACAGCCAGGACCCCACAATGCACACAGGTGCTCCCCGTGGACAGCCAGGACCCCACAATGCCCTCAGGTGCTCCCCCTGGACAGCCAGGACCCCACAATGCCCTCAGGTGCTCCCCCTCAACAGCCAGGACCCCGCAATGCCCACAGGTGCTCCCCCTCAACAGCCAGGACCCCGCAATGCCCACAGGTGCTCCCCCTGGACAGCCAGGACCCCGCAATGCCCACAGGTGCTCCCCCTGAACAGCCAGGACCCCACAATGCCCTCAGGTGCTCCCCGCGGACAGCCAGGACCCCACAATGCCCACAGGTGCTCCCCCTGGACAGCCAGGACCCCACAATGCCCACAGGTGCTCCCCGTGGACAGCCAGGACCCCGCAATGCCCACAGGTGCTCCCCGTGGACAGCCAGGACCCCGAAATGCCCACAGGTGCTCCCCCTCGACAGCCAGGACCCCACGATGCCCACAGGTGCTCCCCCTGGACAGCCAGGACCCCACAATGCCCACAGGTGCTCCCCGTGGACAGCCAGGACCCCGCAATGCCCACAGGTGCTCCCCCTCGACAGCCAGGACCCCACGATGCCCACAGGTGCTCCCCCTCAACAGCCAGGACCCCACAATGCCCTCAGGCGCTCCCCCTGGACAGCCAGGACTCCATGATGCCCACAGGTGATCCCCCTGGACAGCCAGGACCCCACAATGCCCTCAGGTGCTCCCCCTGGACAGCCAGGACCCCAGGACCAGGAACACTGGCCTCTGGGATTTTAGGCGAGGAAGGGGTGCTGTGGTGATGGTGGCGGGGAGCTGGGGTTTCTATAGTAACAAGCAGCTGCTGTGTCTGATGTTTCACATCCTTCATTGTCCTCGTTCCCCCTCCCCCCTGCTTGTGCATATTTAATTGCAGTAACATTTCCAGACACAGTGCCCGCCTCCTGAAACAAAGGCGCCGGAGCTGCAGGGGAAGGAGAAAAGGGGGTGTTATGTTGATCCCTGGGGGGCCGTGTGCAGCCTCACCCTGCACGTGTGCGGAGAGAGTCAGCCATGGGCCTGCTGGGAAGGAGGGAGCCGGAGGCCTGTGGAGGGAGCAGCACAGTGAGAGGGGGAAGCGGCCAGCCAGCCGGTGAGGGGTCCGAGGACCAGGGCTCCTCACATTGCCGGCCTCCCAGGCTGGCTCTGGCGGAGCTTCCTGGTGGCCTGGCAGCCCACCCTCCTCACCCACAGGGGACCAGCCACCCCTGGGATGGTGGGGGAGCCGCCATTCCACAGCTTGGCTCCTCCTCCTCGGGGCAGGCTGATCCAGAGGCAGGACGGAGGGCGTGTGGCAGCCAGGCCTCTGTGACAGCCCCCCAGCCTGAGGCCATTTAGAAATGTGTGTCTGGGACCATTTTAAAAAATATATATATTTTTATTGATTTCAGAGAGGAAGGGAGAGGGAGAGAGAGAGAAACATCAATGATGAGACAGAATCATTGATTGGCTGCCTCCTGCATGCCCCCTACTGGGGATGGAGCTTGCAACCATAAAGGATTGAAATGAGGGCCTTTGTGAGGTAGTGAGTTTCCTGTCATCAGGGGTATTTGAGTAGAGGCTGGAGAAACACTTGGCATAGAGGACTTACATATTGAGAGAAATAAATTAGATCATCTATAAGGCCTCCCCCCCACCCAGCAATTCATAAATTCCTAACTCAAAACATGGCAGAGTTGCAAGACCCCTTGGCGATGGATGACGGCAGTGTTTTAAAATCAGTGTGCGTGCGCTCATTCCACCCTAGGGCCTTTGCATGTGACGATTCTTTCTGTGCCCGCGATGCTCTTTCCTTGGCTCACTCCTGGCCTCGTTCAGGTCTACGCCAAAGGCCAGCTCCTGGCCTGACCCCTCTATCAAAATTAGGCTGTGTCCCACATCCTTGCCCAGTTCCTTACCAGGACTTCTTGTTTTCAGAGCGCGTGGTATTTCTCCCGGAGAGCAGGAGGCATTAGTATCTCACCTCCAGAACACGCTGGCACATAGCAGGTGCTCAGTGAACATGTGCTGAATGAATGGACCTGGCCAGAAGAGCCACCTCCAATGGGGTTAGACAGCCGGGCCTCCAGCAGGAGTCCTGTCCTGTGGTACCCCTTATCCTGAGGGCTCTCTCCTGCTCCGACCACCACTGCCACCTGCAATGCTTTGGGCCACTTTGATCCCTGCCCTGGTCCCCCCTCAGCTGAGTCCAGGCTGGGACATTAAAGCAGGACTGATGGTTTGGGGCCGGCAAAGGGAAGCAAACACAGATGACCACAGGAGCAGGGCAGTCTGGAGCATGGACTGTGGCTGACCCATCTTCAGAGGGAGGCCTTGCAGTGAGTGAACCCACACTTCCCAGGAGCCCCTCAAACACGAGGAGTCCCAGGGCAACTGGGCCCAGGGAGAAGGGCGACTTCTGCAGCGTGCCTGAGCCTGGCCTTCCCTTGTCCCTCCCTCGCGGGGACCCGACCGCAGAGGTCACTGGTCCAGGATGGATCCCATTCGAATCCCAGGGCGACCTTCAGACCAGAGGCGTGTGGTGCGGTGGAGGCAGGGGGATGCTGCCTGCTTGGGACAGAGACATCCTGACCCTGAGCTGCCTAACCCAGAGCTCCAGCTCTGTGCCCCCTCCTCTGCCCCCGACCCCCCGCCCCCACCGTCCCCCTGGCCCCAGCGGGCCCCAGAGGGTGTGGAGCAAGGAGGGGAGGGGAAGAATGGATGGAGCGTTGCCTGGAGACCAGGCTTGGGCCAGGGCAGAAAAGCCACTCAGTCCCTTTTGGAAGGGAAGAGATCCTTAGCCTGTCACAGTCCAGGTCTGTTTCCTGGGGCGGCCTCGGGACGCCAGCCTCCGAGCGCCCTGGCTGGTCCCCAGGGAACTCCCGATTCCAAAAGAGATATTGCAATCAATACCGGTTACCATTACTGCTCTGTCCAACACAGACTTACAAAAACAGCGTGTCAGCGGAGCCCAGAGCCTGCGGATGAGATTAGCGAGCAGACTGCCCCACCAGCAGGCTGCTCTCTCTCCTAGGCCCTGGGAGCGTGGGGCGGGGCAGGGCGGGCGGGGTGAGCAATACCTCTGGGCTGGGAGGAAGGAGCCCTGTCTGGGGCCCAGCACCCGGGCAGCCGGCAGGGAGCACCTGCCTTCCCTTCCTTCCTGCTGTTCCTACTGCTCCGAGGGCCTGGGGTACCCGACAGCCTGGTTTGAAAAGCCCCGGGAAAGCCCAGGCGTCCTTCCTGCCCCTGGACTCTGGACCCCAGGACTGCAAGCCTCTGCCCAGACCCCGAGGACAGACTTGTGGTGCAGTGGAGGGGACACAGCGTGGGAGCTGGGAGCTGGGAGCTGGGGTTCACGTCCAGCTCTGGCGCTGGCTGCCCGAAGCCCTAGATCCTCCTGCTGAGGGCTGACTTGTGTCCCCCCATTCAGATGCTAAATCCTTCACCCCCAAGGTGGCTGTATTGGGAGATGGGGCTAATTAAGATGAAATGAGGGTGTAAGGGTGAGGCCCTGGTCCACCAGGGCCTGTGTTCTTATAGGCAGAGACCCGAGGAGGCGTGGGCACAGTGGGAGGCCGTGGGAGGACCGTGGCAAGGAGAGGCCGAAAAGCACCCCTGCCGGCACCCCCATGGTGGACTCAGCCTCCAGAACCACCAAAACACATTCCTGCTGTCCAGGACCCCGGCCTGGCATTCTGTGACCCAGGTGTCTGCCCTGCCAGGTAAGGCCTGGCATTTTGTTACGTAGCCCCAGAAAACCGCTCCTCGCTCAGGCGTGCTTGCCCCAGGGACTCCCTGATGCTCAGAGTCTGGGGTTGGGCCCTGTGCTCTGGAGGACTGGGGTGAGACCCTGGCCGGTTTGGCTCAGTGTACATAAAGGATCCCAGGCTCAATTCCGGTCAAGGGCATGCACCTTGGGCTCGGGCAGGAGGCAACCAATGGATGTGTTTCTCTCTCATCGGTGTTTCTCTCTGTCTTCCCTGCTCTCTTCCACTCTCCCTAAAAATCAGTGGGAAAATATCCTTGGATAGGATTAAAAAACAAACTAACAAAGAACTGAGGTGAGGACTTCGAGGCGGGAGCGGGGAGGACAGGTGAGCTGGCCCTGAGGTCAGCAGGTGCACCACGAGGTTGCGAACCCAGACCTGCAGTGGGTGAGAGCTGGGCGCAGGAAGACACTGCTCAGGGACGAGGTGGGCAGGAAGCCAGCCCTGGGCATAAGCCTTCTTCGTCCAGGCAGGGCCCCATCTGCGCTCGCTCTCAAACCCTCGAATGCAACCCACCCCTGCGTGTGATACGCAGGACACGAGGCGCAGAGGGTCACACGGCTGGTCTGGGTCACACACAGCACCAATGTCAGGAGAGGCCTTCTGCCGGGCTCACTGCTCTTCCCCGCGGAACTGAAGTCAGGCGGAGCCGACCCATCTGCGCTCCGAGGAGACAGCAGGGATGGGAGCGGGGCCTTGGCTACGGAAGCTGGTTGGGGGCACACAGAACCAGAAGCTGCGCCCTGTCCCTGGCTGGCGGGGAGAGGGAGGGCAGTGCTAATGCTGGGGCTCGAGGGGGAACAGAGAGTCACCGCGTGGCACCCTCACGCGCAGGTGAAGGCCTCACGCGGGACACCCTCCACGTGGCAGGCTGCGGCTCCCTGCCGGCTTCCTGCACAGGGTTCTCCGGGGGCCTGGGAAGCACCGTGGGCTCCACTTCACCGTCCGAGTACAGTGCCAGGCGGGGCTGGGGCTCGGCGGGCCAGGCTGCGATGGGCACAGCGCACCGCCTGTGCTCCCGGGATTCTTGGGGGAGTAGCCACCTCCGGAGGTGAGAGGGCAAGTGGTTCAAGAAGCCTGGAACCTGGGGTGATGCCCATTCCTGCCCTTTAGGAGAGAGTAGCCAGGCCTCGTCGTTCTCTGCGCTCCGCGCTCTACAGGGTCCTCCAGAGGCTCCACCAAGGCTCTGCGCCCGCCATCGCCTCTCTGCACGTTTCCTGTGAGAAGGACAGGAGCTGATGCGTGTGCCCCACGCAGCGCCTGGCACGTGATGGGTGGTCAGTGAGTAGTTGGTAATTGACAATGAATTAGTGATTAGATGAATGTGTGACTCTGGTAAGGGGGCTCAGAACTTGACCTGGGCCTTAGCCTCCAAGCGCAGGTTCTGCTCATGCTGACACCACTTCCGACTGCCCCGCAGGCTGGCCTCAGCAGTGGAGGGAGGGTGTGGGGCGCAGGGCAGGGAGGAGCTGGGAGGGTGTGGGGCACAGGGCAGGGAGGAGCTGGGAGGGTGTGGGGTGCAGGGAGGAGCTGGGAGGGAGTGGGTGCAGGGCAGGGAGGAGCCAGGCTGGCTACTGTGCCTAAAGACGACAGCTTTGGGCAGCTGAGCTCCGGAGGGTCAGCTCTGCCTCTGGAGTGCCCCCGGGGAGCTGGGGGACCCCGGGGTGTGAGGCTGGACCGTGTCAGGGAGGAGAACCCGCAGGGGTCGTGGTGCAGAAACAGCAGCTCGTTCCTTCTCTCCCGAGCCCTTTTCTCTAAACACATCGCTGCTTCTCCACCCGGGGATTAGCACACATCTCTCATTCTCCTGGTGCAACAAGATTTTATTTCTAATTATGCTGTAATAAAGCGGAGAGCTCCCAGCTCCCTTTCAAATGACTTGTACACACACTGCCGATCGGATCCTCCTCGGCCCCATTGTAATAGCATTTCCCTGACAGTCATTAGACATGCATGAGAGGGGCCCTTTAAGAATAGAATTGCATTTAAATGGATTTGCTGAGAGAGGAAGATGAAAAAAAGACAGGCAAGGGGGAGGGGGAGAGAGGTCTGTTGAACAAACTATGAAAACAAGAGGCCATAATAGCAGGGCACTGAAATAGCCTCTTCCCCGGTCCTCCGGCTGCACGTGCAGGGCCCAGCAGGGGCGGCACCTCCAGCCTCCCCCCCCCCATGCTGCCCGCGGGGGCTTCAGAGCCCTTCGCTCATGTGTCAGATGCTCAGGGTGTGATAGAAATCACTGTTATTACAATTTGGGAAGCTGCCTGGCTCCGACAGAGCACCCATACCCGGTGGGGCCAGGCCCTGGGTCCACCGTGCCCGCCTGCCTGCCAGCATTCATCCTGAGGCCTGGCCCCACCCTTCTGCTCCTCTCCCTAAGTGACCCCACCCCCCAGGCCCACCTCAAGGAGGAGGATATCCATGCTGACCCCAGAGCCCAGCCCACTTCCTGCTAAGCTCCCTGCCACCGCCCCTCCTCCCTCCCCCCCCCCCCCCCAGCGGGCAGACACCCCGGCTCCCTGTGTGAACCACAAAGGGCCTGTGTCAATGGCCTACCTACGAGGCGTCCGTGCCCACCTGCAGTCTCATTTAATCCATTCCCCACTACTGCAGGTCCTCTGAAATGGACATTAATTATACCACATCTCATGGCTTCCCGTTTTTCTCAGGACAAAGACCCGAAGCCTGCCTCCTTCCCCTGGCCCAGCAGCCCCTCTCTGGCCCCTCCCCCATCCCTAAGCTGCTCAGGCTCCTTCCATCTCCTCCTTCCCAAAGCTCACACTCCTTCCCGTGAGAGACACCCCCACCAGTGTCTGTCTCTTGCCTCTTTCCGTGTACGTGTGTCACAGCCACGCTATGCACAGCTATGATGAAGCCTGTACCGAGTCCCCAAAGGCCTGGCGGCGCTCCTGGACGGTGAGCCTGGGTGGGGGTCCTGGCCTTGCTCGGGGCCCCGCCCCCCCTCTGTGCCGAAGGCTCAGCGCAGTGGCATGGGTGCCGGGCACTGCCAGGCCTCCCCGCTGATTTCCTGTTCCACGCCTGCGGCAGCCTGGTGGGGTGCTCGGCTTTTCCTGCCCTCTGACAGGGAGGAAGCTGAGAATCAGACAGCTCAGAGCCATTTGCCCCGAACCACAAAGCCGGAGCTGTCTCGGGCCAAAGCGCTTTGCTCTGCGACTTCCTTCTGCACTGCACCCCTCAGGCTCCTTCCTGCCCCCACCACCCCCCTCCCCAGCCTGCTTCCTCTGGAAGGCCTCCGGGAGCCCGACTAGCCGACCCTCCTTCTCCAGTGCCGTGGCCCCGCCTGTGGGACTGGAAGGGCCTCGGGCTCACATTTGGATGGGTTCTGACAGGTCCACGTGACTCCCTCTCAGATTCCCAAGAAGAATGCAAGTCCCTTAAAGTCACCACGTGTCACTCTTCTGAAGCCCATGACCCCTGACACTGTGACCAGGCTGTGGTCTGCAGCGTGTGGCCTGGAGGCCGTCCTGGGAGGAACCCTTTGGGTCCGGCCTCCGTGTCTGTCAAGTGGTAACTGTGCCAGGGAGCCGCCGGAGAGGCCGGGCCACACAGGTGCCCATTCCTTCCTGTGGTGTCTCTGGCGACACTGGGTGAGTATAGACAGGAATGAGAACGCTGCTCCCAGGGTCCCAGGAGGGGTGCGGCTGAAAGCGATGAGGCGCTGTGACCCCTCGAAGCACCTGATGTGGCCGAGGAGACCCTCCCTCTGTCCTTCTGTTGCCTTCTAATGTGTCACCTTTCCCCCCAGAGGCCTGCCCTACTCAGAGGCCTCCAGGGTCCACCAGCTGTTCCCGGCACAAGTGGCCACAGCCCCCAAGGCCAGGAGCAGCCGCAGGCCCATCTGCCTCGCCGCCCGGCCTCCAGCACAGCCGACGGCCCAGTGTGCGCTGGTGGGTGAGACCGTGGTCTCCGTGAGGGCGGGGCTGTCCGCCTGCCCAGGGCTCTGGGCTTAGTTTTGGGCACAGTTCCTGCCTGTGGGGGCTCAGGACGTGCTGGTGGAGTGAGGGGATGAAGGGGTGCGTGAAGGGAGCTCAGCCTTTCCCCTCAGGCGAGCACTCGCGCTCTGAAGTCAGAGTTTGACTCAGGCTCTCTAACCTCTCTGACTCAGTTTCCTCATCTAAACATTGAGCTAAGAATACACCGAACACACAGATTGGCAGCTGTCACAAAGCCACACCCTGGCCTGGTGCCCGCACAGTGCCTGCTTATAACATGGTAGCCCTCGCTGCTGTCACTCAACCCGCCCAGGAGCTGGAAGGGACCCTCGGTCGCTGTCCTGGATTGCTCTGAGCCCCACTCCCCCTCGTAGAGCCTTAAAACCCGCCGAGGCTGCTCACGAAGCAGAGGCAGCTCCACTCGGAACATCGACCTCTTTTATTTACAGGTGAATCAGAGGGACTGGAGGCACATGGGCAACGCCAGCGGGGAGCTTCCAGGGGAAGGTCATCAACCCGTGTCTATCAGTGTGCCAACGAGGCTGCTGAGCGAGATGATGTGACTGCACCGCTCTGCCCCAGCCCCAGCCCCAGCCCCAGCGATCCGGGCCCATTCACTCCACCCCCCCCCCCAGCACTGTGCAATCTTAGTCCCTCCCCTCCCTTTCCCTTCCCTCCATTCCCTCCCCTTCCCTCCCCTCCCCTCCTCTCCAGGAGCCTGCTCCCTCCCTCTGCCCAGCAGGCTGGCATCTCTTCACCCCCAGCTTGTGGTATCTGGACCCTTAACCCTGCTTTCACAATGCACTTGCTTTTATTATTGAATTAAAAATGTACTGGTGGAAGAGAAACCAAGATGGCAGCACAGGTAAACACCTAAACTGCTGCCTCGCACAACAATTTCAAAACTACAACTAAAAGACAAAACGGACATCATCCAGAACCACAGGAAGGCTGGCTGAGTGGAAATTCTACAACTAGAAGGAAAGAGAAAAGCACACTGAGACTCAGAGGAGCTGCAGAAGGCAGAGGTATGGAGGTGTGCATGCGGAGAGGGCTTGGCAACTGAGTACACTGAGTACATGGCTGGCTTTTTCAATCGGGAAGGAGACAAAAGCTCCTGACAGCTCTGAACTCCAGTTCCAGGTGAGACTCTGGGGACCCAGACTCATTCGGGGAGAAACTAGACTGTCTGGCAGTGGGCGAAACTCGAGGGCAGCTTTCTCTCAGAGGTGCTTGCAGCGATTACCACGGGACACTGAGACCCAGGGGCCTCTTAGGGCAGGGCTGATGGGAAGCCATTGCTGTCTGCTCTGCCCTGAGACTCCGCCTCATCCAAGCTGAGCACAGAGGCTTTTGCAAGTCTTGTCTCATAAGGGTGTCTCCAGCACAGAAGTTCTCCCAGCGTAGACACAGCTGATCCTCACAGCCAGTTGGCCTGGAGGTCAATTCCTCCCAGTGATACCAACAACAATCAAGACTTAACTACAACAAGACTGTGTACACAGCCCACAAAGGGGTGCACCAAGAGTGTCTACCTCAGGTAACTGGGGAGGCTGAGCCACTGGGCCCTATAGGACACCTAGCACACAAAGCCACTCTATCAACTCAGGGAAGCAGCCAAAATGCAGAGACAAAGAAACAGGTCACAAATGAAAGAAATGGAGGAAAGAAAAAGACTGGATGTAGAGTTCAAAACCACGGTTATAAGGTTTTTCAAGAATTTTCTAGAAAAGGCCGATAAATTTAGTGAGACCCTGGAGGATATGAAAAAGGACCAACTAGAAATTAAGCATACGCTGACTGAAATAAAAAATAATGTACAGAGATCCAACAGCAGACTAGAGGATCGTAAGAATCAAGTCAAAGATTTGAAATACAAAGAAGCAAAAAACACCCAACTGGAAAAGCAAAAAGCAAAAAGAATCCAAAAATATGAAGATAGCGTAAGGAGCCTCTGGGACAACTTCAAGTGTACCAACATCCAAATTATGGGGGTGCCAGAAGAAGAGAGAGAGCAAGATACTGAAAACCTATTTGAAAAGTAATGACTGAAAATTTCCCCTACCTGGTGAAAGAAATAGACTTACAAGTCCAGGAAGCACAGAGAACCCCAAACAAAAGGAATCCAAAGAGGACCACACCAAGATACATCATAATTAAAATGCCAAGAGCAAAAGACAAAGAGAGAATCTTACAAGCAGCAAGAGAAAAACAGTTAGTTACCTGCAAGGGAGCACCCATATGATTGTCAGCTGATTTCTCAGCAGAAACTATGCAGGCCAGACGGGAATGGCAAGAAATATTCAAAGTGATGAATAGCAAGGAACTACAACCAAGATTACTCTACCCAGCAAAGCTATCATTCAGAATTGAAGGTCAGATAAAGAGCTTCACAGATAAGAAAAAGCTAAAGGAGTTCATCACCGCCAAACCAGTATTATATGAAATGCTGAAAGGTATTCTTTAAGAAGAGGAAGAAGAAAAGGTAAAGACAAAAATTATGAACAACAAATACATATCTATCAACAAGTGAATCTAAAAATCAAGTGAATAAAAAATCTGATGAACAGAATAAACTGGTGGATATAATAGAATCAGGGGCATAGAAAGGGAGTGGACTGACAATTCTCGGGGGAAAGGGGTTTGGGAGGTGCGGGAAGAGATTGGACAAAAATCGTACACCTATGGATGAGGACAGTGTGTGGGGGGGTAAGGGCAGAGGGTGGAGTGGGAACTGGGTGGAGGGGAGCTATGGGGGAAAAAAAGGAGGAACAATTGTAATAATCTGAACAATAAAGATTTATTTAAAAATATGTACTGGTGGCTCGTCTTCCTTGGTGGCACCGTTACCTCCATCTTACAGATGAGGAACCAGCTCGGGGGTTCAGAGACTTGCCCAAGGTCAAGGCGCTGGAAAACAGCACACGTGGGACTTGAGCCCAGATGGTCTTACTCCATACGGAGGCCTCAGCCCCCTGGGGAGGCCGCAGGCTGGAAGCCCCAGGTCTGGTGATGGACAGAGCTGTTGACAGAGCTCATCACCAGAGGGCAGTGAGTTTCCCATCGCTTAGTCTCCCACGCTTTCCGCGAAATGGATCCCAGAGCCGTGTCCAGGTTAACCTGAGGTAGCCGGGCTCCCCTAGTCCATGCCACAGTCCCCACCTGTGTCCTGGGCAGGTCCCTCCTCCAGGCACCGTGCCCTGCATCTTCCTTCTCCCTGGCACTGTCCCGAGGACCTGAGTCCAGGCCGCTGCTTGGCAGGACCCCTTGCCCTGGTCAAGGATGATTCTGGACGTAGTCCTCTTCTCGGGGTGACTCTTTGCTCTGCCCTCGGCCCTGGTGTAGGGCACAGGACAGGTGAGTCACTCCTTTATTTCTGCCTCTTTTTGGGGCTCACCTTAAATGCTGAGCTTTCTTTTAAATAAGGCTTTGGGCAGAAGGGGCCATAAAATTTCCTCTGCATAACGCCTCCCCCCCCCCCCGCAAAAAAAAATGTGTGAAGAGAAAAAAAATTTGGGAGGACAAAGGTCAGAGGGAGTCTGAGCAAGGGAAGAATGAGGGGATATAACTCAGGGTTGAAACAAGAATTTCTTGGTAAATTCCAAGAATGAATATTCCCTATCCCCACTAAACTCTGTCTTGGGAAAGCAGAGAAGGAAAACAGCATTAATTGAGGACCTGGTATGTGTCCGCTCCTATACTTTATGCATTACCACAACTTTGCCAGATGGGTGTTATCATCCCGTGTGCAGATGAGAAAACAGCTCAGAGGATTGGGCAGGTTGTTGTCTAGGTCACAGACCCAGGAAGGGAACCCAGGTCTTATCCACTTATCCACTGTGCCAAGCTAGCCTGCATTCCCCTCTCTGGAGCTTCTGAGTGTGTGTGTGTGTGTGTGTGTATGTGTATATGTGTGTTGTGTGTGTGGTGTGTGTGCATATGTGTGTTGTGTGTATATATGTATGTTGTGTGTATATGTGCGTTGTGTGTGTTGTATGTGTGTATATGTGTGTGGTGTGCGTGTATATATATGTGTGGTGTGTGTGTATAGGTGTGTGTTGTGTGTATATATGTGTTGTGTATGTATATATGCGTGTTGTGTGTGTATGTGTGTATGCATGTGTTGTGTGTGTATGTGTGTATGCATGTGTTGTGTGTGTATATATGTGTGTGTGTATATATGTGTGTGTGTGTGTGTATATATGTGTGTGTGTGTGTGTTGTGTGTAGGGATAGAAAGGAAAGAGAAGGAATGGGTTGGGGCTTCCATTTATCCTTCTGCTATCTAAGCTCCAGCTGTAGATCAGCCACATTGGTCAGTGCATTAGAGGTAGCCGCTGACCCAGAGCTGGAAGCTGAGAGGGACAGGTGTAGGGACGAGAGGGGGCGTAACAGTCGCAGAAAATTAGGGCGTGGCTGACACCAGAGGAGACAGCAGTGCGGCTTCGGTGGTCAGCAGCTGTGGGCGTCCTGCATATCAGCAGGCACGGGATCAAAGAACAAGTAGGAAGGAGTGTCCCCCGGGGTGGTCTGGTGCCTCTGATATCAGCAGAAAATTACAGGACCCGAGACAGGAGCTTACAGAATGATGGGAGGGGACGAGAGCTTTCCATGGCTAATCCTGTTAAGGAGACAATTTCTTATCAAACTCATTATGCCTTTGAGAGGAGGGAGCAAGAGGGAAGCAGGGGTGGGGGAGAGGGCCGTGGAGGGGTTAGCCCTGGAGAAGGGAGGAGATGGGTGGGAGCTGTGGTCACAGAGCCTGCGGTTCCAGGGGGCGGCGTGTGACTGGCAGGGGTTGAAGGAATGGGACTTGGCCTGTCTCTGCCCCCCTCACGGGGAGGCCAGCGGTAAAAGCTCCCCGAAAGCCAGCTTTCCACCGGGCTGCCGGGAGCACCCTCCCGGCCCTGTCAGTGTCTGAGCCACAGGTGTCCGAGAGGGAAGCAGGATCACCCACTCTCGTCCCTCTTGTCCCATCTTCTGTGGATCAAGAGGACCACCCCCCATCTGCATAGATGCCAAGAATAGTCCAGAGCATGGGACTGAGGGCCAGACACAACGTCCCTGGGCTGGGGCATGAGCCTGTGAGCGGGCTCTGGGAGGGGTCGGTACCCGAGGTCGCCTTCAGGAATGGGTGGGGTTTGGACAGATGGGGAGGAGTCTGATGGGCGGTCAGCAGACACGTGAACCGAGGGACCGTTACAAAGATGCTTCAACTTCTTCAGTGGCCAAGTCCAGCCCCTCAGCAAGTGTCGGTGAGGATGCGGGGGAACGGAGCCCGTGGGCGCTGCTGGGGGAGGGACTACGGTGAATAACAGGACTGCCACAGGGCCAGCCACTCCACGCCAGGACAGAGCAGGGACCAGAACAGATATGTTACACCCACGTCCACAACGGCATTGTTCACAATCACCCCTAAGTGGAAGCGACCCACGTGTCCATGGACAGAGGAGTGGATAAACAGAAGGTGGTTCAAGCATACAATGGAATAGCATTCCGCCTTCAACAGGGGAGTCTGCCCCCGCCACAGGGTGGGTGGCCCTGAAGGCGCTTGTTCAGTGAAACAAGCTGGTCACAAAGAAGAACAGATATTGTGTGATTCTGCTCGGGCAGAAACGGAACGTGGGACCAGCTACAATGATAAGAACTGCCAATCCTCCGAACAGGCCCGTCGTTAGCCGCGACGGGCCTGTTTGGAGTAGAAAGCACCTCCTCCCCCGGCTGGGAGCTGCAGGCCCGGGGACCTGGCGCTCACATGGGAACGCGTCCGTCCTCCGGAGGGCTGCCTGTCATTGTGGAGAGATGGACAGCCTCGGGCTGAGACAATCTAGTCCTGGAGGCACCTGCTCTTTACATCCCCAGCCCCGCGGCCTGTGATCTGGGCCCAGGTGACTGGTAACCTGTACTGATTATCCGTGCCCACTTTCCCAGGCCTGTAATTCCTCCTTTCCCACATAATCTTCGTCCTTCCACCCAACATAGCAGCGGCTTATGGGGGGGAGCAGATTTCTGTGGGTGACCCGCTGCTCTCCCACGCTGCCCGCAGGATTGGAACACACGCTCATATGATTCAAGTAGTGACAGGCGGCCCGGACCCTCTGGCTGTCTGGCTACAATTCCACTTATGAGGTACCCATAGTAGGTCAACCTCACAGAGACAGAGATGAGAATGATGGCTGCCAGCGGCTTAGGGGAGGGAAAATGGAAAATTGTGTAATGGACCCAGAGTTTCAGTTTTGCAGAATGAAACGGAAACATGATTGGCCGATGAGAGAGTGTTAGGGGTGTGGACCCAGGTCCTGGAGCCAGGTACCCAGCCAGCTCTGCATCCCTATCAGTGTAACGACCGACCGAGGGGAGGAGGGCTCCATGGGGGAGCAGGGGAACAAGAGGGGAGCAGCAGGAAGCCAGGAGGAGCCTTTTGTAGATGTCCTGGAGAAGGAAGAGGAAGCCATGGAGGAGGGGGAGGGGAAGGAGGGGAGGGGAAGGAGGAGAGGGGAGGAGGGGGGCGAGGGGAGGAGTATGCAGTGTGCAGAGGAGAGAGGAGATTGCAGTCGGACTGTCTAGAGCCGAGAGCTGGCTCTGTCACCTGTGGATGCCATTCAGGGCCAGTTGCCAGTTCCTTCTTGCCCAGTTCTCACATTTGTAAACAGCGGGTTCAGCACAGCGCTGACCTCAGAGGTGCCGTGAGAATAAGATGAGACAAACCGCTCCAAAGTGATACACGCACGAGGCCCTAAGTGCTCAGTGGCCTGAAGGAAGATGGGGGCGCAGGACACCCTCAGTCCCTGTGCTGGAGCTGGGGGTCACCTCAGGGACCACAGGAGTTCGGGGGGTGGGGGAGCTGGATGGCGGAGGCTTTGAATGCTGGGAAGGGAGTTTGATGTCGCCGTGGAGGCCACTGATGGTTCTGGATGGCGGCATGCGGGGAGGAGTGCTTTAGAAAGACGGGTGGGGTGTGTTCAGAGAGAG
This sequence comes from Cnephaeus nilssonii, assembly GCF_951640355.1. NCBI lineage: Eukaryota > Metazoa > Chordata > Mammalia > Chiroptera > Vespertilionidae > Cnephaeus > Cnephaeus nilssonii. The sequence continues at coordinate 81,074,304 of NC_137084.1, forward strand.
ACAGAGAGAGCGAGAGCGAGAGCGAGCAAGGGGTGAGCCTGGAAGGTGAGTAAGAGGATGACACGCTCTCCTTTCCAGGCTCCTAGTCATTGATCCAAGTCCTACCCAGTGTCCCGCACCCGCCACCTTGGCCCTCCTGGTGGGTCCAGGTGAGAGTAGGTGGAGGGGACATGGGGACAGCTTGAGCCTAGGACGCATCCTATCAACTATCCAGGCAGGTCCCGCCCGCCTCCAGGGCCTGGAGCGAGGACGCTGCCCCATGAGTGGACTGGGCAAGCAGCAACAGTCCTCTTTACACCCAAGCCCACCGAGGACATCCAGTTCATTCGTGGGAAACCTGGAACCAGAACCCAGCCTTTGGAGTCTACCCACAACTTTCGGGAGCCTCTACGGCTGGGAGAGGACAGCCCCCCCCCCCCCCGCCCCGCCTCTGCCCCGCTTCCTCCTGAGGGTCCTGCGGGATCCAGCTCCTGACTAACGTGCTGGGGCCATCCCCCAGCCTCCTGAGACACATGGGGCCAGGCCTGCGGCCCAGCGTCAGAGTCCATGTGTGTAAAGCCCTCGCAGCTGTCACCAGGGCATGTAGCACGCCGCCCCCCTACCCCCATCCTTCCGAGTCTTTACTTATTATTGTAAAATTAATCTTCATTTGCTAAATAATTCATGAGGCAGTGACAGGAAATGCTCAGCGAAGCTTAAACTGCAGTCCTGGCCTGCCCGGTACAAGCGTTCCGGAAGGTTTCAGGGTTAGAGATGGAGGGTGGGGCTGGGTCCTGGGCACGACCTCTGTCCAGCAGGGCAGCAGGGAGGCGGGGATGCCGGAGCTGACCCTCCCCGGCGACCAGGACACGGGCTGCCTGGCAACATGCTGCATGGGCTGTGCCTTGGGGCCCGTGCCCCCAGGAATGAGCCGTCGCCCCAGATATGAGCCATAGCTCGCTCGTCAGGATGACGGTGTGAGCTCTCCCTCGCACCCTCAGACTCCTCCCCAAAGGGGATCAGGCTGTGGCCCAGGCCCAGGCCCAGGCGCAGGTATGAGCACTGGCCGAGTTGGCACACCTGGGTTCTGCCAATCAGCCTGGGGGTCCCGCCCCACTGCCACCCTCCCGAGCTTGGCCTTCCTTGTGCAAAACAAAGATGGTGCCAGATGCTACTTCTACGTCACCCGTCAGAGCACCCAGTGAGCCTGCTGTCACCGTCAGAGCACCCAGTGAGCCTGCTGTCACCCGTCAAAGCACCCAGTGAGCCTGCTGTCACCCTCAGAGCACCCAGTGAGCCTGCTGTCACCCGTCAGAGCACCCAGTGAGCCTGCTGTCACCCGTCAGAGCACCCAGTGAGCCTGCTGTCACCCGTCAGAGCACCCAGTGAGCTGCTGTCACCCGGTCAGAGCACCCAGTGAGCCTGCTGTCACCCTCAGAGCACCCAGTGAGCCTGCTGTCACCCAGTCAGAGCACCCAGTGAGCCTGCTGTCACCCGGTCAGAGCACCCAGTGAGCCTGCTGTCACCCGGTCAGAGCACCCAGTGAGCCTGCTGTCACCCGGTCAGAGCACCCAGTGAGCCTGCTGTCACCCGGTCAGAGCACCCAGTGACCTGCTGTCACTGGTCAGAGCGCCTTGTGTCTTGCCTGTCCTGCCGCTGTTGGGTTGAGATGGGAACTGCTGCCCTGGGCTCTGTGTGCTCCCGTGACGGGGCGACCGCACCCCCCTGCAGCCACATCTCCAAGTCCGCGCCTCTCACCTCACACCCACCAGAAGCACTCGTCACCCCCCTTCCTTCCCGCTCCTCGGCCTTCGCACGCATGGTCCCCGCCTGTGCTGGTCTGGGTGTGTTTCCTGCCCGACCCACCTCCCACATGACCTTCCCGTCTTCAGGTCACAGCTCAGGTTTCACTTTCCCCGAAAGGCCCTGGGGACCAGGCAGGGTGGGCTGGCTGCTCCTGCACACCCCCCCCAGGCCCTGGGCTCACCGCACCCCACAGCATGCAGCCGCCTCCTCCGCATCCATTCCCGTTCGAAGGCGCGCGCCTGGATCACGGCTCGTCTGTTAGGACCCGTGTCCCCCTGGTGCCTTGCGGAGTGACTTGGTAGATTCAGAATGAATACGTGACTGCATGCAATGCTTCCGTGGCATGGACACCCAGGAGGACCTGCTGCGGGGAGGGCGGGGGGCAGAGGGAGGGCGTGGGAATGTCGCGGAGCAGCCTCAGAGGCCCTGCTGGAGGGGCGATGCCTCGAGAGAACAGGGCACCACAGGCCTCCGATGGCTGGAGCCCTCGCGCTGCGGCCTGGGCTCAGAGCGGTCCTTTCTGGGCTCTGGGCCGGCACGAAGGGCAGCACGCGAGGCGTGGAAGTGGCTCCAAGCTGCTGTCTGCCCTGCGGGGCCTGAGGAGGCCAGGGCCCCTGAGCCCCACATGCTGACCACCCAGGATGCTCTCCTCCCTGAACACCATCACTACTCCCTCCCCTGGGCCTCAGGGCTGCCCACCCCAGTGTGTGCCAGCCCCATACAAATGCCCCCCTTCCGTGACTCCCCAGCCCCCCTCCCCTGGAGCCACTGCTCTGAGCCCCTGTGGAACTCCGTTCTGTGAGTCGCACTGACATGCGGACATGTGGGTCCCTTGGGTGGCAGGCGTCATGTTCTCTGGGGCCCGAGGTCCAGGAAGCACCGTCAGTGGGGACCCAGCACCCTGGGCTTGAATGCGAGTTCTTAGCCAGCAGTGAACACACAGCAGGCACGTTGTGAATGAATGAATGGATGAATGAATGAGTCGGTGAAAGCACTTCACTTCTCTGAACTCGTGCTCCTTCCTAAAATGGGCATCATCATATCTATATCACATGGATGTGGTAAGACTGGCAGACATGCCATGGAAGAGTCTGAGCAGGAAATAAAAGGTTATCGTGGGTGCTCATCAATGCACCCCACGCACACCTCCCATCCGGGCACACCATGTGCTGACGAGTGACTGTCAGGGCATCATTGATGCCCAAGCCCACTTCCGGGTGATGTCACCACCCCAAAGCCATCCTCCTCGGAGGCTGCTGTGCTGACATGGGGGCGGTTTATTTTATTTTAGTGCTTGTCTCTGGCATAGAGAGGAGAGTGAAGGGACCCAGGGAGGGTGAATGGAAAGAGGAAAGAACAGCCGGCAGCCCAGGAGCAGCTGGTGCAGCAGCAGCCCTTGCTGGGGCTCGGCCTCCTCCTGGCTCTGGAGCTCATTGAATACCAACCCCCCAGCTGACTGGATGCTAGGAAGGCTGGGAGGAGGGTTTGAGGGCAGCTGCCTTACAAAAACAGCCAAGAAAACGCCTTTCCTTTCAAATGTTCACAGACTGAGCCAGCAGCCAGCCCGGGCCAGAGGCACTGGACCTTGTCAGCATGGAGGTGCCCGCCGCCCTCCTGCACTGCGGCCTCCTCACTGCAGCCTTTGTTTCACACATTTGCGGAGTTTAGAGGGGTTTTATGACCATGACATCAGCTCCTCCATATTTGGAAAATATGAAAGCCATTGGTGCTGTGAGTGCTGGGAAGAAGGGGAAAACGAGTACAATGGGCTTCAAAGTGGGCTCATCCTATCTAATAAAAGAGTAATATGCAAATTGACCATCACTCCAACACACAAGATGGCTGTCCCCATGTGGACACAAGATGGCCGCCACAAGATGGCCAGCAGGGGAGGGCAGTTGGGAGGGACCAGGCCTGCAAGGGAGGGCAGTTGGAGGTGATCAAGCCTGTAGGGGAGGGCAGTTAGGGGTGACCAGGCCTGCAGGGGAGGGCAGTTAGGGGTGACCAGGCCTGCAGGGGAGGGCAGTTAGGGGCAATCAGGCTGGCAGGGGAGCAGTTAGGCATTAATCAGGTTGGCAGGGAGTGGTAGGGTGTGATCAGGCTGGGAGGCAGAAGTTGTTAGGGGCAATCAGGAAGACAGGCAGGTGAACAGTTGGGAGCCAGCAGTCCTGGATTGTGAGAGGGATGTCCGACTGCCCGTTTAGGCCCGATTATACTGGGATCGGGCCTAATCGGGCAGTTGGACATCCCTCGAGGGGTCCCAGATTGGTGAGGGTGAAGACTGGGCTGAGGGACACACCCCCCCTGTGCACAAATTTTGTGCACCAGGCCTCTAGTTTTAAACATAAGAGGAGAGTAAGGGACACGTGTTACGCTGCTCCCTGACGGGATGAGCTGTGACAGGAGGGCAGGGAGTAACCATATGACAGGTGACAGGGGTTGGGCCAGGCCTGTGCACTGGCAATCCAGGTCAGGATGGGGAATTGACCGAGGAAATGGAAAGTGTTTGCATGCTGCTCAGCACCTGTGCCAGATGCTGGGCTAAAGTGGCGTTCAAAGCTGAACAAGGTGCATGGTGCTGAGGGAACTTGTGCAGCAAGCCAAGGACGGTTCTTCAGGTTCAAGGTCAAGCAATCTGCACACATAAAACCAAGCCGAGGCCACAGGTGCCGGTGGTGCAGCCGCTAGGGGCGCCCAGGGGTACTGGTGGCAGCCAGAAGGGCCACCCGCCTCAGTGAATTTTCAGTGTCAACCCAACTGGTCTCTTTTGGGACAAGATGCTTGTTAAACATCACATGCATGAGAAGGAAGAGGGAGCCTGGTTGAGAGCCTCAGAGGACCGACCCACACTCCTGTCTTAGAAACATCCTGGGGGGCACTTCGCCTCCCCCGGGCCCTTGGACTTAGCAGCAAACAGGCTGGCTCACAGCCTTTGCCAGTGGGAGCTGCTCTACTCCGTGCAGAAATGCTCTGTGCTCCGACCACTTTGGGAAGGCTGTTACTATTCTGATTGTTATTTTTATTCGCCTGGCAGTGCTCCTGCTCCAACGTGCCAAGTACACTCTGGCCTCGGGCGTTTGCCCCTGTCCAGCCTGCCCCCTGCCCAGGAGGCCCTTCCCCAGATCTACGTCTCTCACTCAGCACCTCCTTCAGGTCTTTGCCAGGTCCCACCTTCTCAGCGAGGCTGCCCGCCCATGTTCAGTGCTGTGCTGTGCCTCCTGCCCGTCCTCCTCATCCCTGGCCTGCTCTGCCTCTCCTTGGCACTATGTAGATAGTGTATCATTCACTTATTCATTATGGTGGTTGTTTAATGTCTGTCTCTTCCCACTAGTATATATGCCACGCAAGACTAGAGCTCTCTATTACACTCACTGATCCATCCTCAGATCCTGGACGAGTATCTGCCACACAGAAAGGGCTCACTATGTAGGAAACTAAATAGCTCCATTGTGCTCATGTCCCCTGGGGTTAGGCCCGTTGTTTCACCTTTTTGGTGGCCCTCAGGTGTTACTTCCCTCGCACCCAGCACTGCTGGCGGTAGGCTGTTTCGACCCTGGGCCCAGGCGTGCCTGGTCATAGCACGTATCCTCTGGGTGACAGATGCACAACCGAGCACACTCAGAACCTAGCAGCTGGAAGACTGGGTTGGGGTGTGGCCAGATCTTAGCTAGTCCAGACCCTGTCCTCCAAGTGCCAGAGCCTGATACTGCAGAAGAGCAGGTTCAGTCTATGAGGTGGATGGACGCCTCTGGGAGAAGTGTCTCCCCCACCCCCTCACTATTATCTTCACGACAAGGTCAGGGCAGAGGACTGGCGGCCTGACTCACGGTCTTAGACCTCATGCTAATAATAGATGACATTTTTGAGCACTTGCTATGGGTCAGGCACTTCATGTGGATCACCTCATTTTATACTCCCAACTAATCTGTATCCTATCATCACCATAATCATCACCATCATCACCATCAACACCATCACCATCATCATTGTGACCATCATCACCACCATCATCATCATCATTACCATCACCACCACTATCATCATCACCACCATCATCATCACCATCAACACCATCACCATCATTACCATCATCACCATCACCATCACCATCACCATCATCATCATTATCACCATCACCACCATCACCACCCATCACCATCACCATCATCATCACCATCACCATCATGATCATCACAATCACCACCATCAGCATTATTACCATCACCATCACCATCACCATCACCATCACCATCACCATCAATATCACCATCACCATCACCATCACCATCAATATCACCATCACCATCACCATCACCATCACCATCACCATCAATATCAATATCACCATCACCATCACCATCACCATCACCATCAATATCACCATCACCATCACCATCACCATCACCATCACCATCACCTCTGTTTTATAGCTGAAGGAACTGAGGCCTATAGAGTCACTTGCGTAGTTAGGGATCTGGCAAAGCTAAGGAGTCAGAAGCAGGTTACCTCCAGCCCACTCACACATTACAGAGACAGAACATGAGGTCAAGACTGTTGAGTCCCATCCTATATCCCTTCTCTCACACCAAACTACTGCCCTTAGTTTACTGTGTTCTAATTTTGCTGAGCAGAAGGTCAGGAAGACTTCCAGGAGACGGTGACATTTGAACTGGGTCATTGTGGCCCAGATAATGTTATTGGCCAAGTTTCCTTTTCCTGTAGGCTAAGAATAAAGCTATAGTTCCTGGCAGCCAGGTGGGCCTGTGTGACCAAATTCTGTCACTGTGATGGGGCTAACACGATGCACCCACTGCACACTCACTGCCTCTTCTCCCTGCCTGGCCACATGCCTGGCGTCTAGGGCAGGGCTCCGAGAGCCCAGGAGAAGGAGAGCTGCGCCCCCAACGAACTCACTGGGGTAGAAATACCCTTGTAAGGTACCAAGTCATTGAGGCTTTGGAGCTGCTTATCACAGCAGATTGCCTACCCTGGCTAACGCAGCCTCATTCGAGGATGTGTTTACAGGTGAAGAACGTGGGGAAGGACTTCCTGAGAAGTGAGAACCCCTTGGCAAACTCTATGGCATATGATGGGAGTTTTCAAGCTGGCACTTTTCATGGGAGGTGGTGGGAAATGAGCTAGGCTGGTGGGGGCCAGCCTTAAATGCCACTTAGAGGTGATGGGGTGCTGACGGGATTCATTTCAAAGGCTGACACATTTATTTATTTATTTATTTATTTATTTATTTATTTATTTTTAAAATATATTTTATTGATTTTTTACAGAGAGGAAGGAAGAGGGATAGAGAGCTAGAAACATCGATGAGAGAGAAACATCGACCAGCTGCCTCCTGCACCCCCTCACTGGGGATGTGCCCGCAACCTATGTACATGCCCTTGACCGGAATCGAACCTGGGACCTTTCAGTCCGCAGGCCAACACTCTATCCACTAAGCCAAACCGGTTTTGGCAGGCTGACGCATTTAATCTGAGTTTTAGAGGGATCATTCCAGTGGTGTGTTTCCTCAAGACCTTTCCCAGGAATTCTGCTCTGAGAGGTGCTCATAGAAAAGGCAGTTCGACTTCTCCGTAGACACGCACACCGCATGTCAGCACACCCGTGCCTCCCTGCCTTCGCCGGCTTACTCTCTTTACACGCTCACCACCATTTGAAGCTCTCATTTACTTACACGTTTATTTTCCATCTCACTAACTAGAATATGCTCACAAGAGCATCCATCCTGTCTTAGTTACCACCTATTCCCAGTAGCGAGGTGAGTACCTGGCACCCAATACAATTTTAGTGACTGAGAAATGAAAGGCTCTGAGAAGTACTGCAGTCAAGGGCTTTGTTTACGGCATATGCAGGGCCTATTAATATTTCCCTTGATGATCACTCTTTGCAAGTGCTGTTCCAGTGGCCAGTGGCAGATGGCATAGCTCTTTGCTGACTGCCTACGGACTCCAAGGGCCACTGAGGGCCATGACCCTTCATGGTGTTGGGGGTGGGAGGTTCAACTAAAATGCAAGGAAGCCACTGGCCACGGCAGCTGGAACCTGGTGCTGAGGCTGGAGCCTCGTTCCCTGGAGAGCTCAGAGCAGGATTAGGTCTCCCGCTCCCGCCAGCCTGGCTCCACTCCAGCTGCCAGGCCAGCTTCCCACACATGGCAGCTGAGCGCAGATGCTAAGCTTTAAGGATTAATGCCGGCCCCATGCAGAACCCGGCTTCCACATCGAGTGATTTTCAGCTGGGCACCAGGAGCCCAGGCAAACAAGTTAATGAAATCCAAGCCTCCTTATGGGGAAGCAGCGAGGCCCAACCAGCGCTCGGTGGGGCCGGCGGGGAGACAAGTGCCCTGAGGGCCTCACTGTACCCAGCTCTCTCTGCACCAGCTCAGACGATCGTGGGGCCTAGGAGCTACCCCCAGGTTGGTAGCAGAGAACCTGAGAGCAAGAGGGGTTTGGAAAGCATCCTCATCTTTGCAGTCATTGCAAACATTTATTGAGCAGCTACTATGTGCCAGACAGTGACAGATCCTCTCAACAATCCTACAGGTAGGCATTATTATCCATATTTGACAGATGAGACCACTGAAGCTCAAAGAGACAGAGATTTTTCCAAGATCCTGGGATGAGTGAGTGAGTGAATGGAAGAGGGACCAATTCTTTGGACTCTCTGCCCAGTGCTCTTTCCCTCGCTCATGGTGGCTTCCTGGAGCCTTAGCCTCTGCCATTCTGTTCTGCTGTGAGCCAGGCATTCCCAGGCTTGGCTTGGCTCTGGGGCCCAGGAAGCTCTCTTTTTTCCTGCTCAGACAAGCTAGTTGAGAGAAGGTGGACGAGGAAGGATGGGCCCAGACTCTGGGTCCAGGTCCTTACCCTGAGCTCCTCCCACCCGCCCCAGCTGTGTGCTCTTGCCTTCCTCTTCAAATAAAAAAAATTCTCACAGTAGCTGTTTGTGATTTTCTCAGGGCTCCTCAGCTGTAGCCTCGCTGGGTTCTCAGCCTCATCCTAGAGATGAAGTGCGGAGGTTGAGAGGGGAGCTGTGACGTGCCCCGGCCCCCAGGCTGAGGGGGAGCCAGAGACATCGGGGTTCCTGACCTCTGATCTGTCATCTCATTGTCATTGTTACTAGTGGGGGTTACCCACTGTGGAGTGGTCCTTGGCAAGGCCTCAGCCTCCCTCCTGTTCCTGTTCTCAGCCAGGGCCTTCTTGCTTGTCTGCACTTGGCCATGGGGTATGTGCTCAGGTACTCCTGGCTCTCTTTCCCACCTGACACCAGTGATGGGCACTTAGAAGGTGCTCAGTACTGACTGCAGGTGAATTACTAGGAAGGTCAATATCCAGGGAAATGTGCCTTGCAAAGAGCTGGTCTTTAAAATTCAGACTGAAGGTGGTCCCTGTGCTGAGTCCCTCTCCCACGAGGCCCACATACCCCACTTTTCCTGGGCCAGGCACGGCCCTGCACGCATCGCCTGGGGAGATGCACTAACCCACACTCAGGACGCCCACCCTGTAGAACCAGCTGCCTGTGCTCATGGTGTAGACTTTCTCGAGGGCTCTTGAGGAAGTCCAGGTGGACTCGGGGTGTCAGAGGCTGAGTTATGTGGCTCTGGGGTGGGGGCCGTCACTCCCCACCCCACCTAGCTGCCACCACCCCCATGGGACACCCACCAGCCACATCCTCCTGTCTCCCAGTGGCCCCACTCTGCCGAGCTCACACCTGCAGGGAGGCAGCTGGCTGTGGCTGGTTTCCTTGGGATGCCCGTTGAGGTCTGGGCAGACTTGGGGAGAGACTGAGTCGTGTGGCTCTAGGGCGGGGGCCATTTCCCTCTCGCACACTGACTGCCCCTGGGCAGAGCCCTCCCTTCACATGGCCTGATCTGGGTCTGTTTAAACCTGATGGACTCTGCTGGACTCTCCCTGATGACTCCCTGAGACCGGCCCACCATGAAGGCCAGCAGGCCCAGGCAGGGACAGCTAGACTGGTGCATCCTGGGACTTTGGCCGAGTGGCCTCAGACCAGCATGGCACTGAGTTTGAATCTGTATCCGTCTGGTGAACACCACTCAGCCCACCCACAGGCTCGCTGAGAACTGCCTCACGCAGCGCATGTACCACCAGAGGCTCCTTCGGTGACTGAGCCTAACTGGCAGCCGCAGGCACAGGCAGGTCTCAGGCTGCCTTGGGCCCTTACTGACCTGCCCCTGGGCTCGGTGCTCTGGAAGCTGCCTTGGGGTGCAGGTTGGCCCCTCCCACGCACTCCCAGGTCCATCAGAAGAAGCCACAAACTGTGGATTGCTTTGCAGCTCCAAACTGGTAGACCAGGCCTGGTCACAGGCATTGTCTACATTGACCTGCACTGGAGTCACATGCAAGAGGCCCTAGAACCAAAACACCTGTGTGTGTGGGGGGTGGTTCACCCCATGTCAGAGCACAGCCCAATGAGCTCCACCAGTGACATGCCCAAAGGGAGATCTCAGCAGGCACCAGACCCTGCGGGGGTGAATTGTGTTTCATGGGGTCAGCTCCCACACAGCAGCACATACACTGTGGTCAGGGTTGACCCTCACAGTGAGTCAGCCTGAGGGTCAACCACACACAAGGGTGGGCTGACAGCAATCAAGACTCAACTACAACAGGAGGCTCAAATACCACACACAGGGGCATCCCTGGAGCACCTGGCTCAGGTGATCAGAGAGACGGTGACACTGCGCCCCAAAACACCTACTACATGCCACCATACTAAGACTGGGAGGCACAGAAGGTCTACTTAATACACAGAAACAAATGCAAAGCGGCAGTCAACATGGGGAGATAAAGACACATGCCCCAAATGAAAAACCGGGGAAATCCCCAGAAAAAGAACTAAGTGAAATGGAAGCAAGCAATGTATCAGATAGCATTCAAAACAATGGTTATAAGGATACTCAAGGAACTTAGGGGAAGAATGGAGGAACTCAGTGAGAACTTAAAGATATAGTAAGCATAAGAAAGGACATATAAATCATAAAAAAGAACCAGACAGAAACGAAGAATACAATATCTAATATGAAGAATTTACTAGAAGGAATCAAGAGCAGGTTAGATAAAGTAGAGAAGTGAATCAACAGTTTGGTAGACAAGGTAGCAGAAAACACCCAAATAGAGTAGCAAAATAGAAAATAAAATTAAATAAAAAATGAGGATGGTGCAAGGGACCTGTGGGACAACATCAAGCATAACAACATTTGCATCGTAAGGGGCACTAGAAGGAGAGAGAAAGCAAGAGATTGAGACCCTATTTGAAGAAATAATGACTGAAAACTTCCCTAACTTGGTGAAGGAAAAAGACACATGAATCCTGGAAGCTCAGAGTCCCAAAGTAGATGAACACAAAGAGGCCCACACTAAGACACATCATAATTAAAATGCCAAGGGTTAAAGACAAAGAGAGAATCTTAAAAGCAGCAAGAGAAAGACAGTTAGTTACCTACAAGGGAGCTCCCATAAGGCTGTCAGCTGATTTCTCAACAGAAACATTCCAGGCCAGAAGGGACTGGCACAAAATATTCAAAGTGCTGAAAAGTAAGGACCTATAACCAAGACGACTCTACCCAGCATTTAAAATTGAAGGAAAGAAAATGCTAAAGGAGTTCATTACCACCAAACTAGTATTACAAGAAATGCTAAAGGGAATTCTTTAAGAGAGAAAAAAAGAGGAACATAGTTATAAAAAATAAATTGGCAATAAACATGTACCTATCAATAATCACTTTAAATGTAAATGGATTAAATGCTCTAATCAAAAGACACAGGGTAGCTGAATAGATAAGGAAACATGACCCATATATGTGCTGTCTACAAGAGACCCACCTCAGAACAAAAGACATACAGACTAAAAGTAAAGGATGGAAAAAGATACTTCATGCAAATAGAAACAAAAAGAAATATGGGGCACTGTGTATATCAGACAAAATAGACTTTAAAACAAAGACTACATAATAAGAGACAAAGGAAGACATTACATAATGATAAAGCAATCATTCCAACTAGGTGATAAAACCCTTGCAAATATTTATGTACCCAACAGGAGGATCTAAATATATAAAGTGAATTCTTAATGGACATAAATGGAGACATGAACAGTAATGCAGTTATAATAGGGGATTTTAATAACCCATTGACATCAATGGATAAATCTAGACAGAAAATCAGCAAGAAAACAATGGCCCTAAATGACACATTAGACCAGATGGATTTAATAGATATTTTCAGAGCATTTCACCCCAAAGCAGCAGGCTATACATTCTTTTCAAGTGCACATGAAACATTTTCTATGATAGACCATGTTAGGACACAAAAAAAGTCTCAATACATTTAAGAAGATTGAAATCATATCAAGCTTTTTTCCAACTACAATAGTATAAAACTAGAAACCAATTATAAGAAAAAGAACCCTGAAATACATACAAACACTTGGAGGCTAAATAACATGCTACTAAAAATGAAAAAATTAATAATGAGATAAAAGGAGAAATCAAAAGATACCTGAGACAAATGAAAATAAAAACATAACCCCAAATCTACAAAACACAGCAAAAGTAGTCCTAAGAAGGAAATTCATAGCAATACAAGCCTACCTCAAGAAACAAACAAACAAAAAAGTCAAATAAACAATCTAACCTTACACCTAAAGACACTAAACAAAGCCCAAAGTGAGTAGAAGGAAGAAACTAATAAAGATCAGAGCAGAAATAAATGAAATAGAGTCTAAAAATTACAAAAGATCAATGACGCCAAGAGCTGATTCTTTGAAAAGATAAACAAGATTGATAAACCTTTAACCAGACTTATCAGGAAAAAAGGAGAGAGGACCCAAATAAATAAACTCAGAAATGAAAGAGGGCGAATCCCAAAACCAGATAAAGATACCACAAAAAAAGAGATCTACAGGCCAATATCCTTGATGAACATAGATGCTAAAATCCTCAACAAAATTCTAGCAAATCAGATTCAGCAATACATTAGAAAGATCATACACCATGACCAAGTGGGAATTATTCTGGGGATGCAAGGATGGTACAGTATCCACAAATCAATAAATGTGATACATCAATAAACAAACTGAGAGACAAAAATCACATAATCATATCAATCAATGCCGAAAAAGTATTTGACAAAATCCAACACCCTTTCTTGATAAAAACTCTCAGCAAAGTGGGAATAGAGGGATCATACCTCAACATAATAAAAGCCTTATATGACAAACCTACAGCCAACATCATACTCAATGGGCAAAAACTAAACCCATTTCCCCTAAGAATAGGAACAAGACAGGGATGCCCATTTTCACCACTCCTGTTCGATATAGTATTGGAAGTGCTAGCCATAGCAATCAGACAAGAAGAAGAAATAAAAGGCATCCAAATTGGAAAAGAAGAAGTAAAACTGTCTTTATTCACAGATGAAATGATACTATACATAGAAAACCCTAAAAACTCCATCAAAAAACTACTAGACCTAATAAATGAATTCAGCAATGTAGCAGGATACAAAATTAACACCCAGAAATCTATGGCCTTTTTACACACCAATAATTAACTCACAGAAAGAGAAACGAAAAAACCTAAGATACCTAGGAATCTTAGGTTTTTGTTGCAAAAAAAAGGTAAATTTGGTGCATTTTACCATTGCACCAAAAAAACCTAAGATACCTAGGAATAAACTTAACTAAGGATGTAAAAGACCTGTACTCGGAAAACTACAGGACACTGAAAAAAGAGATAGAGGAAGACATAAACAAATGGGAGAACATACCATATTCATGGATTGGTAGAATCAACATCATTAAAATGTCCATACTGCCCAAAGCAATCTATAGATTCAATGCAATCCCCATTAAAATACCAACAGCATATTTCAAAGATCTAGAACAAACTCTCCAAAAATTCATCTGGAATTAAAAAAAAAAGACCCCGAATAGCCACAGCTGTCCTGATAAAGAAGAACAAAGTTGGAGGGATCACAATACCAGATATCAAGCTATATTACCAAGCCATGGTTCTCAAAACTGCCTGGTACTGGCACAAGAATAGACATATAGACCAATGGAACAGAACAGAGGACCCAGAAAACGACCCAAGCCATTATGCTCAATTAGTATTTGACAAAGGAGACAAGACCATACAATGGAGTCAAAACAGCCTATTTAATAAATGGTGCTGGGAAATTTGGTCAGATATATTAAAAAAAAATAAAGAAAAGAAACTAGATTACCAACTTACACCATACACAAAAACAAACTCAAAATGGCTAAAGGACTTGAATGTAAGATGGGAAACCATAAAAATCCTATAAGACTCCATAGGCAGCAAAATAGCAGACATACATCGTAGCAATATCTTTATAGACACAGCTCCTAGGGCAATGGAGACTAAGGAGAAAACAAACAAATGGGACTACATCAAAATAAAAAGCTTCTGCACAGCAAAAGAAACAATCAACAAAATAAAAAGAAAGCCCACTGCATGGGAGAATGCATTTGCCAATGATATTTCCAATAAGGGGTTTATCTCCAAAATTTACAGAGAACTCATACAACTTAACAAAAGTAAGATTAACAATTCAATAAAAAAATGGGCAAAGGATCTAAATAGACACTTTTCGAAAGAGGACATACGGAAGGCCGAGAGACATATGCAAACATGCTCAAAGTCACTAATCATCCGAGAGATGCAAATCAAAACAATGCAGTACCATCTCACACCTGTCAGAATGGCTATCATCAACAAATCAACAAATGACAAGTGCTGGCGAGGATGCAGAGAAAAAGGAACCCTCCTTCACTGCTGGTGGGAATGCAGACTGGTGCAGCCACTGAGGAGAACAGTATGGTGTTTCCTCAAAAAATTAAAAATGGAACTGCCATTTGACCCAGTAATCCCACTTCTAGGAATATATCCTAAGAAAACAGAAACACCAATCAGAAAGGATGTATGCACCCCTATGTTCATAGCAGCACAATTCACCATAGCTAAGATTTGGAAACAGCCTAAGTGCCCATCAGCAGATGAGTGGATTAGAAAACTATGGTACATCTACACAATGGAATACTATGCCGCTATAAAAAAGAAGGAACTTTTACCATTTGCAACAGCATGGATGGAACTGGAGAGCATTATGCTAAGTGAAATAAGCCAGTCGGAGAAAGATAAATATCACATGATCTCACTCATATGTGGGATATAATGATCAACATAATTTGATGAACAAGAACAGATCCAGAGACAAATGGTAGGGGAGGGGGGGGGGTTAGAGAGCAACCAAAGGACTTGTATGCATGCATATTAGCATAACCAATGGAAACAGACACTGGGCCGGTGGGGGCTTGCCTGTGGTGGGAATGGCTGGGGGGGTCAATTGGGGAAAAATGAGACATATGTAAAACTTTAGACAATAAAAAAAAATAAAAAAAGAAACGAAAGAGGAGAAGCAACAACTGACACCATAGAAATGCATAGAATTATAAGAAAATATTATGAACAAATATATGCCAACAAATTGGACAATCTGGAAGAAATGAATAAATTCATAGAAACATACACTCTTTCAAAACTGAATCAAGAAGAAACATAAAATCTGAACAGACCAATTACAAGTAACAAAATTGAAACAGTAAATAATAATAAAAGAAAACATCCAACAAACAAAAGTCATGGACTGAATGGCTTCATAGGTGAATTTTAGCATTCAAAGAAAACTTTACACCTATCCTTCCCAAACTATTCCAAAAATTCAAGTGAAGGGAAGACTCCGAAGCTAATTTTATGAGGCCAGCATGATCCTAATTCCAAAACCAGATAAAGACACTACAAAGAAAGAAAATTATAGACCAATATCCCTGATGCCCATGGATGCAAAAATCCTCAACAAAATATTAGCAAATTGGATCCAGCAATATATTAAAAAGATCATACACCATAATCAAGTGGGATTTATTCCTGGGATGCAAGGTCCGTACAATATCCACAAATCAATTAATGGTATACATCACATAAACAAAATGAAGGTTCAAAATCATATGATATCAATAAATGTAGAAAAGGTATTTGACAAAACCCAGCACACATTTATGATAAAAACTCTCAGCAAAGTGGAAATAGAGGGTACATATCCTAATATATAAAAACCCTGGGTCGTAAAGTCTGGTAACCACTGAGGCTGATCAACCGGAAGTCAGTCCTGCAGGCTTGGTGCCCCAAAACTGACTGCTGAGGGGGCTGCGAATCAGGGCCAGAGAGAGGTCTGAAGAGAGAAGCAGGGACTGATCTGTTGCCTTTGTGGCGGCTTTTGATCAGCACTTGCCTCTCTCTTTCTCTTCCAGTCTGGCCAGCAGCCATGCCTCCATTTCTCTCCAGGCTCCCACTGGGGCTGCTGATCAGCCCCGTCTTTCTGATCAGGCCCTGTTGATAGGCCCAGAGATGCTGACTGGCATAGAAACTGACCAAACAGAACCAGATCTGGGTGAAGTGTGAGGAACCAATGGCTGCCTAGGAGGCGGAGCTTTTGATGCTGTCTGGCATAGAAACCGACCAATCAGAACCAAATTGGCTGGCAAAGGAGGGCAGTTGGGGGAGAGATCAGGCTGGCATGGGAGCATAGTTGGGGGCAAGATCAAGCCGGTAGGGGAGGGTAGTTTTAGGCAACCAGGCCGGCAAGGGGAGGGCAGTTAGGGATGAGATCAGGCCAACAGGGCAGGGCCATTGGGGGCGAGATCAGGCCAGCAGGGGAGGGAAGTTGGGGGCAAGATCAGGCCAGCAGAGGGAGGCAGTTGGGGGCAAGATCAGGCAGGCAGAGGCAGTTGGAGGTGAGATCAGGCTGGAAGGGGAGAGCATTTAAAGGTGAGATCAGGCCGGCAGGGGAGGGCAGTTAGGGACGATCAGGCAGGCAGGCAGAGGCAGTTAGGGACAATCAGGCAGGCAGGCAGAGGGGTTAGGGGCAATCAGGCAGGAAGGCAGAGGCAGTTAGGGGTGATTCGGCAGGCAGGCAGGTGAGCGGTTAGGAGCCAGTGGTCCCAGATTGTGAGAGGGATGTCCGACTGCAGGTTTCTAAACTGGCAGTCGGACATCCCCCAAGGGGTTCGCAATTGGAGAGGGTGCAGGCTGGGCTGAGGGAACCCCCCTCCGTGCACAAATTTCAAGCACTGGACCACTAGTCTCAACATAATAAAGGCCATATATACAAACTCACAGCTAACATTATATTCAATGGGGAAAAACTAACAGCATTTTTCTTAAGATCAGGAACAAAACAGGGATGTCCACTTTCATCTCTCTTGTTCAACATAGTACTGGAAGTCCTAACTATAGCAATCAGACAAGAATAAAAATAAAAACACCCAAATTGCAAAGGAAGAAGTAAAACTCATTATTTGCAGAAGACATGATACTGTCTGTATATAGAGAACACTGAAGAGTCCACCAAAAATCTACTAGAACTGATAAGTGAATTCAGTAAAGTAGCAGGATAAAAAATAAATATCCAGAGATTAGTTGCATTTTATATACCAACAATGAACTATCAGCAAGGAAACTAAGAAAACAATCCTATTTACAACGGAATAAAAATACCTAGGAATAAATTTAACCAATGAGGTTAAAAAATCCTGTACTTGGAAAATTATAAGATACTAAAGAAAGAATTTTAAGAAGATACAAATAAGTGGAAGTATATACTATGCTCATGAATATGAAGATTTAACATTATTAAAATGTCCATATTACTCCAAGCAATCTATAGATTTCACATAGTTCATTACTGGAAGATATTTTTTTTCCATTGAATTTTTAAAAATACGTATTTTTATTGATTTCAAAGAGGAAGGGAGAGGGAAAGAGAGATGGAAACATCAATGATGAGAGAGAATCATCGATCGGCTGCCTCCTGCATGTCCCCACTGGGGATCAAGTCTGCAACGCGCACATGTGCTCCAACTGGGAATGGAACCATGACCTCCTGGTTCATAGGTTGACACTCAACCACTGAACCACACCAGCCACGCCTGCTATTTTTAGCAATAACAATCTTGAAAAAGAAAAACAAAGTTGGAGGAATCATGCTACCTTATATCAAAATATACTACAAGGCCATGGTAATCAAAGGAGCATGGTACTGGCATAAAAACACACACATAGATCAATGGAGCAGGATAGCGAGCCCAGAAATCAACCCATGCCTATATGTTCAATTAATATTTGACAAAGGATGGAAGAACATACAAAGGGGCAACGACAGTCTATTCAATTAATGATGCTGGGAAAATTGGACAGATACATGCAAAAAATGACTAGACCACTTTCTACACCATATCAAGAATAAACTCAAAATGGATTAAAGACTTAAATGTAAGACTAAAAACCATAAAATTCATAGGCAGTAAAGTCTGTGACATTTCTCTTAGCAATATGTTTCCTGATCTATCTCCTGGAGCACGGGAAAGAAAAGAAAAAATAAACAATGGAACTACATCAAACCAAGAAGTTTTTGCACAGCAAAGGAAAGTATCAACAAAATGAAAAGACAACCTACCGAATGGAAGAGGATATCCGCCAATGATACATCTGACAAGGGGCTAATGTCCAAAACTTATAAAGAACTCATACAACTCAACACAGCAAACAAACAATCCCATTCAAGAATGGGCAGAGGACCTGAATAGACACTTTTCCGGAGGACACACAGATGGCCAGCAGACACACAGAAAGGTGCTCAACGCCCCTAATCATCACCAGAGAGATGCAATTAAAGCCACAATGAGGCATCACCCCACACCTGTCAGAATGGCCATCATCAATAAACCAACAAACAAGAGTTGGCGAGGCTGTGAGGAAAAGGGAACCCTCGTGCACAGCGTGGAAATGAGCCACTATAGGAAACAGTATGGAGGTTCCTCAAAAAAATTAAAAATGGAACTGCTTTATGACCCAGCAATTCTACTTCTAGGTATACATTTGAAGACATCCAAATCCCTGATTTGAAAGGATATATGCATTCTTATGTAGATTGCAGCACTATTTACAATAGCCAAGATATGGAAGCAACCCAAATGCCCATTAATAGGCCAGTGGATAAAAACGTGTGGTATATATATACCATCCCTTGGCCATAATAAAGAATGAAATCTTATCTTACCATTTGCAACAGCATAGATGGACCTAAGGGGTAGTATGCTGAGTGAAATAAGCCAGTCAGATAATTACAAATCCCATATGATTTCACTTATATGTGGAATCTAAAGATCATAAATGAACAAACAAAATGGAAACAGACTCATAGATAGAGAACAGACTGGTTGATGGTTGGCAGATGGGAAGGGGGCTGGAGGGTGGGTTAAAAAGGTGAAGGGATTGAGAAGTACAGATTGGTAATTGCAAAACAGTCATGGGGGATGTAAAGTACAGCATGGGGAATAAAGCCAATAATACTGTAATAACTGCACATAGTGCCAGGTGGGCACTGGAAATAGGGGGCAGCTTTGTGGGGTAGATGATTGTCTGACCGCTATGCTGTACACCTGAAACTAAGACCAAATTTAAAAAATGCCGAGTGAAGGCAAGTAAGCCATCCCGGTCAGATGAAGGAGAGTAAAGACGGGGTGTCTGCCATGCCCCTTCGTTAGGTAAGAGATTGTTGATAGAGCGTCCCCCGCGTGTTCAGGCGCAGGTATGACCAGACCCCGCGAGAGGACCCGAGAGTCCCTGAGTGTTGGGTCCATTCCGCTTTGCCCCGGGCAGAGGGAGGGTGAGTGACCTCGCATATTGGTCCAGCGCAGCCTCTTGGCCGCAGTGGCAGCCGTGGTGATTCTAGCCAACAGCATGGAGGCCCTGCGCGTTCCCAGCCGCTGTCTGACTTGTTCTTCCTCACGGCCCGAGGGAACCGCCGTGTCTGCATCCCCTTCCCCAAATGGGGAGAGTGAGGGTGAGGAGCCCCCTCACGAAGAGAACCCTCCAAGTGCACACTGTCCTGGGGCCGCTAGGAGGTGATGGGAACTCTCCAACCCGATCTGCCGCCTCGGAGCCTCACCCAGACACTGCTCCAGGCACTCTGCATGCTGTGTCCGGCTTCTGGGGCTTCTGGGCCTGCACTTATGGGAACCGGGGCCCATCAATCCGTTCAGGTCCGAGAGCCGCTCAGGCCCCTCTGGGCGGGGCCGTGCAGGCCTGCCTCTGTCCGCCCTGGGCTGCAGGGCACAGAGCAGCCCGCCTGGCGTTCCCTGCAGAGCCTTCTCCTGACCCCTAGCCCCAGGACCCACACAGGGTCATCCCTCTGCTCCCCCAGCCTCAGCTAAGCCCCAGGCACCGTGCCCAGAGGTGGGCAGGAACCTGCCGAGGGCAGCTCCTGGAGCACCCAGCAGCCTGCCCGTGGCACTGGCACCACATCAGTAAGGCCAAGCCGGTCCTGACCCCGAGGAGGGCCAGATCCTAAGCTCCAAGTTCTCCCTTAGGCCTCCTCGGGCAAGAGATGGTTGGAGGGCAAGCAGCCACCCCTCTCCGGCCTCACCCTCCCACTCAGCCCGCGGCATCGCCCGGACCCCATAGGCTGAGAGGAAGGCCTGCTGCCACCTTCCTCTTCTGCTCGGGTCCCTCGCGCTTGTGGGACATTCAGGAGGCGGAGGTTGGAGGCCCGGAGCCACACGGGACAGCGCCCACCGTGGCGAGGGCAGCCCCTGACAGTGTGCAGAGTCTACTGTGTGCCCGGTATTTGGGGGAGGAAATCGAGGGAGGAGCTGCTGCCCCCTCGGCTCTGTCACCACCCTGGCAGTGGGGGAGCCAGGTGATCTGTGCCCATTTATTCACAGAGAACTGAGTGGCAGAGAGCGGAGAGCGCCGGGCGGGTTCCTCCAGCCCCAAATCAGATCCCATCAGCCAGGCTAGCATCTGTTTAGGCGGTGGTGACACCAGATTGCTAAGCCGCATCTGCACCCCCTTCCTGGGCACTGGCGAGGACTCATTCCGGCCCTGCAGCTGTTTTGGTGGCTGGTGGCCGGAGGCTGGGCTTTCCCGAAGCTGCGGGTTTCCCTGGTGTCGCTCGGTGCAGCCCACAGAGGCCCTGGGGTGGCGGAGCCACAGGCCGGAGCGGCTGGGCCTAAGGAGTGACCTACTGCCCGGCAGGCACGGCTCAGTGTTGAGCGTGGACCTGGGCAGTGACAGCGGTGGGCCGGCCTGCGGGCGCGCGTGGCTCAGGCCGTCCCGGTATTGCAAGGTCTGTGCTGCTCCGGGGAAGACGCCGCGGGGACCGAGCTGGGCCGCGTGTCTCCCAGGTGGCGGGGCCGTAGCGCAGGAGCCAGGCTGTGTGGGACCCTCCACTTCGGTTCCGTGTCCTCCCTGTCGAGGAACATCCTCCTCCCCGACATGAAGGGCAGGTGGAAAGCAGCTCTGGGGGGCCAGGTGCGAGCCCCTCCGCCTCCGGTGTGCTCCCCAACTCTACCCCCCCCCCCCCAAGGCTTTACTTTCTGGAGCGGGATCTAGGAGCGCCAATCCTGCATCTGCATCTGAGGGGTGGATGGCGAGGGAGGGAGGCCAGCGCACCCACCGCCTCTCCCTGTGGCTCCTGGGCTCGCTGGAGGGCCCCTCTCTGGCTCTCGGGCTCAGTTTTCTCTTCTGTGGGACGCAACCCTGCAGAACA
This sequence comes from Cnephaeus nilssonii, assembly GCF_951640355.1. Lineage (NCBI taxonomy): Eukaryota > Metazoa > Chordata > Mammalia > Chiroptera > Vespertilionidae > Cnephaeus > Cnephaeus nilssonii. Next base: position 81,095,750 of record NC_137084.1, read on the forward strand.
ACGTGTGCGCGTCCTTCCGGGACCCGCCCTCTCGGGGGCAGGGAAAGGAACCCGCCTGATTCCCGGCGCCTCCCAGAGGCCGGTGCGCGGGCCAGGCTGCTCCCCAAAGACCCCTGGGCCCACATTGTGGGGGCAGGTTGGGCGGACGGTCAGGACCAGGTGGCTCAGGAGGGGCTCCCGCTGTCCGTCCCCGGAAGGTGAGCTGCGTGTCCGGAAGTGTCCGGAGCCCTGCCTTGTTCCGATGCCCTGACCTCTGCTCTCCGCACCCACGGGCTCTGCAGCTCCAGCCGGGAGAGGAGCCAGGGCGCCTCCATCCTGTGGGCGGAGTCCCTGCTGTCACCCTCCTCGGACACCAGCTCCGGGCCTGGGGGCGGCTCCCCCCCAGGGCAGAGGCTAGGCATCGGGCCTCCGGGCTCCCTGCCCTGCTGGGGCCATGGCCACCCCCTGGCACACCTGCCGCGCACTGAGGCACCAGGGCCAGGGCCGCGAGCTGCGCAGGGAGGAAGCCCGGGTCACGCTCACGAGGGGCTGCCCAGAGAGGAAGCGTGTGCAGGGACTGGGTGGCTGGGTTTAAACCGGGGTTCTCAATCTTGGGGGCATGTGAGAGCCACTTTCAGCGTGTGGAAGCCGACACTGCACCCTGAGGGTCCCGATGTTGCCTCCGGGTGAGATTGGGTGCTTGATCTGAGAAACTTCTGGTGACTGACTACATGGCTGGGCTGAGAGGCATGGAATGGGGACCCAGGGCGCACCCCCAACTGAGACGCTGGGAACCGTGTCCTCAGAAATGAGCAGGCTCCTCCCCACACGGGAGGGGGTGCTGGGGTGGTGGCCAGAGGAAAGGCTCGTGCCCCCACGCTAGGTGCTGCCACCTGCTCTCAGGACAGGGAGAGGCTGGCTGGTCCCCGCTCCGGTCTGGCCTCGATGCTCCGGGGCCCGAATGCCCAGCCACGGCCTAGATAAAGGCCCCCTTCTCGGAGGTGCCTGCTCTCCGTCAGCAGAGCCGGCTCTGCCCTAAATCCCAGTCCCTCTGCCTCGGCTCTGGCTTGGAGGTGGCCGTGCCCCACAACCCTCCAGAACCACCTGTTTCCACTCACAACCTGGCCTGGGAAGAAATCGCCCTGGGAGGGGCTCTGGCTGCCAGGGGTTGGGCTTCATTCTTGGCTTGACCGGCTCCACAGTGACCAACGAGGAGGTGCCCATCCCGCAGGGAGGGTCAACCCCCACAGGTCCTGGCTGACCTGGCTCCTCACCATTCCACGGACACGCAGGCAATGTCCGGCCGTGGGCTCTCCCCACAGTTTTCTGGGTGCTTCCTACCCCAGCCCCTTCTTTTCCTGCCAACATCTTCATCGCCCTGAGCATCCAGTGTCTAGTGTGGTCAACAGAATGAAGCAGAGAACCAAGATACTGTGCTTATGAAGAGAGAGTTTACGCGAAGCCCCCGGCCTCGCCTGGCCGAGACGCGCTCAGAAATAAGTGCCCGCCCCCCCCCCCTTCCCAAAGCCGCCCCCTGGTTCACAGCAAGCCTTTGCTCTCTGTGTCCAAACCTTTGAGGTTTCAGCTCCTGCGTGTGCAGAAGCCGCTGGAGAGGAGGGACCCCGCTGTGAGCTGTGTCAGGGAGCAATCAGCTGCAGAGTCAACATTTTTATCAGCGCGAGGGGCTAACCCGGGCCTGCCATTGAGCAGGGGCTGGAGTCGGGAATGGGGGCTCCTGCTAATCTCCAGGGATGTGAAATTGCAGCCATTTTACTCAGAGGCAGCACACTTCCCACATCGCTTGGGCCTACATTTCAAACTCGAATCCCTAATGTAGAGTTCATCTTCTCCTACTACTTGCTGCCAGGTGGCAAATCATTTTTCCCAACCAGAGTGGCAGTGCGGGGTAGTGGGCAGAGCCCCACACTGGGTCAGGGCCTGAGGTCTGGTCTGAGAGTCCCTGGCTCTGGTGTCACGCCAGGTGACTGAACCTCCTGGACGCTGGCCCAGGAGCTGGACTGCATCCGTGGCTCCCACATCCTGACGTGCTGGCCTCCCCTCAGGGTGTGCACGTCAGTCCATCTGGGATGCAGGCTGAGCATCTGTATTTTCAGGAACCCCACCTCGATTTTAGGGCGCGGCCAGGTTTGCAAGCCACGGGGCCAGGGGATATGTTCTTACCCCGCTTGTCCCATCAGAGGCATCGACCCAGCTGACCACGTGCTCCTCACTGGAACTCCCAATGTCTCTTGGCTTCCACGATCCCATTGCCTCCTGCTCCCGCTCCCTCCCTGCCACCCCTCTCCATCTCCTCTCCTGCTCCCTCCCTTCTAAAGGTTGGGGGCCCCCATCCTGAGTGCCCTTCTCTTCCTACACCCTCTCCCTTGGGTTATGCCTCTACTCCCATGGCTTTAGGTCCTACCCATGTGCCAACGGCTTCCCGGGCCGGAACCCTTCGCCTGATCTTCCCAGAACGGCTTACTTCTGGCTCCCACCTGGATGTCTGCCGTCATCTCAAAGTGAACAGGCACAAACCCGCACATTCAGCTCCGTCCCAGGACCCCAGCCTGCTTCCCCGCAGTCTTCCCGTTCTCCACCAGGGCGTTCCAGCAGGTGCTAACCCCAAACGTGGGCGTTATCCTGGGGGCCTCCTCTCCCCTTGGGATCTCATCGAACCCTCAGCCACCCTTGTTGGCTTGATCTCCAAACAGACTCCAGACCCTCCCACTTCTCTCCACACACACACGGCGGCCTGGCCTGCGCCTCCGCGGTTCCCACCCGGCTCGGCAGCGGACCGTTCTCTCCGCTTCCACGCGTGTCCTCTAATCCACGTTCTGCTCGGCAGCCTGGGTGCTCTTTTTACAACACGTCATCTCCGCCTCCATCTTGCCACAACACTTCAAATCCAAACTCCTTCCAGGATCTTAAAGTCTTTCATCACCTGGCCCCGCCCACCTCCTGGACCCAGCTCCGCGGCTCACACTCCTCGGCCACCCCGGCATTTCCACCGGGGCCTTTGCACTGGCTGTCCCTTTGCCGGAAAGCTCGCCACTGACCTTCACACAGCCAAACGTCACCTCCCCGGACTGGCCTTCGCTGGCCACCCCTCCGCAGGGGGTCCCAAGCGCCCCCTTTTGCTTCATTCTGTTTCCATTCTCTGCCCAGCACGGGCCACTGTCTGGTAGTTAACAGTCTGGGCTGATCCTCTTCTCGCTGGTGTGCAGCCTCTCCCAGGGGGTAAAGCCCGGAAGGTCAGAGACGTTGTCTGTTGTGTTTACCACTGTGTTCCCTCTGCCCAGGACACAGCTTGCACACGGTGGTGCTCAATCCATCTGTACCAATAAGTGAATAAATGCACGATCCTGTCCAGGAGCAGCATGATGCATTTAGAACATGGAATAATTCGTTATGCTCTTTCCTATAACAGTTCTGTGGATGCCCAGACGTTTCAGGCACCGAAGATCTGCTTCTGGAGACAGCGAAGTCCATGAAGACAGGCGCTAGCTACCCTCACTTCTCCGCAGAGGGCCCCAGAGCACAGGGTCCGGGTGAGCGCCATACATGTTGGCCAAGGGAATGAGTGGATGGTCTTCTCGAGGCTAAGGAAGCACTCGGAGGTGGAGAGCAGGGAGAAGAGTGCTCGGGAGGCCGTGATGCCGGGGTCACGCTGGCTCCTTGGCTGGCCCTGGGGCTCAGCTCTGTCCTCTGCTTCCTGGGCTGGCTGCCCGCAGAGCACGGTCCTGCCTTCCTTCCTTGCTCACGGCCAGAGCAAGACAAAGCCCCAGGCAGCCCCCCTCCCCCTCACTGGGAGCGGCTCAAGGAACTTGGTGCAACCTTCAGCTCCGAGGGTCAGTCTGCCAGAGGAGGTGAGTGAGGTCGGCGAGAGGCTAACTTGGGACTGTGCCGGCTTTGCGACCTTGGGCAAGGACTTCATCTCTCTTTGTCTCCACGTCTTTATTTGTCAAAAGGAATGCGCCAGAGCTGTAGGTGCCCACAGGATTGCTGTGATGAGTAAATGTGCAAACGCACGCACAGCTCTTTGTGGGGTGCCGTGCACACAGTAGCTGCTCAATAAATGTTGGCTCTTTTAATGATCCTGAATAGTAGTGGCCTTGAGCTGGGGCCTGGGGTCCCAGCTTCTCTACCTGGGAGTTTCTCCTCACTCCCCACCCCCTGCAGTCAGGGACAAGTCCCCTGACTCCGTCCTCCTCTCTGCTTCGTGCAGCCGGCGAGTGCTAGCCCCTTCCTCCCAGCACTGCTGTGCGGATTAATTAGTGCTAATTAATGGGCTTTGAAAGGGAAAAGCACCCAGGTGAGTGCTGATTGTGGTTACTAATGGGAACCACGAGCTGGAGAAGGTGCTGAGCAGGGTCCCAACATCACGCAGATCCCAGGACAGTGAGGGGAGCTGAGAAGCGGCTCTGAAGCTTGGAGGCTGAGGTGCCAGGACTGCCAGCCTGCCAAGGGGCTCCCACCAGAACAAAACCTGCAGTCGTGCAAAACCACTCAGTGGGCCACGAAGGGGTGTCTCAGAGGAGTGCCCCGGACTGGAAGGGGCCTGCCGGTCACGGGCCACAGCCGTCCCTTCGAGGACAATTGCAGCCAAGGCAGCCCGTTGCCCCTTTGAAAAGTGGCCGCGCCCACGCACCCTGAGGCGGGGTGGGGCTGCTCGCCACAGAGATAACAGTAAGAACTGCCGCGTGTCCCTGCTCACCGTGCAGCGAGGTCACCTGCTAACCTAGGAGCTGGGAATGCTGCATGAGGGCATGCTTCTGTCTTGCGGGGACCAGCTTAACTGTGGGGCAATTTGCATTCAGTAAACCTCGCTCTTTTAGAAGACGCTTCTGAAAGCCTGGGCCTACACCGGAAGTCCTGCAGCCATCCCATAATTAAGGTGCCGGCCCATCACCTGCCAGGTTCCTTCGTGCCGCTTTGTGTCAGACCCTCTCCTTGCCCTCAGCCTGGGAAGCACTGGGGGGTTTGCACCCCTGTCGCCTTGCCCTTCCTGGAACGCCACATAAATGAAATCATGCAGCAGGCAGCGGCGGAGGCTGGCTTCGTCCACCCTGTACAATGCGTCTGCGCCGGATGCATGGAGATGAATGCTCACAAAGTCCACGCCCTGAGGATTTGACGTGTGTGTGTTAATCTCTTTTCACCTTAAGACCCTTCTGATTTAGGTCCGATTACTATCCCCATTTTATAGATGAGCAAATTGAGGTTCGGAAATGCTAGTTACCTTAATTAAGGTCATACGAATAAGTCACGGGGAGAGAGCTGGAACTCGGGATTTCTATGTCAAAGTCCACGGGTCCAATCACTGTGGCCTTCATAAGCACATCGGGGTGGCTGTCTGGACACCCCCACAGCAGACGTGGGTAATGGTTTGCATCGAGTCTTCTCTCTTTTCCAGAGGCCCCGCTTGTCCCTGGAGCTCATCCTCCCTCCTGAACACTCACTTCCTTTTCTCTGGGAACTAGAGACCCGTGCCTGACCTGGGCTACAGCTCCCATAAGAAACACACTACGGTTCTCACGGAGGCACAGACCCGATGGCCGTGGGGTGGGGGTCTCAGCCCAGTAAGAGCAGGCGCCTTTTGGGGAGATGGGGATGAGGTCCGGGGACAGAGGGCAGCGAGGGCTTGCGGACCAGTAGGGCGAAGTTCCATGTCCTGTGAGAACCCCGCTGGTTTCTTTGGGACTCACTCTCTAATTTCATTCCAGCGGCTGCTTTGTTGATTTGGGGCTCGGCATCCATTTACAAGCCCAGTGGGATTGGAGGTGCAGTGGGGTTTGACACCACACACGTTTCTTCGGAGCAGTGCTGATGGGGCTGGGAGGCAGCATCCACATGGGCTCCCACGGGCCCACCAGGCATTCTCCTCTGCCAGGGCCCGCTGGCCTCGCAGTGCGGAGCGGGAGGGGCGCCTGCAGCACGTGACCCTCATCTTCCCCAGCGACATCAATTACTCTGATGTGCATGCTAGTGCATTGACCTACTTGGAGGTTTCATAAATATAAATAAATTAAACGGTAATGCCTAAGGCCGCCTGGGCAAGCGTGTGGGGAGGGAGGGAGAGAGCTGCGGTGGGTGGTGAGTGGGGAGGACCCGCAGGCCTGACGCAGGAGAGCCGAGAGGGCTGGGCCGTGGGGGAGAGGACCAGCCACCGGCTGCTGTGACAGGACCCTCCTCTCTAGCACTGGCTGAGCTTGCTGCCCCCGCCCAGGGGCGGAGTGGCCCCCGGAAGCCGGGACTGGTGATTTCTTGTTGCCAGCAGCCTGGTCCGTTTATCCCAGTGCATCAGAGAGAAATCTTTCTGGTTTGTGCTTTGAAGTGAGTAAGGTTGAAGGAGAGGGAGCCGCTATTGATTCCCAAGGAAGAAAAGGGGCGAAACCATGCGCACAGCCCACAACCGTTCCCGAAGGGCCTGCACATCCTGCTCCCTGATCACTCGCACTCCTCGGCACAGGAGGCAGGGACATATGGTCATTCCCATTTTACAGATGAGAACACGGAGGCCCAGACAGATGCAGTGTGGGTTTCCTAATTCAGGAACCGTGGCCTTTCCCCCTCCACACCGCTCTGGGGGCCTGATTGGTCTGGGGACTCCCCTCACTCCATCTCCCTGTCTGTCCAGCGTCTGCTCCATCACCAGCTGCCTGGCTCCCGAGCGTCCTGGCCTCTGGCCTTGCCCCCTGATTCCTCCTGTTACCCCTCTGCCAAGCAAGTCCTCAAATGCTGTTCCCCTCAGCCCCCCTTTACCAACGGGGGGACAGCGCCCCCCCCTGCAGCTGACTCCCTGTCATCACAGCCACACTGCTCTCTCCCTCCACTGTCATAAGCACCACGACACCCTGCCTGGCATTGCAAGCCACCCTTTCTTTTACTTTTTCTTTTAAAATATAGTTTTATTGATTTCAGAGAGGAAGGGAGAGAGAGATAGAAACATCAATGATGAGAGAGAGAATCATTGATCAGCTGCCTCCTGCACACCTCACAATGGGGATCAAGCCTGCAACCCGAGCACGTGCCCTGCCCAGATTTTGAACCAGGACCTCCTGGTTCCGTAGTCGGCAAACTGCGGCTCGCAAGCCACACGCGGCTCTTTGGCCCCTTGAGTGTGGCTCTTCCACAAAATACCACGGCCTGGGCGAGTCTATTTTGAAGAAGTGGTGTTAGAAGAAGTTTAAGTTTAAAAAATTTGGCTCTCAAAAGAAATTTCAATTGTTGTACTGTTGATATTTGGCTCTGTTGACTAATGAGTTTGCCGACCACTGAGCCACACCGGCTGAGTGCAAGCCACCCTTCCAGGTCTGTGTCTGCTCCCCCTCATTAGCCTATGAGCTCTTTGGGGAGAGTCTGGTGGCCCAGGCTCAGACACCTGCCGTTCCTGTGATGGGAACAGGGGTGCGCTCTAGCCACGCCAGCACCCATGAAATAGGGGTGGTGGTCCAGAGACCTCCAGGTCCTTTCCAAGCCCTCGCTCCCAACTGTGGCCCTCACCACACAGGGCCCAGAGGGCCCACCTCCCGCCCTCCTCCAGGAATCTGCATTCTGACACACACAATGCTTTCAGCCGAAGGAAAGAAGCTCTGACATTTGGGGCTGGGGGGCTCCCTGGGGCCCTGCAGGGGGCCGTCTGCTCCTGGCCAAGGGCCAGGCCTGCTCTGTGGAGACGGCCTAGTCCCCAATCCGTCCTCCCCCACCCCACCCCACCCCACATGCAACACTAAGGGACCCTCAGGGAACGGAGAAAATAGAAACACATTTAAATTCTCCACTTCTGTCCTCTCTACTCAGATGACTGACTCACTCTGGCCTCGCCTCCCGCTCTGACTTGTGCTCTGACCCCAGGCAGGAGCACCCCCTTCTTCTAGGTCCATTTCCAATCTGAAACTCAGCGGCTGGGACCCCTGGTCTATTCACTACCCCCCCACGCCCGCCCCGTCCACACCACGCCCATGCCCACACCACGCCCACGCAACGCCCACGCCATGCCCACTGGCGTAGGCCTGCCAGCTCTCAGCAGCGGTCCTGTCTCAGATGTGGATGTTTAGGGAGAATAACGGGTCCCAAATCTGAGCTGCAGGTTGGCGGCCTTCAGGCCCGCGTCAAGGTTTGCAGGACACCCGCTTGCCTAGCTGTGAAGGGCCCCTCAGATGCTGGGCTGAGGCGCGAGGCTTGCTCGGTGTGAGACCACACTCTTGAGTCTGGACATTGCAGAGCGCTTGGCGCCAAGCTCCCAGGGCCCAGGGCTCCTGGCCGCCCCACCACGTGTGCCTGTCTGAGTCGGGACACATCAGACATGGGAGTCGTCTCCAGCGTGGCTCTGGCTTTGAGAGCTGCTCTTCGTGTGTAAACAGGGATGAGGTGGCTCAGCCAAGGGCACCTGGGGAAGGGCTCGGCAGGGCTGGGACTCGGGCTGCCGTGCTGCGAGTTGGCGCCACAGTGGTGCCCGTCTCCCCGGTGCCCGGGCAGTGCTGGGTGCACGGCGAGCCTTTACTGAACACGAGCCCTTATTATCATAACGCGGCTCAGAGCCAGAGCAAACATGACCCGTTAGGAACGGTGCCTGGCAATTTGCTGTCGTCTCACGTGGATGCTTTTGGTCAGATTATCCCTGACAGCGTTCTCTCCCAGGACTACCCAGGGCGCCCCCTCAGTCACTCAGTGCTCCCCGCGGCTCACCTCTTGTGATGCGTGGCACGGTGGAATCAGGACTTCCTGTGTTCTAGCCCCCAAAGTGCAATTCAAGTAAAAAGGAAGATGATGTGTGCATGTGTTCTCTGTGGTTTAAACAGCAGTTTCATCGTTTCTGTAAGTGTATCTGTGCGTGCAGCACACGACCAGCACTGGTGTTTACGGCCCGCCACCGTCCTCCGGGCTCCCTCAGTGGACGGCTCGCAGCCCCCTGCTGACCTTCACTGCGCGGGACCGCGTGGGAAGTGGCCGCAGGACAAGGCTGGCCGCAGCACGGGTGCTGCTGTCGGGGCGCCGGGGTGTGAGCTGCCCGGGCAGGGACCCACTCGCTGCCGGAGGCTCGGGTGAAATGTCACTCCCGCGGGGACCCTCCTGGCCAGTTTCTTGTCGGAAAGACCCACACTTTGCCGTGCGCTCCGAGTGCTTGTGTTTGTGCCACGGGCCTTCAGCGGCTGTCCCCCAGGGCACCCCGAGGATAGAGTGGCCTCCGAGTCCCCCGTGTCCTGAGCCCCAGCACAGGCCCGGTCCGCGGAGGCTCTCGGCAGATGTGTGCGAGAAAGGCATGGATGCCCTGGTGCCTGACCGCTTCTAGAGCCCTCGGATGCTGGGAGGAGGGACCAGGGGACCAGCCTCCTCCGTCGCAGACCCAGACAACGAGGGTGGGAAGTGCAGCCCCGGGACCACACGCTGGCGGCTCCGCGGGGACAGAACGCAGGGCTGAGAGCCCAGGGCTCTGTTCTCTGCAGCTCAAGATTGTGGCCGCTTCCCATGTCACCCTCCCCTCCACCCGTGGGCAGGGGGGCGTGGTCGCCCACCCAAAAGTCACCAAAAAAGCGGGTCCTGCAGAACCTTCCAGTGTAAGCCCCCCAACTGGCTGTCACGGGGACCCCTACCCTCTGCAGCATCCCATGGAGAGGCCAGCTCTGCGCCTCTGGACTGCCCCCCAGGTTTGGGGCCGCCTGTGGGGAGGGCACCTGGGGAAGGGCTTCTGCAGGCACCCCTTGAGTTACCAGGGCACCCTGCTCCTCCTCCAGCTCAGGCCTCACCCGGTTATTCTTTTCCTTATAAACAAAACTAACCAACGTCTTTCATTGATTTCAGAGAAGAAGGGTGAAGGAGAGAGAGAGAAGCATCAGTGATGGGCGAGTCATTGATCGGCTGCCTCCTGCACGCCCCCTACTGGGGATCAAGCCTGCAACTCAGGCATGTGCCCTGACCTCCTGGTTCACAGGTCCACGCTCAACCACTGAGCCACACCAGCTGGGCGACAAGGTTACCTTTTCCAGCGTTCTCTTCTCACACATCTTATTGCTGGTCTCTCTGGACAGACCCAGGCTGGCCACGAGCCACGAAATCCAAGTCTGAGACCTTTTGAGGAGGTCGGCGAGCCCACACCAGCACTGGGTTTAACCCCACTCGCTCCAGTTCCCATCCCCCCCTAAGACACAGGTGTCCTTTCCATGGGGCCGGGGAGGGGCTGACGGCTCGGGCAGCCTGACCCTGTGCAGTGTTCTTGCTTCCTACGTCTCTCCTCCCGTGTCCCGGGCTGTCCTGGCAGGGACTGCGCGAGTCCCCAGTGAGGCCGCTTCTTCAGGGTCCCCCCCCCCCCCCCCCCGGTTCTCTGGTCCCCCTTCCCCTCCCTGCCTGGAGGGGAGGCCCTGGAGGGAGGGCCCAGCATGCTAGGAAGCTGGCCAGAACTTCCCACAGAGGCTCTCAGGACACCCGGCCTCCCGCCCCTCTCCCTCTGCCCAGCCTGTCACATCCGCCCCAGGACGCCCCTCTCCCAGGCTTCTGAGGAGCCCTCCTGTCGGTTCCTGTGCACAAAGCCATGCACAGCCAGGCGAGACCCACTTTCCAGACGCGGACGAGGTTCGGGGCAGTGTACCGGGACAAGCGCGGATGTGTGTGCTCGAGGCCCGCTCCGCTCCTTCTGGCTGGGAAACCTCCTCCAGGTTCTGCCCCTGCGCTGAGCGTTCGTTCTTTCATTTGCTGGGCCAGGATGCCCCCTCACAGGGTTTGATGACAACGGAAGACAGCCGCGGTGCGCGCCTGCCCCTGCGAGTGTTCAATAGCGAACTGGTGGTTACACACCACGTGCCTGGCAAACAGGCGGAGCAGGGACGGCAACAGGTCTCCGCCCATGCAGTGTCCACACTCCCCCTTCCTCCTGGTCCTGCCCCGTGTTGAGCCCCAGCCTGGACTCTGCGTGCAATGAATGGAGCGGGACCGCCCTCCAAACGCCACGGCGATGGCGACAACATGAGGAAACAGCTCACCCTGGCGACCCTTGTCCTCCCGGCCGCTCGGGCCCCAGGCAGTAGTGGTCAGCAGGGTGGTGCACAGGTCTCCCCTGCTCCTTCCGAAAGTGCCCCTCGAGCAGCCCCAGCCCCGAGAAGCAGGGGAGGGACCGCGCCTGACATCAGGACGCCCAGGGGCTAGCCCCTCACCCTAAGGCGGCGGCGGCACAGAGGACGGAGGAGCGTTCCCTGGCCAGCCCATCTGGTCTCCGAGCTGCGGGCTCTTCCGCAGGCTGGTTCCTGGGGCGGTGGGACCGCGGCGGGCGGCGCTTCTCCCCAGGGCTTGGAGACACTAGGTTGGGACCCACCAACTAGCTAACACGAGACTGCACGGGGAGGTGGGCTAATTCCAGGTGGAGGTCCCGGCGGAGTGGGAGCCATCTGGCCAAAGCCACGGGCGGAGCCTTGGTCCCTGTTCTCAGCTCAGTCCCTTCTCGTCTGTTCCAGAGCCTGGACCCCAACCAGATCAGAGAAGGAGGGAGCAGCGCTGAGGGGCTGGGGGCAGGCGGGTCAGGGGAGTTGATGCTTGCATGGGGGGCTCTAGGAAGGGGAGGAGCCTTTGGACGGTCCTGCCAGCAGCAGGTGACAGTCATCTCGTGCTCTGAGGGACACGGCCCGCGGCGGATTCCGTCCCCTGTCCAGGTGCACAGCTCCCGTGTTTCAGTGTGTGTGGCCAGCCCCTCAGCGGGGGCGGGGGCAGGGGGTGAGACTGCCCCTACCGAGGTCGAGCTGACTTGTAGAGCGTGGCGACAGTCACGAGGTGGGGGCCTCCGACAGTCCATCTGCCCCTGTCCTCCGGACAGACACACGGCCAGCCGGTTCTTCTCCGACGCGTGCTTTGGGCAGGTGGCCACGCGCTGTGGTGGCCACAGGAGGAACCTCTTGCCTTTTGCCCAGGAGCTGCTACCCTGTCCTGGGGCACCTGCTTTGGTCAAGACTTGTCACTTCTCTCGAAAACTGCAACAGTGGGCATGCGGGCAAGGACTAAGGTGCCTGAGCACGCTCACTCACCTCTCCCAGGCCCCATGACGGGTGCTGTCAGTATCTCTATTTAGTAGTTGAAGAAACTGAGGGTGAGAGGGTCAACCAGTGAGGAGGGGCAGAGCAGGGCTCTGGGGCAGGCTCCTGGCACCTGTGCCCTCCCAGTCTCCCCACAGGCTCTCCCAGCAGCCGGCTCCTCTGCTCGGCGCGGGGAGGCAGTGCCAGCTGTCCCCTAGTCCTGGCCGAGTGCGACGACACCCCCCTCTAGGGGCCCGGGACCCAGACGAGGAGCTGGCCGCAGAGCGGAGTGGGGCCAGTGCGCTCCTTGTCCGCAGCCCGCAGGCCGGCGCCTCACAGAGCCCCTCAGAGGTGAGCTCACGGGGAGGGCCCACGCCTCGCAGCTACTCCTCTGGGACGGCAAAGGGGAGGAGGGACAATGTGACTTTAAAAATGGAAAGTCTCCCTTGGTTTTCAGGGTGAGCCTTCCCTCTTCACACCTCCCCCGCCCCCAACTCTGACGGGGAGTCAGGTGCATAGCCAGCCCATCCCCACGGGGTCTCCGTGGGCAGCGGGAGCGGAGCTCTGAGTCCGCCTGTGCCCTCGAGAGCCCTGAGGTCCTGCAGGAATGACTGCCCTTCTCCACCCGGATCAGGATCTCCACACCCCATGACAGGGCTCCCCCATGGGGAGGTCACACCCTATTTCACCAACACTGACGTGGCAGGCTCCGCCCCAGCGTGAGGGCAATAGGAATTCCCTTAATTCCATGCTGACCCTCTGAGCGGGGGCTCTGTGTCACCTCCACTCCAGGCCGGGCAGCCAGGAGGCGATTCGGACAGCCCTGCCCTAGCTTGTAACCCCTTCTCCCCCGGGGGGAGCGAGCAGGGCTGCAGCCTCCCCTTTGCCTCTGCGACCGAGGGGTCTGCTTGCTGAAGACCAAGTGTCACCTGGTGACTGGAGAGCCCATTCCAGGCACCTCCAATGTCCCACCTGGCCATGGGTAGCTGTGGGTGGCTGTGGGTGGCTGTGGGTGGCTGTGGGTAGCTGTGGGTGGCCGTGGGTGGCTGTGGGTGGCTGTGGGTACTCGTGGGTAGCTGTGGGTGGTTGTGGGTGGCCGTGGGTGGCCGTGGGTGGTTGTGGGTAGCTATGGGTGGCTGTGGGTGGTTGTGGGTGGTCGTGGGTGGCCGTGGGTGGCCATGGGTGGCTGTGGGTGGTCGTGGGTGGCCGTGGGTGATCGTGGGTAGCTGTGGGTGGCCGTGGGTGGTCATGGGTAGCTGTGGGTGGTTGTGGGTGATCGTGGGTAGCTGTGGGTGGTTGTGGGTGGCCGTGGGTGGCCATGGGTGGCTGTGGGTGGTCGTGGGTAGCTGTGGGTGGCCATGGGTGGTCGTGGGTGACTGTGGGTGGTCGTGGGTGGCCGTGGGCGGTCGTGGGTGGCCGTGGGTGGGCGTGGGTAGCTGTGGGTGGTTGTAGGTGGCCGTGGGTAGCTGTGGGTGGCCGTGGGTGGTTGTGGGTGGCCGTGGGTGGCTGTGGGTAGCTGTGGGTGGTTGTGGGTGGTTGTGGGTGGCCGTGGGTGGCTGTGGGTGGTTGTGGGTGGCTGTGGGTAGCTGTGGGTGGTTGTGGGTGGCCATGGGTGGCTGTGGGTGGCCGTGGGTGGCTGTGGGTGGCCGTGGGTGGTTGTGGGTAGCCGTGGGTGGCTGTGGGTGGTTGTGGGTGGTTGTGGGTAGCCGTGGGTGGCCGTGGGTGGCTGTGGGTGGTTGTGGGTGGTTGTGGGTGGCTGTGGGTGACTGTAGGTGGTCGTGGGTGGCTGTGGGTGGTTGTGGGTGGTCGTGGGTGGCCGTGGGTGGTTGTGGGTAGCTGTGGGTGGTTGTGGGTGGTTGTGGGTGCCCGTGGGTGGCTGTGGGTGGCTGTGGGTGGCTGGTTGTGGGTGGTTGTGGGTGGTTGTGGGTAGCTGTGGGTGGCTGTGGGTGGTTGTGGGTGGCCGTGGGTAGCTGTGGGTGGTTGTGGGTGGCCATGGGTGGCTGTGGGTGGCCGTGGGTGGCTGTGGGTGGCCGTGGGTGGTTGTGGGTAGCCGTGGGTGGCTGTGGGTGGTTGTGGGTGGTTGTGGGTAGCCGTGGGTGGCCGTGGGTGGCTGTGGGTGGTTGTGGGTGGTTGTGGGTGGTTGTGGGTAGCTGTGGGTGGCTGTGGGTGGTTGTGGGTGGCCGTGGGTGGCTGTGGGTGGTTGTGGGTAGCCGTGGGTGGCTGTGGGTGGTTGTGGGTGGCCGTGGGTGGCTGTGGGTGGTTGTGGGTAGCCGTGGGTGGCTGTGGGTGGTTGTGGGTGGCTGGTCGTGGGTGGCTGTGGGTAGTTGTGGGTAGCCGTGGGTGGCTGTGGGTGGTTGTGGGTAGCCGTGGGTGGCTGTGGGTGGTTGTGGGTGGCCGTGGGTGGCTGTAGGTGGCTGTGGGTGGCTGGTCGTGGGTGGCTGTGGGTGGCTGTGGGTGGCCGTGGGTGGCCGTGGGTGGCTGTGGGTGGCCATGGGTGGCTGTAGGTGGCTGTGGGTGGCTGGTCGTGGGTGGCCAGTGCAAACTGTCGGGCAAAGTGATCCTGGCTCCCATGGGCTTCAGCTCCCAGCAAAGCTCCCGTGGACAAAGCCCTCCCCCCGAGGCCCTGAGCGGGGCCTCGCGGGGCATCACGGGGCATCGCGGGGCATCACGGGGGATGGGGCGTTTCTCAGGTTATCATGGAAACACACAGGCGTCTGGATGCCAGGGAGGTAGAGCTGGAGCCGTTACCCCACAGCCTGGCCGGGCTGTGAGAGAGCTCTGAGGTACACTGACCCCGAGGGACTGTCAACATTGCACATCTGAGGTGCTGTGTGCGAACCGGCAGGCGGGGTTGGCTGGGGGTTCCTGTCCCCACCCTCGCGGCCAGCCGTCCGTCCGTCCTCCTCACTGGACCCTTCCTTACCTCCCCCCTCCTTCCGCCTCCCTCTCCCGGTGACAGTGGGAGCTTCAGTGCGGGACCAGGGACCCCGCCGCCATCTGGAGAGAGGAAAACACGCTTCATCAACTCAAATAAATAAAATAAGCCCACACGGGGCGGGGGGGTGGGAGTGGGGGAGGGGGGTGCTGCCAAGCGCAGGCGCGGCTCTGGGAGGCTCCTGCCGGGAGAGCGGGGTCGAGCCCCCACTCTGGCTGATCCGCAGCCTTGGAGGAGCCTGGGGAAGCGGGAAGTGGGTGGCGGCCCTCCGCCGTCAGGATCAAACACAAGCCGGGAAGGGGCTGCACAGAGGGCGGATGACAGCGTCCCTGCGCATCAGCGGGCAGGCACAGACCCTCCTCCCAGCCCGCCGCTGCCGGAGAGGACCGCGGCGAGGCAATCCGGATCCTCCTGACACGCAGCTACTCGTTTATTCAAACAAACGCGCACCGGCACTCTTCATCCCGAGCAAACAAAGCAGACTCGTCTGCAGACGGGGGCCCTCCCCCACGCACCGTGTTTCATTAACATAAACTGTTTGCAGGAGCCAGATTAATTCCAGGCGTGATTTCAGACACGGCTCATCGTCCTCGCAAAGCTGAAGAGGCCCCGGAGCCCTCTGCGTCCCCGTGCGCGCCGGGCCCATTTCTTCAAAAGACTCAGACGCAGTAACGTCGAGGTGAAATGGGAAGAGGCCTGGGATTCACTTTAAAACACTTCAATATGCCGCCCTGGCCGGTGTGGCTCAGTGGACAGAGCGCTGGCCTGCGGACCAAAGGGTCCCGGGTTCGGCTCCAGTCAAGGGCACATACCTCGGTTGCAGGCTCCTCCCCGGCCCCGGGCCCTGGTCGGGGCTCGTGCAGGAGGCAACCAATCGATGTGTCTCTCTCACATCCATGTTTCTCTGTCTTTCCCTCTCTCTTCCACTCTCCACAAAAATCAATGGAAAAATATCCTCAGGTGAGGATTAACAAGAAAATAATAAAGCACTTCAACATGCACATGTGCACAGCCATGGACACAGGCAGTAGTGCCACGAAGGCCTGGGCGGGGCAGGGTGGCGGTCCGTGGGGAAAAGGGGACGTCTCTAACACTTTAAACAATGAAGATAAAGCAAATGAAACACTTCAGCCCCTGTGGACAAATCCTTTTTCTTCTCTTTGTTAATCCTCGCCCAAGGCTATTTTCCCCATTGATTTTTAGAGAGAGTGGAAGGAAGAGAGGGAGGGGGAGGAAGTGACTGAGAGACACACGTCCATCGGTGCCTTCCTCACATGCCCCAGCCGGGCCGGCAATCCAACCCCAGACCCTCCAGTGTGCAGGCTGACACTCTAACCACTGTGCACACTGGCCAGGGCACGGACAAATCTAAGTGATAGGTGATGGGTATACGAGAGTCATTATTTTACACAATTTGAAATATTTTATAATATTTGGGGAAAGGAGGTGTTCCCAGAACCCCATCACCCAGGGGCGTCCTGGCTCTCCCACAGTCTGCCTCCCGCTTCTTAGTCTGGGGGTTGCCCCGTAGGCTGCACGTGACCCCTGCTCAGAGGACTGACACATAATCCAGGAAAGCACAGTGGCCCGGCCCGGAGCCGCCTGCTGGCAGACGCCCGCTCAGCACGCAGGACCCACCGGCCCTGTCACCGCCATTGCCCGTGCCGGCTCGGAGCTGCGGGGGCGCACACACGGTCGCGGCTGTAGCAGGTCCGTCTGGGACAGGCACAGGCGGGAGCCCTGCCAGGTTTGGTACTTCGGTGCTGGCTGCTGCGGCCCGCACTCTGCGTGCCACTCTGCTCCCGGCGCTCTCCGTGGCCTCAGGCCCGGGTCCGATGCCTCTCCTCAGATGCTGGTGTCAGAACCCAGGAGCCCTGCTCACAACAGTTTGAGAAGAGGGGTGCTCCCAGGAATTCTTCTCTCTCCACGACCCTGCCTTCTGGGGCATCCATGCCCTCCCGGGCCCCCTCTATACTAAAGAATTCCCTGGGCTCCAAGGGGGTCTCCTCAGGTCGGAAAAAGGGGAGGCAGGGCTGGGTAAAAAGGCACCCCCAAAGGACCTGGTAGGAGAGACCACAGCCTGGGGCGGGGCGGCAGGTGGAGGACTGCTGGGCTGGGCAGAGGCGGTGCTGATGGGGAAGGGCAGGCCCCGGAGCACCAGCCGCCAGGGTGCAGGGTCCCGCCAGTCCCTCCTCAGCTCTGCGCTGCCGGGTTGGCCTCCGCAGCCCCGGCCTTACACACAGAGGTCACGCTGGCCTCATCCAGGCCTGAAGCATTCTGAGGATCCGTGCGTGAGTGTGTACATGCATGTGCAAGTGTGTGCGTGTGTGTATGTGTGCATGTGTGCGCATGTGGGTACAAGTGTGTGCATAAGTGTGTGTGCACGCATGTGGGTGCAAGTGTGTGTGCGCGCGAGTGTGTGTGCGTGTGCGCGCGTGTGAGTGCGTGCGCGTGTGAGTGTGCATGTGAGTGTGTGCGTGCACCTGCACAGGATCCTCCATTTCCCTGAGGGCTCCCTGAAGGCTGGGTCTGTCTTCCTTTTCTGGGAGACCCCACAGGACCTGGCACGGCTACCAGACCCTCCCCCTGACACTGAGCCTGGAAGGCCTGTCCTGCAGAAGACCGGGTGGGACAGGCTCAGGAGTGGGCGGCAGTCACGCATGCAGAGCTCACAGCTGCAGCACGCACTGCATGGCGGGCAGTGCCCCGCGTTCTACGCTGTTCAATCACACAGCCTTCCCGTGCCTCTCGGGTAGGTGCCGTCACCAGCCCATTTCCCAGAGGGAAAACTGAGGCACAAGGAGGTTGATTCCGTGCCTCAACCTGGCAGCCTGGTCCAGAGCCCAAGCTCCCAGCCACCACACCGAACCGCTGCCCTCACGGGGCTCCGAGGAAGGGAGCCCTGACCTCGCCGCTCTGGGGTGAACTCAGACACGAGACCACGTGGAGCCACGTCCCCCAGGCTCAGGATTCTCTTCCTCAACAAGCGAATGACACCACCTCAGAGGAGACTGCGGGCGTCGGGCCGCCGAGGTGTCTAGTACCTGGCGCTGGTGAGGCACTTACCAGAGGCGTCCCCCACCCCCGACCCCGGGAGAGAAGACAGGGAGGGAGATGGCCAGCTCCTGGGGCTACTGACGGGTCTGAAGGCCCAGCGCCTGCCGTCCTGCCCTCGGCAGTGTCTGCCCACGTGGCTCTGCACACACAGGCCTCAGTGGTCAGTGATCGCCTGCATCAGTAGCAAGGAAAACAGACCTCTGCCCTTTAGCACGGCTGCCTGCTATTCTACCCTCCCCCCCAACCCCCCCACACACACCCGGCCCGACCTCTGGCCTCTCGCACATCTTCCCCCAAATGGCAGATTCCCCCAGGGGCCAACGAGCTGCCTCTTGGGTGCCTCACCGGGACTGGCCCGGGTCCCTCAGGTGGCACCTCTGGGCTACAGTGCAGCCCTGAACCAGAGTCTGACGGGTGGCACAGGCAGGAATGGAAGCCGCTCCCATGGCACCCGCAGTGGGGCACCCGCTAGAGATGAAGGATGACGGACAGACGGCCGCAGGCTGGCTTACAGGCGTCTCCCCATCCCCGTCCCAGAGCCGGACACCACAGCCTCGATTACTAGGAAGAGACTGAGGGCCGGCCAGGTGTGGAGCCCTCCTACTCTGCCCACCACATGGTGGGGGCTCCCACGCCCCTCCCGCTGGAACGGAACCAGCTGCGTTTCGCAGGCCCCTTTCAGAGGGAGCCGGGCCTGGCCTGGCTCGGCGATCGGCGATCGGGGGAGGGAGATGCCTTTTCAGCCTGGCCACCGGGAAGGCGGGACACCCGGGACCCCAGGGCTCTCTGAGACACGTGCATAGGTACTGAGCTCCTGTCTGTGGCTCCATCTCAGTCACGAAGGCCGCTGTTTCTCAATGCGGGCAATCTGGCATTTGGGGCAGCGAAGAAGGTGGTCAATTTCCCCCGCCTTCAGGCACCAAATGCCAGGAGCACCCCTTGGGCGTTTGTGACAAACGACTATGTCCCCAGCGGTCAGACACCCTTGGTGAGTGAGGCTGCCCTGGTGAGGGAGGCCTTCCAACCCCCCATGCCCTGAGGGTCCCCTGTTGAGAGACTCCAGGCACAGCTGTGGCTCCCCTCTGGGCTCAGCTTCTGCGACACACCTGTCTCCAGGTGTCTCCGGGGGCTAGGTGACCTCCATCTAATGTCCCAGAACAGCTCCGGCTCCTTCTCACTCCAGGAACTTGGTTCTCTCTCTCTGGCCAGGCTTTGCAGGCCCCTCCCTGGTCTGTGGCTCCCTCATTCCTCTCCCAGGGGTTCCAATCTGTAGGCCTCTGTGGGTGGAGCCTGAGGCGGGGGGGGGGCCGTGGGAGGGTGGGACGTGCCCTTGTAGACCCCCCATGAATCCTCTCCTGTCATCCCTGCCCTCTGACAGGCTCTGTGTGTGGTTTGAATTCCCCATTGTTACTTTGTCAAGACGGAGCCCTCTGCAGTGCACCCCCCCTCTCCCCTCCATGGTTCTGCTTTGCATTTCTATGCTGGGTTTCCTCCTGCCAGATGTAATGAGCATGCTGTCTTTCTCGTCACTCACACGCACACAGACGCACATACACGCACACACACACATGCACATACACACACACACATGCACGTACCCTTTGATGTTGCCTTGAGACACTCCTCTGAAGAGATGAGGGTACGGGAAGGTGTAGGGAGCTTTAATGAGAAAGGGGATGAGGGAGGGCTGGGAGAGTCATTAGAATAGGGATCAAGGAAGTCAGTGGACCCACTATTTCTGAAAGGCTTTAAAACAATATCCACTTCTTGCCCGGCAGCCATGGCTCAGGGTTGAGTGTTATCCCATGCACCAGGAGGTCACCGTTCAATTCCCAGCCAGGGCACATGCCTGGGTTGCAGGCTCGATCCCCAACGGGGGGCATGCTGGAGGCACCTGATCGTTGATACTCTCTCATCATTGATGTTTCTCTCTCTCTCTCCCTCTCCCTTCCTCTCTGAAATCAATACAAACATATTTAAAAAACATCTACTGCTTTCTAGTTAAACTATAACACATATTCATTGCAAAGAGTTAGGGCGATTTAGAAAAGTGGAAATAAGAAGATAGAAATGACCCGTGACCCTCCAACAGGAGGCCGCAAGGACTATTTTGGTGCAGTTCCTTTGGATCTGTTGTTCTGGGGGAGGTGGGCCGGATCAGCTGCTTACGCACTTTCATTCGCTCCCCCCATTCCATGTGACGGAAGGACTTGGATGTTGTGCTATTACATCATCGTCAACGGCACCATTGTAAGGACTAGGCAGTATTTCCTCCTGAGGACGCTGCCATAGACCCCCCCCCCCGGTGCCCCAGGATCCCGAGACTCTCCGGCCGGCCCTGCCTACCTCCACCCAGGTCTGCTGACACAGAGGCCCACCCCTCTCCCTGGCTCTGTCTTTCTCCACCGTCACAGCCGGGCATGGAGCATCAGTGTCAGCCCCAACCCAACTCCACCCTCTTGGGGTTCACCCAGAGATGGAGTTTTGCCAATCTACTATGTAGTACACAGGCAACCTTTTAAGCTCTACTTCCAGTATAACCAACATCGGACCACCTTTCCTCAACACCCTTCCCACCCACAGGGCAGGAGGAGGCAGGTGTGGAAACATATCAAAAAAAGGAACAAAATGGCATGTCTCATGCCCAAGACAACATCCTGTAGGAACAGGAAACGTATTATTATTATTTTTGTTACTCCTCACCCGAGGATATTTTCCCATTGATTTTTAGAGAGAATGGAAGGGAGAGGGAGAGACAGAGAGAAACATCGATGTGAGAGAGCCCCATCGATTGGTTGTCTCTTGCACGCACCCCGAACAGGACCAGGGAAGCTCCAACCAAGGTACGTGGCCTTGACCAGAAGCGAACCCAGGACCCTTAGTCTGTGGGCCGATGCTCTATCCACTGAGCCAAACCGCCTAAGGTGGAACAGGAAACTTACTCATAAATTATTTTTTGTTCTGTGTTTCCCACAAGAAATGACCACACTCAGCACCAGTAACTGCAAACATGGAAAGAGACACACACACCAGCCCATTGCTCCTGCTGAAAGGAGGGAGTGAACTCATGTCCAGGTCTGAAGGCAAATGGCACAGCCCCAACTAAGCGAGACGCTCTCAGCACCGGGCAGTCACGATAAGAGCACTGCGGCTCCCGCGGGGAAGCTCCCGGACTTAGAGGCCAGAGTGCCAGATGCCGAGGAATCCTGCTCTCAGTCCAGAGCTTCTGAGGCGACGCGCTCTGCTCGTAATGGGGTTCCTACAGCAAACACAGCCTCCCTGGAAGTCCAGAGTGTGCTCCGATCAGCCAGAAACTTGCCGTTCAGCTCAGAAAAATATCCCTGCCGGCACGCCAAAGGCACGGAGACGCAGCAGGCTGGGGAGGAGAGGTAGTGGCATCAGAGAGCTCACTTCCAATTGCAATAATATTATTTCTTTACTTGGGCGAAAATCCACAAGAGAGAAAATGCCGGAAACAGATGCAAGAGGAGTAGTCAGTATGTGTCTCCGTGCCAGGGCAGCCTGCTTTACTACGCTCACAGGAGGAAATAAAACCACGCATTCCAGAAAATCAACGCTGAGACCGGGAGGTGGGAGACAGGGACGCAGAGAGGAAACAGCGAGAGGGAGCAACGAGGTATTCTGTTCAAAAAGGCCATCTCTGCGAACCGACTCCAGCCACAGCGGATGCCTGGGCTCATGGTGCATGAAAAGGCAGTTCCAAGACGGGCTGGTTGTCTGAGTATAGAGGCAACCTGGGCACCCGCCCGCGGCTCCGCGGTCACGGGAAGCACGAGGAGAAGCCAGGATCGGCGAGGTGGCGTCGGCAAGGTTCCACGCCCGTGAATGTGTCACTGCGAGGGCTCTCTTTTCCCTTGGCATAGGATGGCTACCGTGATGCGCCACCACAAAAAGCACAGCGTACATTTTTATTATTATTGGAGGGCGCTGCGGCTGGAACTGCCCTGTTCTGCATGGAGGTTTTGAGACATTATAATTACATTCTGTGGGTTTGCAAATAATGACATAACCCAGTCACCTTACGGTGGGAATGACTCATTACAAATAGCACAATGTTATTATATGGAAATTAGCTTCCGCACACAGCTGACTAGAGGGGACAGCGCCAGAGACACTTTAATCACAGAGGGAGCCAGGAACCGTGGTGTTTCAGGACCTGGGACAGCGTCAGAAGGGCCTTGGTGGCCTCACTTGCCAGAAAGACCTCTGCAAGAAGGGAAATGGGCCAGGCCCGGCCAGTGTGGCTCAGTGGTTGAGCATCACCTATGAACCAGGAGGTCACGGTTCGATTCCCTGACCGAGTTGCAGGCTCAATCCCCAGTAGGAGGCATGCAGGAGGCAGCTGATCAATGATTCTCATCATTGATTCTCTCTCATCATTGATGCTTCTTCCCTTCCTCTCTGAAATCAATAAAAATATTAAAACAATAAAAAAATAAAAGAGGGGGCTGGAAGGGAGGTGTGTGGGAGGGAGTGGGGCCACCAGCAGTTAGGGCCCAATCTGAGTTGGAGGCTGAGGCCTGAGTCAGCCTGAGAGAGGGAGCTGCTATGGGTTACTTTTGACTTTTCATGTGGATGCTGCCTTCTCCTGCTCTCTTTTTGCAGCGTAATTACTCCTCTAATTTTAAAAGAAAACTGTCAACACCAGAATCATCATCCATAACTTCACCTTTTTTTCATCTTTGGGAATATTGTCATTCTTTTAAAAAGAAAAAGAAAATCTCAGCCAAGACACGCTGGCCTGGGAATACTGAGCATCTAGGCAGTGCATCTAGCCTCCCCGTAAACGTGGGCTGGGCTCACAGGGCACAACCATGTCGATAGTGCAGAAGCAACATGTTCATTGGTCATTTGCTGTTTAACATTTTTTCCTAAAGGGGTGGGTGGCCACTGCTTATGAACGAAAACAGAACATAACACTGGACAGTTCTCTCCAGGTCTCGTCTCTCCCGCGGTGTAAGGAGAATGGGGTCCCAGCCCGACAAGTGTCCTCATCCTGGCCATCCCTGCGGTGTGCCAAGGGGGTAGCATGCATTTTTAAAGAATATATATTTGTATTGATTTCAGAGAGGAAGGGAGAGGGAGAGAGAGATAGAAACATCAATGATGAGAGAGAATCACTGATTGGCTGCCTCCTGCACGCCCCCTACTGGAGATCGAGCCAGTAACCTGGGCATGTGCCCTTGATTGGAATCAAACCTGGGACCCTTCAGTCCACAGGTGGATGCTCTATCCACTGAGCCAAACCGGCCAGGGCTGGTATCATGCATTTTTAACAAGGTAAAATAACAATAGCTTTCCTAGAACCTTTATGTTCTGCCATATCCTTGGAGTAGAACTTACTCCTACATTTACTTGGAGTAAGAATTAGTTCAGCCACTCGCTCAAGATCGCAGAGCAGAGGAATGCTTGCAGCTCAGGTTCCTAGCGCTGGATCTCAGATCCTCCCGCTGCTCCCTGGCTGTCCGGCGCAGCGCGAGGCCCCGGGCTGCTGTGGGTCTGGCTCCAGCATACTCCCCTGACCTTGGGAGTTCTCGACTCCATGGAGAAATCCTGATGTTCTTGTTTTCGTCTACATTCAAGCCCAACAAAAGTGATCTCATCTCTTATCTCCAAATGCAAACTCCACATTTTCCTTGCCTTTGGCTATGTCATTTCAGGGCTGGTGGAGTGGGGGAGCTGACGGAGGGCCACGAGAACGGGGAGCACTCTGTGGCGAGGGGGGCAATGCCAGCGTTCCTGGGACACAGTGACCCCGCGCCCCACGTATGCACGTCCTTATCCAACACCAGGGCTGGCTGCTTCGGTTCATACTGGTTAGGAGCTCTGAGGGGTCTGCGGAGGCCACCCTATTTGGGAGCAGGATTCCCGGTCTTGTCTTTTTTGATCTTGGTGTCCAAGGTTTGAAAGGAGAAACGCTTTTCACATTAAGAGTTTAAACATTTGGCCCGGCCTGCATAGTTCAGTGGTTGATCATTGACCTATCAAACTATGGTCATGGTTCGATTCCGCTCAGGGCACACACCTGGGTTATGATGTTTCTATCCCTCCCTCCCTCTCCCTTCCTCTCTGAAATCAATAAAAATGTCTTTAAAAAAAAGAATGTAAACATTTGGAAAGCAATCAAGGACATTTAACGACAGTAACGTGGGGATTACAGAATTATTTATTATAAATAACAAAACGTTATCCTAGGAAAACCACTCTCCACACAACAGCTCATAGAGGGAAGAGCTAGGAATACAGATTCCGATACCAGTTTCCTCCAGTGATTAGGAATTTCCGACCTATTCCAATGGTCTTGGGCTCTACAGCAGCGACCCACAGGTTGAGAACCACTAGCAGGGTCGCATAAGACCATCGGAAAACACAGATATTTACATTACGATTCATAACAGTAGCAAAATTACAGTTATGAAGTAGCAACGAAAATAATTTTATGGTTGGGGGTCACCACAACATGAGGAACTGTATTAAAGGGTTGCAGCATTAGAAAGGTTGAGAACCATTGCCTTAGATGGTCAAATAAAATAATGACAACAGCCCACACAACAATAGCTGTCTGTTGTGAATATATCAAAATTAGACCTTTTTTTTTTTTGCCATATTGGCCAAAAAACTAACATATTGCTTGGTGTGCTGCAGAATTTTAGCAGTCTGTGTGCCAGGAGAGGAAAACGGTTGAACATCCCTGACTTGGACTCACAGAGTGAGCCCCTATGGAATGGGCCCCAGGAGCCTCCAGTGTTAGATACTTTTCTTTGGAGTATGGATGCCTTTCTCCAAGGACACCCTGACTGGAACCCCTCGCCAGGTGTGAAATGGATGGGCAAGTGACGCTCTGGATGAGCCCTGGGAGGGCCCAGAGCCCCGTCTGCTCAGTGCACCCCAGCCCCTCTGCACGCCATGTGAGCATGCTCACTGAGCTCGGCCCAGCCTCCTTTGGGGTCAAGCTAGCACGGGCTGCTGAGCCTGGCTCTGGCCAGCTCAGACCACGTCCAGCTGGGGCAGGAGGTGGCATGAAACACCCCGCTGTACACCAGGCCAGCAGGGAGGGCTGCTCACAGCGGACCCTCGGACTCACCAGTGACCCCAGGAGAAGCCAGGGCAAGTAGCCCATTGCCGCGGTGAGGGGAAGGCAGAGGGCAGAGGGCAGGCAGGCCCCCAGCGTGGGTGCTTGGAGCGGGTTACCTAACTTCTCTGCTTCATTCTTCTCCGCCGCGAAAATGGTGGGAGATCCGAATGCAGCCTGAGTCACAGAGATACGGCGAGGAGGGGGTGAGTTTATTCTGAGAAAAGCACCGATTCAGGGAAATGTGTGGCATGAAGGAAGTGTTCAGTACGTGTTGGCTCTACTCCTGACAGCCTCCCAGGGGCCTGCCTGGTCGCTGTGCCAGCGCCCTGGTTCCTGGAGGGCGGGCTGGGCAGGGCTGTGCAGCGGGAGGGAGGGCCATGAGGGAGGGCGTTTACTGCCAGCTCTTTGCAGCCCCTCCCCCGCCAGGGCCTGGCTGGTGAGCGGGAACATCTCTGGGCAGGCACGTGATGGCCTCAGTGGCTGAGCTGCGAGGCGTGCAAGGGGATTGATGGCTGTAGCCCTGCTCCCTCTGGTTGTGTGGGAACGTGGATCCCGCTCTTTGCTCACAGCTGTGCCCTCGCAGCCCGGCCCACAAACAGGAAATGCCAGCTCCCTCTCCCGGTCCCACTGCAGTTCTGTGCCCACCCCTCCCCACACCACAGGCTCCCCTGGGCGCCGCTCCCTCCCTGCCCTGCAGTGACAATTACACCCACTCAGAGCCCAGTCATTTGCATGCAGCGCCTCTCCAGGCAGAGGACACTGAGCCTGGCATTTCCTCCTGGCACTGCCGGGGCTGCCGCGGCTGTGAAGTGGCAGCTTCCTTCCCTGGCGCTGCCAGGCAGGGGAAGCTCGTGAGGAAGGGCTGGGCCTCTGCAGGAGGCTGCAGGCAGAGTGGAGGAGGAGTGAGGTGAGGACAAGATTGTCCGGCCCCAAGGAGCCCCTGTGCCTGTGCCCCGCCCTGCAGAGGGTCTCCGAGGGACACGCAGGGGGAGCGTGGAGGGGGGTGAGCATCTGAGGGCAGGGCCCCTTCCTCCGCTGGAATTCACTGAATTATGCCTTGAAAAATACTAACAGCCCTTTGTGCTGTGTTCCCACCCAGCAGCCCGCAGCTGCTCCCTCCCGGGCGCCCAGCTGCTCCGGCTCGCGCGGCCCTCCCCCACGGGGCTCTAAATAGACCAGTGAGACCCAGACGCCCGCGCCTCCGGTGCTGGCCCAGCACTTCTGGTCTCAGAAAGAGACAAAAAGACCCGAAGGCGCAGGATCTCACACTGATCCCGACCCTGGATCATGACCCAGGTTCCCGAGCCCTCATGCCCAGAGTGGGGGAGAGGGTCAGGGGGGAGGGAGCAGCAAAGCTTCAGCAGGGAGGCCCCTTCACCTCTGAGGCTGAGGGAGAGCCCGCCGCCGAGATGCAAGGTCAGGGCCAGCGCGCATAGAGCAGGTGGGACCTTCGTGAAAGACCCGGAAGCATGACACCATCCAAATGCTCTTCTGTAGCCACGATGGCCGGAAGCCACGCTGCTGTTTTATTCCTGTCCCTTAACCTTTCATCGCGGCTTAAGTGCCAATACGCCCGCCTGACAGGGCACTGCCATGTGTCCTTTCCTCTTTAGTAAGAGCCCGTGGCTCCCGCCTTTTGGGAAAAAAGCCTCGAGCATAAAGGCAGAAACAGAAGACGACTCCCTGGCCGGGGGAGCTTTCAGCAGTTGGGGAGGGGTGGTGGTGGGGGGGCGGCGGGGACTGGGGCAGAGTCTGGGCTGGGAAGCCCGGCCTCCCTCATATTTCTTCCTGGGGATGGTTCTGATCCACTGCCGTGGGATGGAGAGATGCGGGCACTCGAGGCGGGCCGAGTGCCATCGAGGCCGCGTTTGTGCCGAGGACAGTGAGGCCTGGGCTCCATTGGGGTGGGTGCTGCATCCCTGCCTGGGACCAGGCCACACGCCGGCAGCGCCCGGCTCCCCCTCTCTCAGAGGCAGGCACTTACCGAAAGGACCCCGTTTCCTGCCTCTGTTCCCACCTCAGAGCCAGTGGCTCAGCTGCCCATGCCCACAGGCGCCCACAGGCGCTGCCTCCAGGGAAGTCGCTTTGTCACGTCTGAGCACCTACTTTGTGCCCTCAGCTACAAGGAGATGGTTACTGTGGTGCCAGGCAGGAGTGCTCCCCCACTCC
Organism: Cnephaeus nilssonii; assembly: GCF_951640355.1. NCBI lineage: Eukaryota > Metazoa > Chordata > Mammalia > Chiroptera > Vespertilionidae > Cnephaeus > Cnephaeus nilssonii. Next base: position 81,122,982 of record NC_137084.1, read on the forward strand.
ACACAGGGCCTGGGCTGAACCCACAGCGGGTGCTCAGTGAGGACTAGCTGGTCGGTTGCCAGTCCCTGCCCTTGAGTGACTCACAGTGTGGTGGGGAGGGCAAGACGCGCACAGCTGCCACACGGAGAGCAGTGCCAGGCCCCGTGGTGCGGAAGCTGAGGTCCACCAACCCAGCTACACGGAGGAGTCAGAACCCTCTGGCTCCCCTCCTGGGGCTCCCGACGGGCTGCAACCCTCCCCCCTGGAACTGCTGCTAAGCATGCCCTAATCCTGCCCATCGTGGTGCCCCTGTCTTGAATCAAATGCCACCGCACATGGCTTCCAAACTGAAGGAAATCCATGTGTAGATAGCATGGTGGCTAGAAGCTCTGGGGTTGGGCATGTCTGGGTCTCCGCTCTGTGACTGAGGGCAAGTTAACCTCTCCAGGCCTCAGTTTCTTCATCTGTAAAATGGTGACAGAGAACGACTTACGTCAAAGCTTGCTGTGGAGATTCAATGAGATCATGGATATAAAGCACTTAGTAAAGTGCCTGCCACAGAGTCAGCACTCAGTAAATAATGGTGATTATTTAGTTACTAGAGGTCCGGTGCACAAATTTGTGCACATTGAAAAGAAATTAACTAGAAGAAATATTTTAATATCGCTATTCGCCCTTTCTGTTGAATAGAAGTGTCAACCAAGGTCACGATCAACAATGACAGATGGAAACACACGTGTGTGATTGGCACCAGCGAGAGCTTTATATGTATGGCACGTGCGTGAATCAACTTAGCCTTTTATAGATAGAGAATAAAGTTGCTTAATTAAACCTGCTTTCTGATTTAGCTAAACTTTTTCCAGCCCAGTGAAGCACCCCAACTTCTCTTTCAGGTAATTGTTAGCAACACAGCAGTAAATATCAACACAAAGCAGATTATTGTAGATAATGCAGGGAGAACAAAGAGTAAAATATTTAACTGCAGGGGTGTTTGACTATATTCTGTGCATGAGAAAACCTGAAGTCATTTTCAAGGTCCACCATTTTTTACTTCTTTTCAGTCGGGTCAAGTTTCTAAGCTTTCTAAATCTCCGTTTTCTGGCTAATGAACATAAAATAGGATTCCACCGAGTCTCCCATCTGCCTACTCCAGGACTTCTGTGAGGATCAAATGAGATGAGGCACATGAAAACGCTTCACAGACATTTGGTTAAAGTGTAAAATGTTTGCACCTGGCTATAAAACAAGTTGTGTTCCTGGGCTGAAGAAACTGCAAAGAGGCTAGTCGCTAGGGAGAGGAAGCCGGGCGTTGCTACGTGACATCATTACCCGGCACCCGTTTCCAGGCTGGGCTGGGCTGTGGGCCGCATTTTGTGCTGTGGGGTCTTGGCAGCGTTGGCTGCGATTTGGTGGGCTGTAGCTCCGGGGTGGTGGTGGGGCCTGTGTCCCACTTGGGGGAAGCCGGGTGTTGCTTTGTGGGCGCCAGGTCCATGGGGCCGTTTCTCTGTGCGTGTCATGGCAGCTCCTGCATTGAGCGTCTGCCCCCCTGGTGGTCAGTGTGTGTCAAGGGACCTGTTGGACGGTCAGACACTTAATATATTAGCCTTCTATATATATAGATATTCTTTTCAAAAGCATAAGGGTCATGCAGCAGAATTCATTCTTAAGGAAGATTTTTAAATTCGAAGAGAGCAGACCAAGTCCTGCCTTCCAGCCAGATGCAATAGTGGGGCAAGGGGGCTACTCTAAAGAAATGCCAAATCTTTCTTGGGATAAAAACAGAAAAACAGGTGATTTCCTGAAAGGCCTGGAAGATCAGTGTATTTGTAGGAAGGCCAAACACTGTTACTACCCAGCAACTCTATTTTACTGAGCAGCTACCATGTGCCAGGAATTGTGCCAAATCCCTTACTTATCATCCCTAAAATGACACTTCACGGAAGGCCTTATTGTCCCCACTTAATCGATGAGGAAGCTCTGACTGGCAGGTGCCTCAGACAGGTGGCTGTCTGACCTGGCGCCCCGGCCTCCGTGCAGCAGATGCCTCTGAGCCCGGAGTTACGAGGAACACGACATCTCACGTATTTCCAGGAGCCCCGGCCACACTTGCACCATGTCTGACGGTGTCACGTGTTCAGTACATGACAAGGAATCAAACGTTTGGTGTCATCAATCCATTTCACACACCAGAAGGTGGAAGAGGGGCTGTGTCCTCAAAATGGCCCCACGTGGCTGCAGCGCCCAGGCCACGATCACTGTGCTGGACGGTCCTGGGAACATGGCCTCCCACTGCGTCCGACTGGGCTGAGACCTGCCCGCGCCCCCCCCCCCCCCCCCACTCCCAGGCTTCCCCAAGGCATGGACTACGTTGCAATGCACAATGGAGGCCTCGCCTTGGAGGCGCTGCTCACGAAGAATGAGCCACCAGGCTCTCTCCTGAAGGGGTTCTCTTGGCGGATGAAGCGCTGGCATGGAGCAGGCTCGTTATTGCGGGTGGCTACTTAGTCACGCGTGAATGGGAGGCCACAACGTTCGCAGACATCCTTTCTCTCGTCGAGCCCACCATCCACTCCCCTTCCCTCTAGTTCTAGCTTCCCTCCGAGGGCTCTGGGGAAGACGAGGTGGGGAGCCCCAGGGGTTTGATTGCCCCAGGAGCTCAGGATGGAGGAGGCAGAACTCTTCCACGCCAGGCCACCTGCCATGCCTCCCTGGCGACAGGCCTGTCTGGGATCCAGGGCCCCAATGCCTGGCCTGTGGCACAGGCTGTCTGTTGGCTGTGGACTTGGGGCGCCATGATCAGAGGGGCTCTTACTGATGGAGACCTGGCAGGTGGGGCTCCATGCCCCACCCCCAGGTTTCTCTTTGCCTGTACCCCTCCCCACGGCGGGGCTAGTCTGACAGGCATTTCCCAGGGCCACTAATTAGGCTGGGAAAGTGGGGCACCCTCTCTCAGAGCTCAGTCCAGGCTCCGCATCCTGCACGGGCCCTGCACTGCCGGCTCAAAGGCTTCCCGCTGCAGCACGCACAGAGCCCCCTCTGCGCAGTCACAGGAACCCCCACAGCGCCCGAACGCACAGACGAGGCAGATGGAAACACGGAAGCAGAGGCCCTCGGCCAACTTCCATTCACCTGCCCCCGGCTTCGGCCAGTCCCTGTCGGACTAGATCTCTGTTGGGTCAGGGCCTGCAATGCGAGGGGGGAGGTGCCTGAGGAGGGGGTGGCTGGACGAGTGAGAGAGAGGCTTGGGGGGTGAGGAGGGATGAGAGGGTCTGGGCAGGGGTTCTAGCTCTTGTTGGGCTGCAGGGGGCACCTCCTGCCCAGGGAACACTGTGAGGTCCTGGAGCTGCAGAAGTGGGTGCGAACCCTGGCTTGGATTGGTCCCAGCATGCCATTGGGGCAGGGCCAGGCATTTCATTTCCTTGAGCCTTAGTGCCCTCAATGGTCCCCGGGGCCAACCCCAACCTCCCTGTAGGCGGTTGTGCGGTTAGAGACGGTCTGTGCCCAACACCTCGCCCAGGGCCTGCACGTGCACCGAGCCCCGCAGCAGTCACTGCTGCCCCTCCTGGCTCTGGCCTGTGTCCACTCTGCCTATGGGAGAGCAGCCTGGACTCCTCCGCTGGGGGGCGGGAACTTATTCTTGGGGTGCTCGCAGTGTCGCTATGCTGACTGCCCTCTGAGTCCTCGGGTTTGCGGGGCGGGGCACCCACTCTCTCTGGGGTCTCTCCTCCGCTCCTGAGATTTGCCTGGGAGTGAACTCTGAGGAGCAGAGAGGAAACGGGGTGGGGGCGGGAGGGGAGAGGAATAGCTCCTCTTCCTTCCCGGCTTCCGCAGCCCCTGCAGGGATCAGCTCCACTCCTTCTGGGGCAGGCGGCTCAGCCCGTGCTCACCCCTCGCCCGCAGGGTGTGGGCCCTGCACCCTGCCGCTCCCTGCGTGGGCAGCTCCGAGCACCAAGCACACGTCACACACAAGCCCACGCCCGGACACCCCCACTGGCTCCGAGTGGCCGGGATTTCCCCATCCGATGCCCCTTCAGAGCGGGGAGCCGTGACCTCTCCGGGACAGTCTCCCTTCGCTGACATGAAATATGCTCCTTAGGAAAGAGTCCTTCCTAATTGTACGGGGCCTCCCGCCGCCACCCCTGGCCCTGCCCTGGCGCCGCTTAGTCAGCAGGCCGGACCCCTCTCTCTGCACGGACAGGAGACTTTGGGGTCTTGTTTATCTCTGTGGCTCTTCCTCTTGCACAGCTGGCCATGGCGCGGCCCAGGAGGGACATGTGGATTCGGGTTCTGATACCTTTTTTCTTGAAACGTGCTCACCACACCCGGCTTCTTCATCCGACGCGCATCCTGCGGGAGGTGCCCCTCGAGGGCCACCGAGGGACATGGCGTTGCACGGGGCATGGGTCAGGTGAAGAGCATGGGCTCACGTAGGTAACACAGAACTTCCCACAAGCAGGAGCGCCAAGGAGTGACAGTGCAGGGGACCGAACCCCAGTCCTGCCGCAGGAAGCTCACCAAGAGAGCGAGCCTCCCGGAGAGGGCGGGTGGGGAGGGCCCTGGGGGAGACTGCCTGTTTCCGGATGTGCGTGTGGCTGCCCGCCACTCCAGCATGGCCCCGTGCCTCCTGACACAGCATGAGCGGTGGGCTCCGTGGCTGAGCCTGCCCACCTTGCAGCTGGAGCCAGAACGCGCTTCAGAGGAAGGGGAAGGACGGGGCCATCCCATGGACCCAGCATGGGAAGCCAGCCTGCCGGCCTGGGGGCAAGGTGCCATCGGTGCCTCCGGTGCCCCCGGCCTGTGTTTCTGTCGCCAACACCCCTGCACAGCCCGGGCCACCCAGGAGCCACCATCCCCAGCAGAGACGAGAGCTCAGGGTCAGTCAAGGTCACAGCAGGAAACCGCAAACTCTGATGGTTCAAAAGCGGAGGCTTTAGGAAGGGGCTGGCTGCAGAGTGCGGACAGGGACACGCGGCAGGCACAGCACCTGGGCGCACACTGCGGGGCCTGGGCTGTGAGCGGGGAGGAGGCCTGGCTCCCAGCAAGCAGTCCCCCGGCACCGTTTTTGCTGAGAGAATGGGGCGCAGCAGGTGGAGACCTTAGCAGGTGGTGAGGGCAGGACCCGCAGCAGGACCCCAGCAGCAGCCAGAGGGGTGTGTTTGCTGAGCTGCAGGGACACAGTTTCCCTCACCCAGCAGCTGTCCAGGGTCGGAGGAACGCAATCAGTGGGGTAGGAAGAGGCCGGATAAAGAACGGGGCGTCACAGGAGTGTTTTGTATGTTTTTGTTATTGATGTTAATCCTCACCCAAGGATATTTCCCCATTGATTTAGACTCTAAATTTTAGAGAGTAGAGGGGAGGGGGAGAGACAGAGAGAAACATCAATGTGAGAGAGACGCACCCTGACCAGGGCTGGGATCAAGCCTGCAACCCAGGTATCGAGACTGCAATCCAGGTACATGCCCTTGACTGGAATAGAACCCAGGACCCTTCAGTCCTTGGGCCGACGCTCTAGCTGCTGAGCCATGCCAGCCAGGGCTGAGTTGTTCAATCCCCACAGGCCGGTTTAAACTGGAAGAGACCGCACTCGCTCCCAGTGGCGAGCTGGGAACTCCTCTCTCCGCCGGCACCGGGAGGGTAACAGGAGTTTCGCCTGCATTGGGGTGGGCCATCCTGACCCACGCCCTGTGCCGAGACCTCCTGTGTAAGGATGCCGAGCCCTCACCCTGCGAGGCCAGCGATGAGACCTGGGGCGGGGGGAACCTATGTGGGAGATATTCACGAACAAGTGGACTGTGCAGCAGCAGCACCACTGGGGAATAAAGCAGTTCCACAGGGAACAGGCGGCTTTGGTATTTAATGGGACCGTGTGGTTAGCACAGTCTTGCAAATAGGTGTAACTTACTAAATAATTTTTTTCTGACCATAAAATAAAGTATACTTATTAAGAAAAATCAAAACATGAAAAAGTATAAAAGAAAGAATTAAAAGCCACAATCCAACTTTCTCTATTAACATCCTGGTGTATTTCCTTAATGTCATCTTTTACTTTTATGTGTGTTTATAAACACACACCCACACAACACACACTGACATATAGTCATACATTTCTATATACTACTAGAGGCCAGGTGCACGAAATTCGTGCACTGTGTGTGTGTGGGGGAGTGTCCCTCAGCCCAGCCTGCACCCTCTCCAATCTGGGACCCTTCGGGGGATGTCTGACTGCTGGTTTAGGCCCAATCACTTTCGTGCCTGCCTGCCTGATTGCCCCCTAACCACTCCCCTGGCAGCCTGATTCCCCCCAACTGCCCTCCCCTGCCCGCCTGATTGCCTCCAATTGTCCTCCCCTGCTGGCCGGGTAACCCCCAACTCCCCTCCCTTGCTGGCCCAGTCGACACCTAACTGCTCCCCTGCCAGCCCGATTCCCCCCAACTGCCCTCCCCTGCCTGCCTGATTGCCTCCAATTGTCCTCCCCTGCTGGCCAGGTAACCCCCAACTCCCCTCCCTTGCTGGCCCAGTCGCCACCAACTGCCCTCCCCTACTGGCCCGGTTGCCCCCATCTTCCCTCCCCTGACAGCCTGGTCACCCCTAACTGCTCTCCCCTGTTGGCCTGGTCACCCCTAACTGCCCTCCCCTGTAGGCCATCTTTGACCACATGGGGGTGGCCATCTTGTGTAAGGGCGTGAGGGTCAATTTGCATATTACCTCTTTATTATATGGGATTAGCTGCGATCATATTGTACACCTGTTATATTTCCTTTTTATTTCACTTAACATTCAGCTGAGCACATTTTTATATCTTTGAACAGTCTTTACAAACCAACCTGTATGATGCCCATGTGATCGTCCACTATGCAGACATGTAATGAATTTAAACAATCCCCTCATTGATATTTACGTAATGTCTGATTCTTCACTATTATAAATATTTATCTGGAGATCTGATTATTTTCTTAGGATAATTCCTAGAAACGAAGCTCTTGTGTGGACAAGAAATAATGTAATATATTTAAGGCTCTTGGACAGAGGTCACTGTAAACATTGAGCTGATTTTCACTGTCACAAGCAGCTTGCCAATCTGTCCTCACCTTTGCCAACCTGAGCATTATATTAAAAACATATGTGCCAAATTAAAAGGGCAAATTTGGAAGCTTGATTTAATTTGCATTTTTGATTACTAATGAGGTCGATTTTTAAAAAATATTCTTTTCAACTATTTTTATTTCTTTTACAAATTCTGTCATGTTCTTTGCCTATTTTTCTTTTTTAAATACATTTTTTTTGTTGATTTCAGAGAGGAAGGGAGAGGTAGAGAGAGAGACAGAAACATCAATGATGAGAGAGAATCATTGATTGGCTGCCTCCTACACGCACGCCCCCACACTGGGGATCCAGCCCACAACCTGGGCATGTGCCCTAATCGGGAATTGAACTGTGACCTCCTGGTTCCTAGATCGACACTGAAACACTGAGCCACGCCGGCCGGGCTGCCCATTTTTTCTTTTTAAAAGTCAGTGTTTTCTTAATGATCTACAAGAGCACTATATTGTAAAGGTTTTTAATTTTACCCATTGCTAGACTTGTTTCAAATATTTTTTCTTGGTTTGTTGCTTCCTTTTAGCTTTGGACACAGTGTCTGCTGAATGAAGCGAAGCGGGAGGTGTGATGTTAACAGTCAGGAGGCCTGGCTTCACACCCTTCCTGGCCCTGGTGGGTCAGAACAGAGAGGGTTCGGGCACTGGCCTGGTCTCCTCTGCTCCTGGGAACTACGCTATGCTCCACAGAACTGAGGGGATACCTGGCAACCACTCCTCCCATCCCTACCTCCCACCCCAAAGAGGAACAGACTCCCCGACAGCCAACAGGCAGCCTTTCCCCTGGAGGAGGCGCCAGCACTGTCCACACCGAGGCTTTCAAGGGTCCAGCCAAGGGCTGGCCGGACCTTGTGGCTGGTTCCAGCAGATTGTGCACATTCCTTATGCCCACAGGACACTCTTTATATGTATATTAATATATTTTTATTGATTTCAGAGAGGAAGGGAGAGGGAGAGAGAAACATCAATGATGAGAGAGAATCATTGATCTGCTGCCTCCTGCATGCCCCCCACTGGGGATTGAGCCCGCAACCCGGGCATGTGCCCTGACCGGGAATCAAACCATGACCTCCTGGTTCATAGGTCAATGCTCAACCACTGAGCCACGCTGGCTGGGCCCTGCACCCCTTCTGTAGGAGCGCCTCCCCTGAGCCTGGGGCCCACGGGCAGCCCCTCGGGGAGCTCAGCGCCGTCCCCATCCGCGTCCCGGGTCCCTGGCGGCTGTCTGGGGTTATGGGATGAAGGTCTGTCTCTGGGCCCTGAGCTCCCCGGGGGCACACGCATGTCTGTTTCTGTGGGCGTGGTGTCCAGGAGGAGGCTTGGCATCTGGCCACAGCGGCGCGCAGGGCGTCGGCTGAACGACTGAGGACCAGCCTACCTGCCTCAGCACCCAGCACCCCCATCCTCCTCCGCCCTGCGCTCATTTTCTTGGGGAGAGATCAATACTCTCTTTGTGCAGCCAGCCAGCATGGCTCAGCAGTTGAGCGTTGACCTATGGACTAGGAGGTCAATTCCTGGTCAGGGCATATACCCGGGCTGCCGGCTTGATCCCTAGTGGGGGCATGTAGCAGGCAGCTGATCAATGATTCTCTCTCATCATTGGTGTTTCTATCTCTCTCCCCCTCTCCCTTCCTCTCTGAAGTCAATAAAAATAATACACATACATATATACATTCAGGTATAAAATACTCTCCTCGCACCTTGGCTGTCGCTTCCCTCTGCAGTGGGGACCCTCGTCCCTCTCCGGCCTCTGTGTAAGCCCACCCTGCCCGCAGTGCCCCCTCCTTCCTTTGCCCGAGGAGGTTCTCCTCACCCTTTAGGACACGCAGCGCCTTTTCTGTGACCCCCGCCAGCTCTCCCAGCCCCGTCTGCCCTGGCTGCAGCCCTGCAGCACCGCCCGCCCGAGGGCTCTCCTCGGCTGGGTTGTGGCATCGCCTGTGGCCTTCCCTGCCCCTCTCCTGGGTGTGGGCAGCAGGAAGCCTCCTCATTCATGTCCAAGGGCCCTCGGCCCTGTATACAGAAGGTGTTCAATAAACTCTGGGTAGAATCACACCACGGGATGTGCAGGCAGAAGGTCCGCCTTGCTTCCTGAGCATTTGGAGAGGCGTCCAGAGGCGCTGCGGGCAGGCCGAGAGCGCCCGCCCCTCTCACGGCACAGGCACGCCAACCCCAAGGCTCACCAATTCTCGGCGGCACCGTTCCCACCCAGAACACAAGCCACATCCTCAGACGGGGCAGATGCCTCCCTTCAGTCTGGAAGTTCCCACTTTCCCTTCCACATCAAGCATCCTGCTCTCTGGCTCTTCTACAGCCGCTCAGGCGCCTCCCTCCCGCCGCACCCAGACATACCCACCCGCCAGGGGTCCATCCTGGGCGGCAGAGGCAAAGGGCGTTTTGCTCGACAAATGGAGCTGCCCTCCCAGGAGGTGATAACGACACCAATGCTGGTTACACTGGATGCTCAGGAGCGAGGGGGCCGGTGACTTCCCTGCCACTCCCCGCTCCCCCCACTGGGCTGCCCTCCCGCCCCACCGCCCTGTCTCCTTCCACACCCTCGGCACTGCAGAGGCCCGGCGCGCCCAGGACCCCGCCAGCTCGTCTCTCTCTGCAGAGAAGTCATTGGTTACATCGAGAGGGGAGCATCCTTTGGGTGCAGAGACCCCTGTCCTGATGGAAGACGCCCGGCTGGAGTGAGGCCCAGGGAGCTGGCCAGGGTGTGAGTCCCAGCTCTGCCACTCGCTGGCTGTGTGGCCTCGGGCAAGTCCCTTTCCAGCTCTGATATGGCTACAGCTATTGTGAGTTGAGGCGTTTATTAGTGAACTAGATAGTCTAGGTCAGTGGTTGGCAAACCGCGGCTTGCGAGCCACATGCGGCTCTTTGGCCCCTTGAGTGTGGCTCTTCCACAAAATACCACGTGTGGGCACGCACGTACAGTGCGATTGAAACTTCGAGGCCCATGCACAGAAGTCGGTTTTCGGCGAGTCTATTTTGAAGAAGTGGTGTTCGAACACTCAAGGGGCCAAAGAGCCGCATGTGGCTCGTGAGCCGCGGTTTGCCAACCACTGGCCTAGGTCCATGATGGGCTGCTGAAGGTCCACGGATCCCTGAACTGTCTTCCAAGTTTGTGCATATGCGCTTTTCTCCTGGGCACAGGGTTCATGTTCCCCCCAGGCCCCTTAAACTCAGGTTCCTGAGGGTCCTGGACCCCCAATGGTCAGGCCAGCCCTAGCATTCTGGGGTCCACACAGGAGACAGGCTTCCTGCAGCGCTGCTCTGAGCGCTGGGATACGGTGCACCACAAAAAGATTCAAGAACACTGTCGCTGTGGCACTGAAGAGATGGTGGGAGGTAGGCGGGCACATCTGGGAGGACTTCCTGAAGGAGGCACATTTCCAGGAGGAAGCAGTTTCCAGGTACGGCCGAGCTTGACAGGTGCAGATGGAGGGGCATGGGAAAGAACAGGGCGCGCTCTGCTCACTCCCACGCTGGGAAAAGGGGAGCTTCGTGCGGGGCGGGTGCTAATTAGCCCAGGCTGCTCACAGCCCTCCACCAAGAACAAGAAGTCAAAGCCAGCCCCCGCTCATTACATGCTTGGGGCTGGCTAGCTATTAAAAGCATTTCCATTTCAGAACAGGATGCCTACCAGGGAATGCCAGACCTAAATATAAGCCCGCCCTCCGCGCCAGGAGACCTCACCGTGTCAGGCAGATGGGAGGGAGAACAGCATGGAGATGTGTCATTACTTTTACCATCCAAATATAACCCGCCCCGGGCTCTGCGGCTGAGGCTGCTCTTCCCAGCTGCCTTCTGCCCGGAGCGGGGAGGGCGCTGGGGGAGGGCGGGAGCAGGCCCTGCAGAGCGCAGGGGTGTGGGCTGCCAGCAGACCCAGCCACCTCCCCTTCCCCAAATCCGGGAGTCGGGGGAGGGGCCCTGAGGCCTGCTGAGCACGCCTGATCTGCTGTGGTGGCGGCTGGTGGGGTCTTTATGATGACTGCCTGCCTGCATCCGTGTGCTTCCTGCGTGGGGGGGCAGGGGGCAGGGGGAGGACGGGAGGGTCCTGGGGACGACCACCCAGCGGCCTGCATGTCACACATCAGCGGCGAGATCTGATTTCTCGCCTCAGCAGCTCGCGGTTGGCAGTCCTGCGCTCGCGAGATGTTGTTTGGTCTGATCCTCGCCGGGACTGTAAGCTCTTTGAGAACAAGGGCTGTGTGTCTGCTCCCTTTCCCCCTTTTCTACTCCCCGCCCCTCATGCCCGGTGCCAGGCGTGCGGAGCCCTCAGTGAATGAGTGACAGGAACTGCCCTGCGTGGAGCACGCCTCTGCCGCCTGGGCGCCCGGGGAACCGGCATGGGGTGTGGAGTGGGCATCCCCAGGCGATTCTCATGTGCATTCACATTATCTAACGAAAAGCGTCCGGTTCTCTCAGCCAGTTCTTGTTTCCGCCGCTCCTCCTTCTGTAATGCCCTGTCGTTGGTTCTTAAAACACGCTCCTGAGGTCCCTTATTCCCAGGGGCTTCGTAGCCCAGGCTCCAACAGTTGATGGCGTGCTCCATGCCCCGAGGCTTTCGGGCAGTGGGGGTGTGAGAGAGGCCAGTCTTCCTGGTGCCCGGCCCTCCTGTACCCGGCCCTCCTGTACCCTGCCCTCCTGTACCCTGCCCTCCTGTACCCGGCCCTCCTGTACCCGGCCCTCCTGTTCCCTGGTCTCCTGTACACGGCCCTCCTGTACCCGGCCCTCCTGTACCCGGCCCTCCTGTACCCGGCCCTCCTGTACCCTGGTCTCCTGTACCCTGGTCTCCTGTACCCTGGTCTCCTGTACCCGGCCCTCCTGTACCCGGCCCTCCTGTACCCTGCCCTCCTGTACCCTGCCCTCCTGTACCCGGCCCTCCTGTACCCGGCCCTCCTGTACCCTGCCCTCCTGTACCCTGGTCTCCTGTACCCTGGTCTCCTGTACCCGGCCCTCCTGTACCCTGCCCTCCTGTTCCCTGGTCTCCTGTACACGGCCCTCCTGTACCCTGGTCTCCTGTACCCTGGTCTCCTGTACCCTGGTCTCCTGTACCCGGCCCTCCTGTACCCTGGTCTCCTGTACCCTGCCCTCCTGTACCCTGCCCTCCTGTACCCTGCCCTCCTGTACCGGCCCTCCTGTACCCGGCCCTCCTGTACCCTGCCCTCCTGTACCCTGCCCTCCTGTACCCTCCCCTCCTGTACCCTGCCCTCCTGTACCCGGCCCTCCTGTACCCGGCCCTCCTGTACCCTGCCCTCCTGTACCCTGCCCTCCTGTACCCGGCCCTCCTGTACCCTGCCCTCCTGTACCCTGACCTCCTGTACCCTGGTCTCCTCCACCCTGCCCTCCTGTACCCTCCCCTCCCCGCTCCAGTGGAAACCATGGGAAGGGTCTTGAAAGCTGACCTGTGATGCAGTGTGGCTCATTTTTTGGAGTGTGAGTGTGTGGGGGGGGGGGTGGGGGAAGCTGAGGTGACAAACCCATGGTCACCATGCAAGACCCAGCCTCTGTGCCCTCACACCTGCAGGCCAGCCTCCCTGGGCAGCAGCCCGCGGCCAAGTCAGGCGGGAGGCTAGTGGGGCGGGGCTCTGGTGGACACCGAGGGCACAGTGTGCGGTCAGATAATGATGCTCAGAAGGAAGTTGCTAAAGAATCTGTAGAGGAACCGTCCACCCCAGGCTCTGGTTTACATGAAACTGAAGAGCTGCTGATGAGGTGTGGGGGTGAACTCAGGTCTCTGGTGGCTCCATTTGCCCCTCTGGGGTGGGGACAGCACCCTGTTCATGGGCTGCATGAAGGTGACGATGTGGAAGAGGAGAGCAGGTGAACGAGTGGCTGTTGGCTGAAGTGTCCCCATCAGTGGCCCCGGGGCCACCGGCGAGTGCTCCTTTACTGAGTGCCACGCCATGCCCAGCGGCAGGAGCAGCGTGGCGAGTCCTGGAGAGCAGGGACACACGGCGGGTGCCTGGAAAGCTTCTGTTTACTTAGAGCTGAAGTCGGCAGCCACACAAAACCATGTTTATCTAACCCAGGAAGCCCCGAGCTTGTCCCAGGGTTTGTGGCTGCAGCCCACTCTGGGTGTCACACCGGGCAGTCCTGTAATTAACAGAACCCCAAAGAAGGACGGGCCCCTGGGGCCGTCATCAGCCCAGCTGGCCATTTGACAGCTGACTCTCCTTTGCAAGCAGCCTTCTGGGGTCTACTTACATGCCTCTAGTGACGGGGTGCTCACCACCTCGTAAGGCTTCCACTTCAATTCACTACCCATTGTCTTGGGTCTGGGCACAGCTGGGCCCTCTCAAATCTGAAAGCTGCCCAGGCCTTTGCCGATGGGAGAGCTGGAGCTGGGGAAACGGGTCCTGCTCTGGGGCCGGCCCAGGGGTGCAGGAGGCAGCCCGGGGGGTGTTCCGAGAAGTGCAGTAGTGTCTGGCCATTCTCAGTTCTCACAATCGTCCGCAAGCCCTCAGCCCGAGGCTGCCCTGCGCGGCGTGTGCCGCTTGCTGCTGTCCATCACTGACAGTGCTTCACGTACAGCACAACACCGTGCGTTTACCTGTCCCATCGCCGGTGAACCCCTGGGGGTGTTCCCGGCTTGAGTGACGAATCTCACGTGAAGAACATGGGGCTGAGCAAAAGATGTCGCCCTCGGAAGAGCACACTTTGCCTCATTTAACGTCACGCTGTTCTCCGGGAGGGGGCGCGGCCTGGCAGGGGGCGGGCCCTGCAGTGCGGTCACGTTCTAGCTCCCGAGTCAGAGGATGAGTACACAGACACGCTGACTTCATGAGAAACCAACAAGCTGCACGTCTATCGTCTACACATGTATGATATACTTTATTCAGATGTTCATTTTAGAAATTACAGCCCAGCCACAGTTGATCTTAAAATAAGAATCCCATAAGGAGCAGTAGGATAGCACTTTACACTTCCCAACCGAGGTGCAACGGCGGAGAGGAAACGTTAAGGAACAGGCTGACCGGCCACACGAAAGGTCTAGTGACGACAAAGGCGTTGGTCACAGCACCCGGCTGGTTACCACTCCATGTCAGTGCTTTTCTATGTGTTCGTGTATTGAATCCTCACTGCAGCACTGAGAGAAGGACGTGCAGGCCCAGAGAGGTTACGTAGGCACCGAAAGGTCACACAGCCGGTCAGTGGTGGAGCGGAGGTTCAGGAGTCTGCGGCGAGGCCCAGCACCCCGAGCTGGTTCTGGGGAAGCGAGGCTGGGCTGGGAAGCCCTCCAGGCTCGGCCGCTGGCCTGAGTGTTTCTGGCCAAATGGGAGAAAACCCACCCCCACAGTGAGGATGTTGTCCTGTTTTTAAAAAGGAGTAAATAAGCCTCCTCATTTGCATGATATCTCACTCTGACTCTGCCTCTAAACTGTTATTCCGTCTACACGTGGCACTGTGGGAGGCCTGCGATATTTTATAAAGTTAATAACTTTCTCTTAATTGGATGACTTTATAGAATAGTCTGAGCAATTAACAATAATTACGTCAAAGCACTTTGATTCCGAGGATGCTCCACAAACACTGGCGCATTGAGCCATTTAGGAGACAAACAGCCTACACATCCCGTCACGGGACAGCGCACGGCACACACTCCCTGCTGCGGTCCTGTGACCCACGGCCGGTCTGTTCCCAGGACCGAGGAGCTTCTGAGATGCTGGGAGAGGAGGGGCTGGTGTCACACGCCAGTGCTCCCCTGCACCTGCTCCCTCCGCCCCCCCGGCAGGGCCGGGCTCCTGGCACTTGCTGTAGGACACACTGCCCCTGCTCAAGTGACCATGCAGGACAACGGCCTCTGGGCGGCTGGCAAAGACGCTGAGAACCGAGGTCTACAACAGCTGCTCCTGCCCTCCCCACCCTCCCTTTGATCTCAGCAATACCTTTTCCAGGATGGCTGCTCCTTCAAAAAGGATACCTGCCGACGAACATGGAATTCAGCGTTCCCTGAATCGCAATTTTGAGCTATTCTTTCATACAGTTAGAGGCGTGCAGGGTGAGACTGGCCTCATCTCATCCGGCGGCGGGATGGCCCCTCCATCCTCCTCCAGCTCAGTCTCGGCTGGACCACCTCCATGGACGGGGAGCTCCCTACCTCCCAAAGTCACCCATTCTGCTCTAAGACAGCTTTAATTGCGAGAAAATCTTCCACATAATAAGGTCAAATGCACCTCCGTGGAGCTTCCGCCTGCTGGTCCTGCCCTTTGGAGACTAAGTGAACGCTCTCTCAGATGGCAGCTCTTCCATTTTCATCACCTACTCTGAGCCATGCTTCCCCAAACGCCCCGAGTCGTCCCTTCCCCGACCACGATCCCCGGCTCTTGTCATCTGCCCACCAAGCCGAGTCCGCCGCAGAAACCCACCGTCTGAGTAGCAAACAATTCTAGTCCTAAAACAAAGTGGGTCCCTGGGCTAAAGTGTTCATGGATGTCATCTCCTCGTATTGCTGTTCGGTCTGGTTTGCTCAAAGGAAAAAAAAAGATTCGGTCTTTGTGGACAGTAGATGCTGTGTGTGAGCTGTAGGAAGGAGGTAGGGCAGGGGGCGGGGCAGGGGCAGAGGCATCTGACCGGGCAAAGGGCGCGCAGGGCTGAGGAAGGGAGCCCTGGCTGCCAGGCTCCTCAGGCAGCCCCAGGCCCCCTGTCCCTCAGCCCCCACCGAACAGACGTGAGTGCCCCTGCCACCAACCAGGGAGGTGTCCCCGGGACAGCGAGACCCACATAGGCTGCTCCTTTGTCTGCCGTCCCAGCCTCCAGGTGCCCCGCACCCGCCCTGGGCCTGCACCCGTCTTCTCTGCCTCTCTCTGTCCCCTCCCGGCGCCTCTCCGCCTTCATGGTTCTAGCGCGGGGCGCCCATGCCAGGCCATCTGCTCAGCTCCATATGCTGTCCGCAAGGACTGCCAAGTTGGCCTGGTGCTTGGCGCCTGGACTCCCCCCTGGCGGCTGGTCAGAGGCCGTCTCTGCTAACCTGGTCGCTAGGAAACAGCCTGGCTGCATGTCCAGGCTGGGCCTCCTTGGGCAGTGCTGTGGCAGGGCCAGGGCTGCTGGCCAGGGACACCTGACAGGCCAGTCTCCTGTGGGAGCTGCCCCGTCAGGACCCAGGTTCTTAGGAACTGCCGCTGAGCAGCCGGCCCAGGCTGCCGGTGTCCTCACTGTGAGCCCGTGACCGTGGCCCAGGCTGCCGGTGTCCTCACTGTGAGCCGTGACCGTGACCCAGGCTGCCGGTGTCCTCACTGTGAGCCCGTGACCGTGGCCCAGGCTGCAGGTATTCCTCACTGTGAGCCGTGACCGTGGCCCAGGCTGCAGGTATTCCTCACTGTGAGCCCGTGACCGTGGCCCAGGCTGCAGGTATTCCTCACTGTGAGCCCGTGACCGTGGCCCAGGCTGCCGGTGTCCTCACTGTGAGCCGTGACCGTGGCCCAGGCTGCCGGTGTCCTCACTGTGAGCCCGTGACCGTGGCCCAGGCTGCCGGTGTCCTCACTGTGAGCCCGTGACCGTGGCCCAGGCTGCAGGAGTCCTCACTGTGAGCTGTGACCGTGGCCCAGGCTGCAGGTGTCCTCACTGTGAGCCCGTGACCGTGGCCCAGGCTGCAGGAGTCCTCACTGTGAGCTGTGACCGTGGCCCAGGCTGCCGGTGTCCTCACTGTGAGCCGTGACCGTGGCCCAGGCTGCAGGTATTCCTCACTGTGAGCTGTGACCGTGGCCCAGGCTGCCAGTGTCCTCACTGTGAGCCCGTGACCGTGGCCCAGGCTGCAGGAGTCCTCACTGTGAGCTGTGACCGTGGCCCAGGCTGCCGGTGTCCTCACTGTGAGCCCGTGACCGTGGCCCAGGCTGCCGGTGTCCTCACTGTGAGCTGTGACCGTGGCCCAGGCTGCCGGTGTCCTCACTGTGAGCCCGTGACCGTGGCCCAGGCTGCCGGTGTCCTCACTGTGAGCCCGTGACCGTGGCCCAGGCTGCAGGTATTCCTCACTGTGAGCCGTGACCGTGGCCCAGGCTGCAGGTGTCCTCACTGTGAGCCGTGACCGTGGCCCAGGCTGCAGGTGTCCTCACTGTGAGCCGTGACCGTGACCCAGGCTGCAGGTGTCCTCACTGTGAGCCCGTGACCGTGGCCCAGGCTGCCGGTGTCCTCACTGTGAGCCCGTGACCGTGGCCCAGGCTGCCGGTGTCCTCACTGTGAGCCGTGACCGTGGCCCAGGCTGCCGGTGTCCTCACTGTGAGCCGTGACCGTGGCCCAGGCTGCAGGAGTCCTCACTGTGAGCCGTGACCGTGGCCCAGGCTGCAGGAGTCCTCACTGTGAGCCGTGACCGTGGCCCAGGCTGCCGGTGTCCTCACTGTGAGCCCGTGACCGTGGCCCAGGCTGCAGGAGTCCTCACTGTGAGCTGTGACCGTGGCCCAGGCTGCCGGTGTCCTCACTGTGAGCCGTGACCGTGGCCCAGGCTGCCGGTGTCCTCACTGTGAGCCCGTGACCGTGGCCCAGGCTGCCGGTGTCCTCACTGTGAGCCGTGACCGTGGCCCAGGCTGCCGGTGTCCCTCACTGTGAACCTGCCACCTTGGGTAGAGGTTCAGAACAGCTAGGACCGGAGGACAAGGAACAGAGGGCTTATCTCCTCCTGTGCCTTTTGCAAACCCGTACTTCCTCCTTATTTAAAGAATTAAACATGAATTGTGGATAACATGTTTTGATTCCAAAATGCTCATGTTGGTATACGTAAAGGGTATAAATGAGGATTTGAAAAACATGGCTACATTCGGGGAAAGGCAAAATTTCTCTTATTTTTTGATAGTGGTGAAACAGCTTGTAGATACATCTTTATATACTGTCACACATGCACACATACAGGTCTCAGGCCATGAGGTACTTCATTCTCTCGCTCCTTTGCTGAGCAAATTCTTTTGTCCGGGTATCGAAAGCCCGAAGCAGGGGAAAGAATGTCAAAATCCTGAGTTCAAATTCTCACTCTTGTATTTACGTATCAGCTTTGTGACCCTGGGCAACTTCTCTGAGCCTCAGTTTTCCAGTCTGTAAAGTAGGGATAATAATTTGGTGAGGAAATCCGTTTAAACACCTGGTAAAACATTCCAGTGCTCGACACACTGGGAGCAATGGAGCATGTGGAGCGAAGACCAGTCTGGTGAATCCTGCTTTGTGACTGTGAGGTCCACTGGGAACAGCCCGAAACAGAGTCCCAGCTTCCGCACACAGCCACAGCCCTGGCCGGAGGCCTGGACAGGGCGAGGGAGAGGCAGCAGCCCAGAGCGGCAGGCCTGGGACGCGAGCCAGCCTCTCCACACAAACCAGAGAGGCCGAGTCGCACAGACGGCTCTCGAACCTCACCAGCACCTGGAAACACGGCCAGGTCCTCCCCGCCCTCCCCTCCTTTCTCCCCGCCCCCACACACCCCTCCCTCCAAGATTACATTGGACTCCAGTTTTACGCGGCCCTTCTGACACCCACAGCTACCCAACTGCTCCATTTAATAGGGAAGACGCTGTGCCTGAGATGAACTCGGGAGGGGAGAGCTCCGGTCCGTTGCTCAGACAGGCTGTCTGCTCACCACCAGAGTGGACCCGGGCCTCCCGGTTTGCCTCTCCTCCCTCGGCCTTCCTCTCCTTCCTTATGTCACCGATACAACCCTGGCCCCTGTAGATCCACCCGAGTCCCAGACCCGCAGGAGGGGTGCCCATCCCATGGCGACGCGTGGAGACCAGAGGCACAGAGCGCAGAGCCGGCGAGGAAAGCGAGAGTGGAGTGGAAGGCAGGCAGTGAGACCTCGGTGTTTCTCTCCGCCTCTCAGGGTCCTGATTTGAAAAGCGAGGTGCTCCTGAGTCACCCTGAGCTAAGAGGGGGTGTGTGCAAGGAGTGCTCTGTGTGCTGAAACGCGATTAAACACGCAGCTGTCACTATGGCAAGGACGGAAACGTGCCCCGCAGTCCCGGCTGGCTGAGTGAATGAAGGGTGGCGTGGGAGACCACAGCCTAGTCCAGGTTCAGAGGTGCGTCAGAATGAGGTCCCCCTGAAACGGAGAAGAGGTCCGGCCAGCTTCCTACCAGCTGGATTTCCCCACCAGATCCATAGCGAGCTCTGCCCACCCACAAAGCCAGCAGCCAAACCTCTGTGGGCACAGACGAGGCCGCTGCGTCCCCCCTCTCTGGTGGGAGTGCCCTTGCGTCCCCCCCTCTCTGGTGGGAGACACGGGAGCTGAGAAGCCACCTTCTGTGAGATGCTGATGGTCCCCAGGAGCAGGGACAGGCTCCCTGTGCCCCCCGCAATGGATGGGTGCAGATGGGCAGGGGCTGGCGAGCCTGTACAGCTAACAGCCCAGCGTGGATCAGAGACACAGTCTGGGTCCCGGAGAGCACTGCCCGGAGGCTCCCACTCCAGGGCACGGTCCCTGGGTGAGGAGATTGAGGCTCCATTCCTGCGGGATTCCTCCCCTCTGCCCAGTTCAGCCCGACAGAACCCTGGTTTCCCGGAGAGGAGGGGAGCCAGGGCCCAGGGCCTTCCGCGGAGCTGTGGAGGACTTCAAGTTCGTCTCAACTGCATGGCGCTCCTCACTCCCCCAGGACACTGGGCAGGCAGGCCTTGTCCTCTGCTGAGTGCTACAGGGTCCCACGGGGGACAGACTTGGAGCATTTTACATGGATATAATATTCACCAAGTCCAAGTGTCTGAGGCACCGCAAGGTGCACACATGCACACGCACATGCACACGCACACGTACATGCACACACACACACACACACACACACACACACACTGCCGGGCAGAACAGTGCACCATCAGGAATGTTTTTGCAGGGGGCCAGTCTGAGCTGAGTCTTGGTCCCGCCTTTACTAGCTATGAGGCCTCAGGCGGGTTATTTAACACTTTGAAAACCCACCCCCGCTTCCACACTCTTAAGGGACATGGGACCCTGGTTTTCACCAACTAACACCAATGGAAAACACCTAAGATGTTAAAGGGCATCCGTTGTCTAAAATGCTAAACTCCCAAGGAGGGGCACGCAGGGGGTCTGGAGAGCCCACTGGGGCTCCATCGTTCGCCGGCTGGGAAACCTCGGGGAGGAAATGACCCAGGTCCGTTTCCTGCCTCTGAAGCAGGAATGATGGAAAGCCTTTGTCAGTAGAGTACTGAGAAGATGAAGGGAGACCGCGCCTTGGAACACTCGGCCAGCCTCTGGCACGGGCGGATGTTCAATACACCTCGGCTCTGTTTGTCCGTGAAAACTCCCACCAGAGGAGCAAGCAGAGGCTCAGGAGCCAGGTAACTTGCCGAGATGACACCCCTGGGATGTGAACCCAGGTCTCTGAGGCCCAGACCGGTGGTGTCGCCACTGGGCAGCGAGGACTTGCTGCCCTGCAGGGAACACGGCTGGTTTCCATAGCGCCGCAGAGGCTGTGCTCCAGAGAGTGCCCGGCCTCCGGGTACCATGGGCCAGAGGGAGCGCCCCGCACAGGAGCCCGGCGGACACCGACAGCTCCCCCTCCCCAAGGGAGAACTTCCTTCTACCATTTTTCAAAAGCTGTTTCTATTAATGTTTTTAGAGAGACAGGAAGGGAGAGGGAGAGGGAGAGAGAAACATTGATGATGAGAACTATCCATCAGCTGCCTCTTGCACGCCCCCACTGGAGATCGAGCCCACACCCCGGGCACGTGACCTCCTGGTTCATAGGTCGACGCTCAACCACTGAGCCACACCAGCGGGCTCTGTTTACCATCTGTTGGCTCCAAGTTAAAGTCAGTCTCGCTACCCCACGGAGCCAGCACCTGCCTGCCTTGCCTGAGACGGGCTGACACTGAGTGGCAGGGTCACGAGGCCTCACAGAGGCTGAGGAGGGTCAGCGCCGGACGCAGTGCAGGGAGCACATCCTGAGGAGGCCCTTCAGCGAGGCCTGCAGGGAGGCCAGACCTCGTCTGTAGCCCTCGGAGGTCGACCTGGGCGATTCCTGAATGGGGGTTCTTGCCAGGGGAAGGGACGGCAAGGCGCTCTAACCCTGCGCAAGGAGGGGGAGTGTGTCAGTGCACTCGGACTTGCCCTTTGTGTTCCATTTTCAGCCTTTTTATTTGTAGCTTGCTCAGGTCCGGGAGATAACGCTTTGGGGTGACAGGCATTCGTATGTACACGCGTGGCCCCTTGGCCTGTTAGCACATCCACGCCCAGGCCAGGTGGGGCATGCCCGCCCACCCCTTGTGGAGCGTCTTCGTGAAGCCGGTACCGGTGCCACCCCGGCCAGAAGCACCGCGCAGGAGGCTCCGGTGGCGAAGCCTTCGCGAGTGGGTTTCAGGCAGGACACAGGGATATTGTGGCCTCGGAGGGAGCGAGAACCCGAGTTTGGGAGGCTGGCTTGGCTTCAGGGCCTAGGTCAGTGGTTCCCACACTTGTCTGCACATCAGGCTCACCCCAAGAGCCCCCACACCCCCGGGCCTGGTTGCAGCCACCTGCAATGCCACAGGTCGCAGGTGCGGTCTGGGCCTTGGACACTGGAAAGGTCCCTGGTTGATTCCACTGTGCAGCCCCCACGTCCCCCCCAAACACACAGGCCATCTCTGCAGGGGCCCCCAGTCTGCTGGGCAGACGTCCGGCACAGCAAGATCAGTTTAACTCCATCCAAAGGGTTTCAGGCCCTGGGAAAGTGCCCTCCGCCTTTCAAAACACTGCAGCACCACCCCTCCCTGCAGCTCCCCTCCCTGCACCACCCCTCCCTGCAGCTCCCCTCCCTGCAGCACCACCCCTCCCTGCAGCTCCCCTCCCTGCAGCTCCCCTCCCTGCAGCTCCCCTCCCTGCAGCTCCCCTCCCTGCAGCACCCCTCCCTGCAGCACCACCCCTCCCTGCAGCTCCCCTCCCTGCAGCTCCCCTCCCTGCAGCACCACCCCTCCCTGCAGCTCCCCTCCCTGCAGCTCCCCTCCCTGCAGCACCACCCCTCCCTGCAGCTCCCTTCCCTGCAGCACCACCCCTCCCTGCAGCTCCCCTCCCTGCAGCTCCCCTCCCTGCAGCTCCCCTCCCTGCAGCTCCCCTCCCTGCAGCACCACCCCTCCCTGCAGCTCCCCTCCCTGCAGCACCACCCCTCCCTGCAGCTCCCCTCCCTGCAGCTCCCCTCCCTCCAACACCACCCCTCCCTGCAGCTCCCCTCCCTGCAGCTCCCCTCCCTGCAGCTCCCCTCCCTGCAGCTCCCCTCCCTGCAGCACCACCCCTCCCTGCAGCTCCCCTCGCAGACAAAGCTCCTTACTCCCCAGCCAGAGGGAGGCTGAGGCTTCAACCAGCAACGTACTTGGGAGAAGGAGAGGGACCCAGGTCATGCTGCGTGACTCATGCCGGGGGAGCAGGCTGAGAGAAGGCATAGCCATGTTGCCCGTCTGTGGAAGCGGTAAAACTGGAGGGTCCCCTTCTTTCAGACATGAGGACACGGGGTCTCAGAGGTGCGACGCCCCCCGGCCAAGTCCATCAGTTCGACAGGTCAGCCACGGAGCCTGGGGCAGAGGGGAGACTTTCCGCCCTCGACACAGAGGACGGTGCGCCCCATCGGTGCCATCAGCCCTGTCCCGCCCCGAATCGCATCTGGAATCACGTTTGCTTGTTAGCAATGCCCCTGGGTGCCGCTGGCATTGCGAGCAGGGCGGTCCAGGACACTGGGCGTCATGCAGGGTGGGCAGTGGGGCCCGAGGAGGGGCGGAACAGCCACATGCCACCAGTGACCCCGGTGGCAGCAGCTCAGGGGGCCTTCTCTCCCTCAGCTCATTCTAGGGACACTGGTCCCCTTCGCTGAGGTGGTGACATCAGCTTAGGAAGCCGTCGCCCCAGATAGGCTCTGTGGGCTCCGTGAGGCCAGCGCACGGGCCGCTGGGCTCCCCGGCTTCTGCCACCTTACCCACCAGCGGGAGCCGAGCCCTGGGCACCAGCTTCAGATCACAGGGTAAGAATGACCCTGGACAGAGTGAGACCAAATGGCCACCTCCCCACTCAGCCGGAGCAGCCTGGTCCGCTGTGGGTGCTGCACCGCACAGGGCTTGCCGGGAGGGCACCGCCCCATGTCGCCCGCCAGGCCCCGGGCAGTGAATGTGGGCACCCACACCGCTACCTGATGGCTGTCAGGGGGTACCCAGATCCTCTGACTCCGAAGGTATTTATGTGTTCTTGATGTGAGAGTGGGGCAAGGTTAGCTGATGGGCCATTATCACATGGTGAGACTTCAGGGCTGTTTTACTCTCTCTCTCTTTGTTAATCCTCACCTGAGGACATTTTTCCATGGACGGTTAGAGAGAGTGGAAGAGAGAGGGAAAGACAGAGAAATATCGATGTGAGAGAAACACATCAATTGGTTGCCTCCTGTACGCGCCCCGACCAGGGCCCAGGCCAGGGAAGAGCCTACAATGGAGGTACATGCCCTTGACCAGAATCGAACCCGAGACCCTTTGGTCTGCAGGCCGATGCTGTATCCACTGAGCCAAACCAGCCAGGGCTTATTCTTTATTTTATTCTCAGGGCCAGGCGTGAGTGCTCTTGAGCCTCGGTTTCCTTTTCCTAAAGGGGGTGCTGCTGCTTTCCTTGTCCAATGTGGCAAATGTGTAAAAGTGCTTAGTAGCCTCTAAAGACCCGTGCCAACACCCCTCTCTGCTGGGTGGGGGAGGGGAACAGAGGGGAGGGGGAGGGCCACTCAATGCCCCTCGGTCTCCATGGCCCACACCTGCACCCCTCCTGCCTGGCAGGGCCCAGCGTCCCGGGCTCACTGTCTCCAAGGACTGTCCCCACATCTTGGGCCACATAGTAGGGCAAATCTCAGAATATAGACCACGGTGCCTGGCACCTGCCCATGACCGGCCCTCATTCTCTAGGAAGAAGGGGGGTGGGGGTGGGGATTACAGAGGCAACCCCCGGGCTGCGGGCCGTGGTTCCCCCAGACTTGACGCTCAGGAAGAAGAGGACCTTTGTGGTGGGAAGTTGTATTTTGGGGTAAACAACCACTCATGGCGTGGTCACTACGCTAATTACAGCTGGTAATTAACGGTCTATTCCTTTTAGGGTCACCTATTACAAGAGGAACCCACTCATTCTTCTTCTTCCCCGCAGACACGCAGGGCTCCTGGGAGGGTCCTGCCCTGCTCATTCAACAGCTCTCTCCTGGCGGCGTTGGGGTGGCTGTCGTTAGCTGTGCCCAGTGTCCCCGGCCCTGGCCAGTGGGCGGGTGCTTCTGTGTAAGGCTTTGAGGGAAGGCCTGTCTCCTGGCCTTCATGGTGCGGCACCTCGTCAGCCGGCCGGCCTCTCGCCGCGTGTGTCCCCACGATGCTCCTGCTGAGCCCCTCTTCTCATGTCCCCACATCTGGATGCCCAGGCCACTCACGTAAACCCCGCCCGCCAGCCAGGCTCGGCTCAGCCCCAGCTCAGTGCCCGTCACTCTTTGCATGAGTTTATCTTTTTCTAAAATGTATTTTTATTGATTTCAGAGAGGAAGGGAGAGGGAGACAGAGAAACATCAATGATGAGGGAAAATCATTGATTGGCTGCCTCCTGCACACCCCCTACTGGGGATTGAGCCCGCAACCTGGGCTTGTGCTCAACCTATGAACCAGCTGCCAGGCCGTGATTCTATCTTGGCAGTGCCCAGCAGGGAACTTTGGGAACTCCTGTGCCAGGCACTCTGCCCATATTGTTATCTCACTGAATTTTAAGGAGGTCCTAACACCCTTATTTGGGAATTGAGGAAACTGAGGCTCGAGGAAGTGCACGCCTTGTCCGAGATCACACACCTGGGCACGTGGCCACCTGGGACGGGCAGCGGGCCCACGGCACCTGCATTTTCTCCTGCTCCCGGGCCCCACCGCCACTCTCCTCTCCTTTGATCAGTATTAGGCTCCTCTGGCCCCTCACAACCTCAGGAGAGTCCATGCCACACTCCTCAGCTCTGATCAGGACGACTCTTTTCCCCAAGGGCACCGCGGGCATCTCTGCGCCTCCGTGCTCCCATTTCCCCAGAGACCATCCCTGTGCACTGGGAGTTCTCAGTCAGCACCTGGTGGTCTGAAGAGATTCGGGTTTTATAAAGCCCCTTCTCCACGTGTGTTTGAATCCTATAATGTTCCTGTGAGGGGTATCTCAGTACGTCATTATTCCAGTTTCACAGATGGGAGACAGGTGCCCAGGTGACCTAAAGACGGGGCTATAACCAGATCTCCTGCCCCATCAGGGATTTCCCATTGGCCTACGGAGCTAGGTAAGGATGTACGATCCCTCCACTTACCCCCAAGTCCCAGCACAGCTCTGCACGTGGCCTTTCTTGGCCGGGAGAGATGCTCTCAGGGCCTCTGTGTGGAGTAGGGAGCAGCAGAGGCCGAGTCCCTGGTGGCTCCACCTTCCGGCCCAGCCTCACAGTACAGTTGGAACCCCTGGTTTTAGAGCCTTCCCATGTCAACCCATGCTCTCCTCCCTGGATCACGCCTTTCCCAGGCTCTGTCATGGCTGCATGCTGGCCCCTCTGTGAGCCCAGCTCCAGCCTCGCCTAGGGGCTGAAGCCTACACCTCAACACACCCTTCTAACGGGGAGCCTGCCCCCCAAGCTTCTCCTCCAGACTTCATTCATTCACTCAAACACACCGCACCTGACGAGGAGCCTGCCATGCCCCCCCACACACAGCTTCTCCTCCAGGCTTCATTCATTCATTCACGTAAAAGATGTCCATTGACTTGAACAGCTATTTTCAGCCACATTCACAGCGGCGTTGTTAAAAGAGCCGAAAGGTGGAGGCAACCCAAGTGTCCATCCACATTCCGTGCACAGACAGACTGTGGTATATGAATACTGTGGGGCGCTGTTCGGCCTTAGAGAGGAACGTGCGGATACCTGCTACAACATGGGTGGCCTTTACTCATTATGCTGAGTGAAATATGCCAGAAGGACAAATACTATATGATGCCCCTCAGATGAGAGACTCAGAGAGGTCAGGTTCATAGAGAGAAGCAGGTGGTGGTTGCTGGGCTGCGGAACAAGAACTTCATTGTCTAATGGGGACAGAGCTTCCGTGTGGGGAGATGAAAGTGTTCTGGGGATGATGGTGGTGATGGTTGTACAACAGTGTGACTGTCAGCAGTGCCACTGAACTCACACACTTACAAATGGTTAAAATGGTACATTTTATGTTGCAAACATCCTATATAATAAAAGGCTAATATGCAAATAGACTGAACTGCAGAACAACCGGTCGCCATGAAGTGAGCTGACCACCAGGGGGCGTGCACGGAACATGGCGGGAGTCAGCTGCCATGGGATGGTGGAGCAGGTGGGAGGGGGCGCCAGACCAAGGCAGGGCACCAGTCGCTGTCATTGGATCCAGACTCTGGTAGTTACTGAAAATTCTTTGCTCCTGCGCTGCGGTCCCGCCCAGTGCTCGCATCCGCTGCTGGCGTCCAGAGCTGACCCCGATCACCCCTCAGGGGTTCTCCACCACCCCTTGTTCCTGAGGGGCGATTGGGGCCAGCAGCCACCTCTCGCACCTGCTGCCTGCAACGGCCCCGCTCACACCCACTGTAGGCGCCAGCCCCGCTCGCATTCTGGCAGTGGGTGTGAGTGGGTCTGGATCCGTGAGCACGTGAGCGTGGCAGTGGTGGGAGTGGGGCTGCCAGCAGACAGGGGACCGGGAGCTACAGCAGGAGGGGCTGGGCAGGGGTGTGGAGGATGGGCCAAGACCCGCCCCTGTGCCCACCGCAGCCTCATGGCCCACAGTTCCTTTCAAGGTGCACGAATTCGTGCACTGGGCTCCTAGTTTTATTATAATTTAAAAAAAATTATTCTTGTGCACTAGGCACTGTTCTGGGTTGTGGAAACCCAGCAATGGGCAAGAGAGAGAGAAATACGTGCCATCCTGAAGGTCACATTATAGCTGGTAAAGAGAGATAAGCCAGAGAGCCTGCAGGCCAGGCAGCTGGGAGGTGCCTGGAGAACCAGAGCTGGGCAAGGGGGAGGGGATGATGTGGGGGTGCTGTTTCACGGGGGTCAGGATGGCCTGTCAAATGCGGCCCTGCAGCACATACCCTAAGGACAGGACAGGGTGGGCCGTGTGACGGCTCAGAGGAAGGTGTTCCTGAGAGAAAATGAGCAGGTGCAGGCCCGAGGCAGGGCTGTGTGGCTGGGCAGTGAGCCAGTGAGAGAGGGACTGGCCAGACCAGGGACGTCTCATGGGCTGAACTTAGATTCCATTGGCACCGCCTCCTCATTGCGTTCACGGGACCATCACGTTTCCTGTCCGCGGGTTCAGACCTAACGCTTGGCTTCACTGCTGAGGTTACGAACTTGGGCTGGGCAGCCAGACCGCCTGGGCTCCCACTGCAGCCCAGCCTACCGGAGCAAAGCCTTGCCCAAGAGACCGGCCCGCTCAGGCCTCGTTCTCCTCATCTGTGAAATGGGCTGGGACTTATGCTGCCTCCCTCAGGTCGTGAGCACTCAGCAAGGACCCGCTTTGATTACTTCGGCTTTGACTTTTCCCCTCTCCCTTGCACTCAACAGCCAAGTCCTATTAAGTCACCTCAATGGCCCAGAGCGGCTGCTCATGTGGCCCCATACCTCCAGCACCTGGGACACATCCCTTGCACCTGAAGGACAGCTGGGTTCCTGTGCAGGAGACCCCACAGGCCCTGCACGGATAACCTCCTCCACTCCCTCCTCCTTCCCTGGGCCGTCAGCCCCCCCTTCCCCCCACCCCCCCCATGATGCCTGCTGCTGCCTCCCAGGTCTGGGCTCCTCTGCTCTCCCTGGATGCCCCTCCTCCTGGTCAGTGCATTGAGGCCCCGCGCTCCTCCCTGCAGGGTCCTCCCAGCCTCACACCTGCCTCTCCAGGACGCACCCCTCCCCAGAGCCTTGCCCTTCCCCTTCCACCCCTTGCCTTCGCTCCACCCACCTCCCTAGTTAAGGCTGGTCTTCTCCACGCCCAGATCCCCACCCTGACTGCCCAGTCCTTCCACCTCTGCTTTCCCTTCGGTCTGATGCACCCGCGTGGCTGCCGCGTCTGTCCTGCCCCCGCCTCGACCTGCCAGAGTCCCTCTGAGTCCTTCCACTACGCGGCCCTCGCCTGGCCCGAGCACAGCTAACCCAAGTGGAACGTGTACTTCCCCAACTCGGATGGAAATCAGAGATGGCAGATTGATCTGTGTTAATGAGGCTTAAAAAACCCCCAAAAGCAGATCTAGGGATTAAAGCCAGAGACAAAGGAGAATCAGCCCTCCCTGAAGTGCTGCCTGCTCCACGGACAGGCCTGCTGACGCGGTGCCCCCTGGGCGGCGCAGGGACGCGTGCGCAGTGCTCGGCGCGAGATCAGTTCTGGAGGCCCAGTGGTGCTGGCAGGCAGGAGCCTTTGGCAGGGAGCATCTCTGGTGCCCAGATCCCAGCACCCTGTACCCCAGGCTGACGGGCTGGGAGGCTCCAAGCTTGTTCTTCCCGAGCCGGGGCCTGCGCGCTGGGGCACCTGTGCTGAGCTTGGCGGGGAGTGTGGGGTGCAGTGGCCTGCAGGCATGTGCAGTGGCTTGATCTGGGGTCTGAGACTGCGCAGGGAGCTCTGGTCAGAGGGCAGGGCTCTTTCTCCCCAGGTGGCGCAGCCAGAGGGGCCAGGGTCAGCTGGGTGGGGGTGAGAAACTATTAGTAAGACAGTCAGGCAGAGAAACCGCAGTGACAGACACAGGCAGTGGGGGACTCAGGCAGTGACAGACACAGGCAGTGACAGACACAGGCAGTGACAGACACAGGCAGTGACGGACACAGGCAGTGACAGACACAGGCAGTGGGGGACTCAGGCAGTGACAGACACGGGCAGTGACAGACACGGGCAGTGACGGACACGGGCAGTGACAGACACGGGCAGTGACAGACACAGGCAGTGACAGACACAGGCAGTGACAGACACAGGCAGTGACGGACACAGGCAGTGACAGACACAGGCAGTGACGGACACAGGCAGTGACGGACACAGGCAGTGGGGGACACAGGCAGTGACAGACACAGGCAGTGACAGACACAGGCAGTGACGGACACAGGCAGTGACAGACACAGGCAGTGACGGACACAGGCAGTGACGGACACAGGCAGTGACGGACACAGGCAGTGGGGGACACAGGCAGTGACAGACACAGGCAGTGACAGACACAGGCAGTGACGGACACAGGCAGTGACAGACACAGGCAGTGACGGACACAGGCAGTGATGGACACAGGCAGTGGGGGACACAGGCAGTGACAGACACAGGCAGTGACGGACACAGGCAGTGGGGGACACAGGCAGTGACAGACACAGGCAGTGACGGACACAGGCAGTGACGGACACAGGCAGTGGGGGACACAGGCAGTGACGGACACAGGCAGTGACAGACACAGGCAGTGACGGACACAGGCAGTGACAGACACAGGCAGTGACGGACACAGGCAGTGATGGACACAGGCAGTGGGGGACACAGGCAGTGACAGACACAGGCAGTGACGGACACAGGCAGTGACGGACACAGGCAGTGACGGACACAGGCAGTGACGGACACAGGCAGTGGGGGACACAGGCAGTGACAGACACAGGCAGTGACGGACACAGGCAGTGACAGACACAGGCAGTGACAGACACAGGCAGTGACAGACACAGGCAGTGACGGACACAGGCAGTGACGGACACAGGCAGTGGGGGACACAGGCAGTGACGGACACAGGCAGTGACAGACACAGGCAGTGACGGACACAGGCAGTGGGGGACACAGGCAGTGACAGACACAGGCAGTGACAGACACAGGCAGTGACGGACACAGGCAGTGGGGGACACAGGCAGTGACAGACACAGGCAGTGATGGACACAGGCAGTGACGGACACAGGCAGTGACAGACACAGGCAGTGACAGACACAGGCAGTGACAGACACAGGCAGTGACGGACACAGGCAGTGACAGACACAGGCAGTGACGGACACAGGCAGTGGGGGACACAGGCAGTGACAGACACAGGCAGTGACGGACACAGGCAGTGACAGACACAGGCAGTGACGGACACAGGCAGTGGGGGACACAGGCAGTGACAGACACAGGCAGTGACAGACACAGGCAGTGGGGGACACAGGCAGTGACAGACACAGGCAGTGACAGACACAGGCAGTGACGGACACAGGCAGTGACAGACACAGGCAGTGACAGACACAGGCAGTGGGGGACACAGGCAGTGACAGACACAGGCAGTGGGGGACACAGGCAGTGACAGACACAGGCAGTGACAGACACGGGCAGTGACGGACACAGGCAGTGACGGACACAGGCAGTGACAGACACAGGCAGTGACGGACACAGGCAGTGACAGACACAGGCAGTGACAGACACAGGCAGTGACAGACACAGGCAGTGACGGACACAGGCAGTGGGGGCACACAGGCAGTGACAGACACAGGCAGTGACGGACACAGGCAGTGACAGACACAGGCAGTGACAGACACAGGCAGTGGGGGACACAGGCAGTGACAGACACAGGCAGTGGGGGACACAGGCAGTGACAGACACAGGCAGTGACAGACACGGGCAGTGACGGACACAGGCAGTGACGGACACAGGCAGTGACAGACACAGGCAGTGACGGACACAGGCAGTGACAGACACAGGCAGTGACAGACACAGGCAGTGACAGACACAGGCAGTGACGGACACAGGCAGTGGGGGCACACAGGCAGTGACAGACACAGGCAGTGACAGACACAGGCAGTGACAGACACAGGCAGTGACAGACACGGGCAGGGGGGCACACAGGCAGTGACAGACACAGGCAGGGGGTACACAGGCAGTAGAAGAGACAGACAAGAAAGACAGCTAGTGAGACACAGACGTGGCTCAGACATCTGGGGAGGGACAGAGAGCGACTTGAACAGAGAAGAGAGTCTGATGCAGCCTCACAGGACCCAAGGGACAGCAGCTGCCCAGCCCAGAGTTCTGCGGGGCACAGAGGGGCCGGGGACAGCCCTCAGAGTCCCCCCTCAGGGCACAGAGGGGCCGGGGACAGCCCTCAGAGTCCCCCCTCAGGGCACAGGGGGGTTGAGGGGCCCTCAGAGTCCCCCCTCAGGGCACAGGGGGGTTGAGGGGCCCTCAGAGTCCCCCCGCAGGGCACAGGGGGGCCGTCTCTGCTTCAGAGCCCCTTCCTCTCTCTTCTCAGTTCCCTAACCCCTGAAAGGAGGGCAGGGAGCAGCGGAGAGGAGACAGGAAGACAGGAAGGGGTGGCCACACGCCTGCGCGGGTCACTGGAGGCACTTAATATGCCCGCGTGCTGCTAACTGGCCCAGTAAACAAACTCACATCTGTTCAGCCCGTGGCCGCGGAGACGCGCAGACCTCCACTCCTTCCGCCATTGCAGGCACTGGGGCTGGCTACCTGCTGGGACCCCCAGAATGCTCTGGGTGGGGTGGGCGTGGAGGAGCAGACGGGGAAGGAGAGGCAGACGCTCACCCTGCCAAGAGGCCTCCCCCAGGGGGCAGGGGTGAGTGCTGGCGGGTCCGACTCTCCACCACCACTCACTGCGCTGACCACACGGCGGGTCTGGCCTGCAGCCCCGGGGCACACAGTGGACCCAAGAGACAGGACCGGCACTGCCCCCCCTTTACAGATGTGGAAACTGAGGCATAGAGGGCAAAATGAACCACCCAAGGTTACACAAGGAGGAGAAGGCAAGGCTACCTCAGGCCGGAGCAGGCGGGGCTGGGGGGAATGAGGAAGCCGGCGCGGCCGCTGGGCACGGTCCAGCCCGAGAGGGGCGAGCGGCCCCGGACAGCAGGGACATCTGGCCCAGCTGTAGCCGGCCCCTCCTGAAGGAAGGCATCCCACAGGCCAGCTGTCTCCGGGCTCCCGGGGAGGGGAGCTCACCGCCTGTCCAGAGGGCCGCACTAGCTGGCCGGGGAGTTAGCCAGGGTCAGGTCTGTCCCCCGCTCTGGGCACTGGCTCTGCTCTGTCCTCGCCGGCGGGTTCTCCCAGGCTTCTCTCCTATACTTCCCTCACACAACGCGTTGCTGGCCCCTCACCAGCCGAACCCCCGAACCGGTTCTGGGAGCTGGGATGCCACCAGCCAATGAGCTTCAGAACACAGTGCTCCTCTGTGGCTTCCAGTGTGGGCTTTCCCCGCGTCTGCTCGGCCGGGCCTGGGTCTGCGGAGGGGAGTGAGTCTGAGAACCTCCCAACTCTGAACATGCAGGCTGGTGCGGACCTCTTCCCGGCTCCTCCGCATGTGAGAGCAATTCTAGTTCACTCGGAACCGTCCAAACTACCATTTATTGAGCACAGGGATGTGCCAGGCACCAAGGAAAGGGCTCTACATATATTATCTCACTAATTCTCCCAACAAGGCAAGGAGGCGAACACTGTTTATTAAAGAAAGGGAAGAAGGAGAGGAAACTGAGGCCTCCAGGGATGAGCAGTAACTTCAAAGCCGGGGCTCCTACCTACAGGCAGCGGGCCTGCTGGGCGAGAGCCGGCCCAGTGGCTCTACGCGTCTTCCCACCTCGAGGACAACGAGGACAACGCCGCCTTGCCCGCCAGCCTTCCGGGCAGGAAAGGTCTCCTGATGGCCCGGGATTTGGGGGAACAGCTCTCCCGAGGGGGCGGACAGCTGCGATCAG
Source organism: Cnephaeus nilssonii (assembly GCF_951640355.1). NCBI lineage: Eukaryota > Metazoa > Chordata > Mammalia > Chiroptera > Vespertilionidae > Cnephaeus > Cnephaeus nilssonii. Next base: position 81,155,656 of record NC_137084.1, read on the forward strand.
CGCGTTTATTAAACTCCCTCCGGGGCCCGTGGGGCCCAGGCGTCCGTGGGCGGAGAGGCCACGTCTCCTGGTGGACCAGACCTTGGCCAGCGTGGCCTGGCTTCCCCACTACGAGGGGGATTCCTCCCCGCCCCCCCTTCCCCCGCCCCAAACACGCTTCCCAGCTGAGAGGGCTGGAGGGCAGGGAGGAGCCAGACGCGCAAATCCAGCCCTTGCTCTCTGTCAGCGCAGAGGGGGGCTCCGAGAGCTCTAAAAACTGGGTTAAAATGGCTGGGCTGTACCCGTCTTATCTGCCGAAGCCTTCAGCGCGTGCAGGCTTTCACGCAGAATTTTCCTCGCTAATCCCCCTTTGTTAGCTCTGATACTGACATTGCAATCCCAGCTCGTCGGGGCGATTTGAGAGGGATTACAGACCCTCAATCCTCCGGCGTGCTGGGGAAGGCTGTTTTCTCAAATCAAATTTTACACAAACCCATTTTCAAAAATAATCAAAGTGCAAATCCCTCCTCGGGACTGAAGGGCGGGGGAGACACTCAGCCCTCCAACATTCTCCCGCAGATGTGACGCTGAGCAGACGCAGGCCGAGCCGGAGGGCGGGGAGGCGGGGTCTGGCCGCCTTGCCCGTGTGCCCTCCGGCAGTGCGCTGGCTCGGGAGGCTGTGTGCTGCAGGTGGTCAGACGTTCGGCTGGGTTGGCGTTGCCCGTGACCCTGCCCTCGGAGTGGCACCTGAGCAAGGCAGGGAAGCATGGGGTGGATTCAAATCCAGTTTCAGCGGATGCACACCAATAACCTACCACGTGCCATCCCGTGCTGGCCTGGCGGGGACACGGGGTGAGCAGCTTCACCCTCGCCAAAGGGCAAATCCCTCCTCCGACTGAAGTGGCCATCAGCAAGGAAGGCGCTGTGTCGGGAGGGAGACTCCTGGTGCAGGGCGGGCTGGTCCCGGAGCATGTGACAGGAGGGAGACTACCCCTCCCCCCCCCCGAGCCTTCCCGGGGACAGGGGTGGGGTGCATCTCGCAGGCTGGGACCTCGGTGACTACAAGGAAGAGGGCGGCAGGAGCCAGTGGTGGCTCTCAGCTGGACTGTCCTGTGTGTGGCTTTGTGTGTCACTCCCCCATCCCAGCCACTGGCTCATCCCCTGGCAATTAAAGTGGTGCCCCCCTTCGGCCTGGCTTGGCACACAGGCCACCCCACACAAAGCGTCAGAAGGTCAGGGCAAGGTCACAGGTGGTGAAAGGTGCTGGGCTGTGGGCTGAATCCGCGTCACCCAGGTCCCGGGTGAACCTAGGACCACGCCGTCTGGATTCGCACCTGTGATTTCTCCTAAAGCTCTGGGGCAGGAGCGGATCTGCAGGGCCCAGGCCACATCCACCTGCCAACCCTCCCTCTTCCTGCCGACCCTCCGCCCCCACTCCCAGCAGCACCCTTCTGAATCCGGGCCTGGCTGCAAGGAGGCCCCACTCGGCCAGCGGCCTTGGCGGCGGCGGCTCACATTGGGGCTTGCCTGTTCGCAGCCTCGCTAGTCCAGGAGCCGGGCTCTCCTTCACTGTCCCAGAGGGAGCTGAAGCGGGGCATCTCTCAAGAGCCAAGGCCCCGCGATCAGTGGGCCCTGGACTCAGACCTAGCCAGAGATCCCCCCTCCCTCTGCGGCACCGCCACGCCTGCCGCCCACCGAGCCGACAGGCCGCTCAGCAGCAGCAAATCGCCCTTGTGGGACTGATGAAAGATGGACGCGCAGCCCCAAGGTTACTTGAAGCCCAGGCTGCTCTCGGATGCACAACCCCAACATTTTCCTCTTAAGCAATTCTGCTCTTTGATGTTCAGCAGCGGAATGCAATCACACTCGGTTGGTGCACAGGAGCGGGAGGAGGGCCGGGAGCGGGGACACCCAGCTCTGTCTGCCCATTCTTTCCAGGCAAATGCAGTTCTGCCATTTCACCCCTGGCTGGTCAGGCGTCGGCGCGCCGTGGGGTGTCTGTCAGCACCGGGGAAGTGTGCCAGGCGTGGGGTTTACAGCTGCAAATGCAAAACCTCCCGATGCGTTTTATTTATTGTAAATTCTGTGGCTCTCTTGTTAATTACCCCGTGCAGGCGCTGCAGAAGCAGAGGAAGGAGGGCGATGAGCCCAAGAGGGGAGCGGAGGAAGGGAGAAAGGGCAAAGGAGATGGATCCGTGGGAAGGGAGAGAAGAGCGCAGTTCATGAGAAAAGACGCAGGGAAAGGAGAAACCCATCTTTGTGGCAAGCAAACCAGGAGGTGACGATGGAGCACACTGAGCATGCTGGCTGGGAAATGTCACTTTTGCCCAAATTGGGTGAAACCACGGAAATCCACGCCTGCGGAACATGGGAGGTAACGGACGCCCAATCAACAGCAGGTCTTGCCCAAAGGTTGAGCCCCATTCCCATGGCTCCGCTTCTTCGTTCCCTTTCTCCCTACCCCTTCCAAAGAGTAGCCAGCCAGCCTCTGCTCCAGCTGCTCACTTCTCCTCTGAGCATGCCCAGATCACAGCGAGCGCCCGCCAGCCCACCCTGCTCCTGAACCAGGGGCCTTGCCCCGGCAGGCAGGCGAGAGGGGTTAGGAATGTGCAGGCCAATGGCCTCATGATGGGGACATTATGTGGGAACCAGGAAGCGCTGAGCCCTTCATCGACATTACGGCTCCCCTAAATAAAATTACACCCGCGTTTCTCCCGGCCAGACATGTGGGGGCGAGGTGAGTGTTTTCAAGCCTTCCCTTTTAAGAGCGAAGCAGCACGTTTCATTATCATATTTTAATTAAAAGGAAGAAATCCTATTAAACTATTCCCCATGCATCGGGATTAGCAACAACCAGCACCTGAGACCCAGCGACACGGCGTGTATGGACACACTAACCAGACTCACTGTCCCAGATGGCCCCTCTGCTCCCTCCTCCCCCTCCCGCTCCCCCACCTCCTACTCTCCCCCCCCCCCAGATGGCTCCATCCCAGGCAGGCCTCAGTGGGCGTCCCATGCTCTCCTCACTCCCCCGAGGGAGAGGGTAGGAAGATATATGACCCCCAAACCTGTTGGAACCCCCAAAGCAGCCCACTCACAGCACTGCCGGCTAGAAACGGGCTTTAGTATCAGGTGGTCTTGGGCTGACACGTGTGTCCCCACTTCCTAGCTGTGACCCTACAATTCCCGATTCCTCCGAGCTTCAGTTTCCTAATTTGTAAAGTGTGGATTTTACAGGTGCCTCGTGGGGTTACTGGAAGGGTTAGAACTTAGGTAAGTGATTATTAATTATTATTGTTTTATTTTTAGACGGAATGGAGGAACTACTTCCAGAAGCTCCGGATAGAACACATCCTTGGAGGGAGGCTCAGGAGGGGTGTGCGGGGCCCACCGTTGGGAAGCGCGGAGGGGAGTGTGTGTGTGTGTGGGGGGGTGGCTCCCCAGAGGTGAGGCGCAGGGCATGGGGTTGCTGGCTGGGCCCAGGAGGCTGCGGAGACTCAGTGGTGGCTGCAGAGACCCCAGAGACTGCCACCAGCACCCACCTTGCCATCTCCCATGCCTCCACCTCCCTTCCTGGGCTCTGCTGCCCGCCTGGCCCTCCCCCTCTGACGCCTGTCCTGTCACCACAGCAGGGACTGTCCTGCTGCCCAGGAGACGTGAGCAGACCGGCAGGGGCTGAGCTGCCTGAGGGTGTGGAATGGAGCTGAGCCGGCTGCCTCAGGGACCGCGGCCACTTTGTGTTCCGGGTTCCGCTGCTGCGGCTCTCAACCCTCCACCATCCACCAGCCCCTCCTCTGACTCCCACTGTGCCCGCCTCCAGCCCTCCCATTGCTGTGGCCTTTTCTGGTGTGTGAATCCCCCCAACTCCAATGGCTGTAGGACTCCAAAGGGCAAACACCAGGACCTGTGACCCTGCTGTGTCTCCGTGTCGGTAGCACCCCGGACACCGCAGTGCTGCTGCCGTGGAGCTCACACAGGGCCTGGAGGTGCCAGCTGGAGCAGCACAGGTGGCAGGGGCAGCGGATTTCGTCCTTGCTCCTTCTGCCCCCTAGGCTCCCCTGCCACCCTGCCCCCTGCCTGGCATCGAGGAAGGCATGTAGGTGCAGACACCCTGAGCAGGGCTTGGCCACCTTGGGGGCTGGGCCTGGGCATGCTGTCGCCTCTCTGGGCTGTGTGGATGAATGGGAGTAAGTGCCCTGACTCACCAGGGAGGTTCTAAGGATAAAGAGAAGTGTGCTTGAAATTGGGAAACCTGGAATATGGGTATCAGGTGATACAAAGCCATTATGGTTACTTTTGCTGGTGTGATCATGGCATTGAGGTTAGGTAGAGGTGCCTCTATCTTGTATATATGACTGCTGATATATGCAGGGCAAAATCACCCAATGTCTGGGGTGGCTTTAAAGTAACTCACCAAAAATAAAAATAAAATGAGCAGGAGGGTGCAAGATGAATCAAGTGTGGCGAAACCTTGACAACAGATAAAGCTTGGTGATGGGCTCATTGTATGGCCTCTCTACCTTTTGTGTATATTTGGATTTTTTCATAATTAAAATGTAAAAAACAAATGATAAAAATAAAACATGCAGAAAAAAAGGATACGAAAGCACCTAGCATCCTTGGGCCATCGCGAGGCGCTCGGTAAATTATTTTCAGTCTTGGATTTCTCCTTTTCCCCCTTGCCTGAGGCGCAGCATTCCCGCCCCTTGGGAGAAAGCTCACATCTTACAGCCCCGAGCGGCAGAAAACAAACACACGTCCTCAGGCTCGGTCAAGATCAAGCACATACCCACAGTAGCTGGGCCCAGGGCCCAGGCCAGTGACCCCTGCAAGGCCGGGTGCTCCTGGCTGCCGAGCGCGTCCTATGAGCCGGGCACCATGCTGAGGGCTCTACGTGCCTCCCGGGGTCCCTGCCGCCCCAGGAGGAGAGCGCTGTCTATCTCCCCCTGCCGCCCTGGGCTTTCTCTTGCTTCTGGTCCAGCACTTGCCCTCCTCTTGGTCTTGCCCGGCTCTGGTTCTCTCTGTAAACCCTGCATTTCCAGGCAGGTTTGTGCATAAGCCTTTCCCTACAGGCAGCCTGGGTGCAGCCGGGGCCAAGAGCGGGAACCAGCAGGTGCTGCTGCCAAGATGCTCAGTGGGACCCCAGGTTGGCAAAGCCACAAAGGGGCTGCGTGGGGAGCAGGCACCAGGGCTCTCGGTGGTGCTTTGGGAAGGAGCCACTCGGAGACAGGGGGTCGTGTCCCAGCAGGGGGCAGGGATGCCTGAGACCACGCTGCAGTCCCGGGGCCTTGCTTCCTTCTCAGGCCAGTGGGTCCTGAAGATGGCAGAGGGGAGCCGAGAAGCAGCCTTGATGCTGCCCACCCCCCTGCATCCCATCCTCCTCCTTCTGCCTCCGACCCTTTGCCCAGAGCACCTTTCCTGAGCTCGGTTCCCAAAGCCATCCTGTGCTCAAGCCGCTGCGGAATGCTGCCTCCCGGGATGCCCGGTGGTTAACGGGAGGAGCCTGGACAGCGTCCCCAACCTTCCTCTCCGGACACGCAAAACTCCTGTGATTTGCCGTCCTGGGCCTCCACTGAGACCTGTGCCCTCAGCCAGCCTGGGCCTCCACTGAGACCTGTGCCCTCAGCCAGCCTGGGCCTCCACTGAGACCTGTGCCCTCGACCAGCCTGGGCCTCCACTGAGACCTGTGCCCTCAGCCATCCTGGGCCTCCACTGAGACCTGTGCCCTCAGCCAGCCTGGGCCTCCACTGAGACCTGTGCCCTCAGCCGTCCTGGGCCTCCACTGAGACCTGTGCCCTCAGCCGTCCTGGGCCTCCACTGAGACCTGTGCCCTCGACCAGCCTGGGCCTCCACTGAGACCTGTGCCCTCAGCCGTCCTGGGCCTCCACTGAGACCTGTGCCCTCGAGGGCAGGGACCTCAGACTGCGCCTCCCGGGCACCATGTACCGAGTGCCCCATCTGAACTGGCCCATCCTTGTTCTCTCTGTCTGCTCCTTCCCAGGCAGTTCCCTGTGAAGCGTGTATGGGCTAGTGAAGAGCGAGAGAGAAGGGGGGCTCCCCACAGAGGCTTGTGAACGTATGGGACACCTGAGCCCGGAGGTGGGAGCCACTGAGCATATCACAGCTTCTGAGAAGACGCGCTCATTCCTGGATGTCAGGCTGTGGTGGGGAATTAAAGGGACCAGAGCGCTGCACGCCTATCGGGCTGTGGGCTTGTGTGTGTGGTGGGCCGCCCCCCAGGAAACACGCCGATGCCTTTTGCTCCCAGGCCTACTCTGCAGCTGGCACTGAGGGGCATCCAGCCTCCGATGGCCGCCTGGGAGGATTCTGAAAATGTGCCTTTTATTGACGTGTCCCAGGGCTGGAGGGCTCCCTGTGTGCCTGCCCCTCACCAAGGACAATGGCCGAGTTGTTCTGTAAAGACTGCTCCTGCCCAGTCCGGCTGCCGAGGGTTAGGTGACTTGGGCAGCCCAGCTGAAGCCTCAGGCACAGCCCAGGGTCCCCCCTCCATGAAAACAGCACCTGGGCGGTCACCCACACACCTGTCCGCTGGCATTTACCTCCTGCCAGCAGCCTCCCAGGGTCCTCACGCACTGTCACCTGGGGGCGGGGAGGCAAGCATGGGCCACAGATGGGGAAAGTTTTGAAAGGAGTGAGACCCATCCACAGGCAGAAGGCAGGCAGGTGACAAGGTGAAATGTTACTCCAAACCTGTCCAGGTGGGGGGCCTGCAGCAGCTCCCTTGAGCTGGGAAACCCATGCTGGGCCGGAAGCTGGCGGGGCACCTGCCTGGCTCCCCCAATCCCTCCCCCGGAGCTTTCTTCCTCAGGGGTCACGCTGCTCACAGGAGCTGACAGATGAGCCCTGGCCGGGGCCATGGCAGCCAGATCTGTCCACCCTATGACCCATCTCTCTCTTCCCAGAGAGACACGGGGCGGCCGCACATCCGAGTCCTACACGTTGGCAGGCACAAGATGCACAGCCAGCCCCCCCGGAAGCAAGATGACACGGGCCAGCCTGGTGCACAGCGCGCCCTCGTCCTGAGAGCGGAGTCCAGGCCCGGCCCTCACGGGCCACTCACAGCTGCTCCGGGGGCAACAGGCCATGCCCCACATGCACCCTCGTGTACATGCTGCCTCCCGAAACGCTCCCTCCGGCCGCTTGCCTTCCCCACACTGAGCCCATTCACAGCCTTTTCCTTCCTCTCTCCCCCTGCAGACACCCATCACTCTCCCCGCAGAGCGAGGTGGGCGGCCCGCAGCTCCTCCGGGTTACTAATACGCTCGGGAGCCTGTTTGCAGCTGTCACAGAGGAGCCGCGGGGAGGGGGAGCCCTCCCAGCCATGCAGCCTGCATCTCAACCCCCTGCCAGGGACCCCCTTTCCATAAATGTCGCGCTAAGAGCTGAGGGGCTCCAATGTCGAGAGCAACACCTTCAGCCAGTGGACCGCAGTGGGGGTGGCCGAGGGGGATTCGCTGGGACAGAGCCCACGCGGCAGCTCACAGCCCCCCACGCACCGAGCCCCACCTCATATGCTGCAGGGAAGAGCTAGTGTCCCAGGTCCCAGGGGCCGCCTCAGAGGCACAGACAGGGCCTAAGAGCCCCAATGTGGGGACTGTGCCCCCCCAACACGGCCATCCAGGCTCCCGCAGGCCAGGGGCTCACAGACAGGGCTCAGCTGGAGCCTCCGTGCGCAGCTCACGTTGGTGCGGCGGAGGGACCCTCTTGCAAGGAGCCTGCAGGCTCTCCTGGCCCCGGGAGGCGGGTGGACAGCTGACCTCAAAGGGCTCAGGGGTCCTGGACACTCTCTTCTCCCTTTTGAAGGTCAAGGCAATGGGTCCTGAGAGAAAGGGCTTTGCTTGGGGCCCACAGCCCCGCACAGTGTCACCGCAGGGCCCTCCACCCGAGGCCTAGGACCACTGAGGCCGGCTGTCCCCTCCTGGGACTGGAACCAGGAGCGGCGAGCTTCTTGAGTCACTTCTTTCTCTCTTTTATTATGAAATATTCAAATGTGCAGAGAGCATAAAGAATTATATAACCCACATCTGTGCCCACTACCCAGTACCAACAAATTCTGATTGCGCGAGCATTCTCTATTTCTACTGTGGTTTGAGCTGCTATGTGGTTAGCTGAATCTTTATAGCTCTTTTCACATGTGAAGTAATTTTATTCTTTTCCATATAGGCTTTTCATTAAGTGTGTAACCAGATTTAAGTTTTAGACCCTGGAAGACTTTATTTAAATTTGGAATCGGGCGAAGGCCCTCCCTGACCACAGGTCCTCACGCTCCGTGGAAACCAGTCCTGGGGGCTGTGGCCTGCTTGGCTGCAGGGAGGGACATTACCCTGGTTCCCAGACTCTCTCTGGAGAGGCGGAGTCCCAGGGAAGCGCCTCCCCCAGCTTCCAATGGCCCCACCCAGAAAGCCTGGGATGCCAGAGGAGGCAGGAAGAAAGGTGACCTGGCTGGGAAGACCCACCTGGGTGGGCTCTGCCCCAGTTCGTCTCCGCCCCCTCCCCCACCCTGGCTCTCTCCTCCCTCCCTCCGTCCCTCCCGCCTTGCAGGCTGTGCTCTCAGCTGTTAACTTGCATCGTGTTTAGCATGGACTCTGCACACTTGTCAGGGATGTCGGTAGAGAGCTGACCGCATGAACAGCTACCAGTTCAGGGCGCCAACCGCGCCTTCCCAGCCCCACCGTAGTGACCTGGCGTTGGGAGCTTGCCACTGGCCACGTGCACCCACGCATCCGCGCTGCCACCCGAAACGCTCCCTGCGGGCCGCTTCCCACAGCAGGAGTTTATGCCCTGAGCACCATCTGCAAACACTGCCAATCGGCGCCCCCCTCCTGGGAGCGGGTTCTTAACCGTTTGCCCGCACACCACGGGTAGTAACCATTCCAGAGTATGTGCAGCCAAGAGGTTTCCGAGAGAAGAAAACCCTTAAGAGCCAAAGGAATGAAGCAGAGAAGGTCAAAGTTCAGACATGACTGAGGGGTAAGTTCGCTTCTGCACACGCCCACTGCTTAGCGCTGTGGGGCTGGAGGTGCTGTGACTTGCCCGAGGCCGGGCAGCTGGCTAATGACGTGGGTGGCTCGCAATCCACAGCTCCCGTTCCAGCGCTTTTCCATGGAATCATGGCCCTGTGCCTCCTCCCGAGCTGCTCGGCTGGGCACGGAGAGGTCACCTGAGCAGAGCCTGAGTGACCTCAGCGGAAGCACTGAGATGGGAATGAGGGTGCCCGGAGCACTTCCTGTCTCACCCACCAGCGACCAGCCAGTGCCCCATCCCCCGCTTCACCGGCTCTCCCTCCCCCAGCACCATCGTGCCCACTCCCGGCACCCACCCCGCAGGGGGAGCTGTGACCTGGAAACCAGGAGGACTGGTGTTCCGCCAGCTGTGTGTCCCCGCGGCCAGCTGTGTGTCCCCGGGGCCAGCTGTGTGTCCCCGGGGTGAATTACTTCCACTCTGGAAACCCAGGGGAGGGTCGCGTGGTGTGTAGGGGTGCCCGTGGGGCAGCTCCAGACGGGGAGGGCAGCCATCTCAGAGCACCGAGCCCTCTCTGAAGGGGCTGGAAGGAGCGAGGCCTCGCTCAGCGCAGGTCACCTGCCCGAATCCCTGGGCCCTGAGTTCATCCTTTGGGTGTCAGCGTGGTGTGAGTGAGGATGGAAGGAGGGCTCTGGAGGCTGACGTGTGGGCCCTGGAGAGGACAGTGATGAGGTTCCTGGGTCAGGCAGTGACCCTTAACCCCAGGTCATAGAGTGGCTCGGTGTGCTCACTCTTTGCAGGATGGAGGTGGTGGCCAGTGGCTGGGCGGAGTGAGAGGGCACAGCCAGGGCCTGATGCAGACCCCCTCCCAGTCTCTCCTTCCTCTCTCCTCCTCCCAGACCTGGGGCGGCCTCCTCGTCCGGGACAGGGGTGACATCTCTGCAAAGCCGAATGACACGCGTGGTGGTCCCCAGGGAAGGTGAGTGTCTGCCGAGACCCAGGCCAAGGTGGGGAGGGCGAGGCTCACGGCTCAGCCTTAACCGGCTGGTGGAGAACGAGGCCCTGGGCCCTCACACCGGCAGGAACTGCGCCCAGTGCTTCCTCCACGCCCCCCGCCTCGAAGTCCCCGTCCGGCCTCCGCCTCTGGAAGCCAGGTGCTCCTCCCCAGTAGCCCTTCTAGACGGCTCCGCATCGGAGCCCCTGTGCGCCTCATCCTGTCCTCCCTCTGCTTGGCAGGGCGGCCTGGGAAGGGTGCTGGCTGGGGTGGGTGCCTGGCCATGCCACTAACTGAGCAAGTGAATAGGCCCTCGCTGGGCCTCAGCTTCCTTCCTTGTGAAAGGAAGGAATGGCACCACCTGGGGACTCAGGACACACAGGCTCCCAGACCCCTCTGAGCCTCCCATCCAGGGGCCCGGGAGCCTGCTTTCCAACACTCCCAGGGGACCCGAGCCTCTGCCAGGCGTGGGTCCCTGGGCTGGAGCGGGCGGCGTGGACAGCACCTGGGGCCTGGCTGTGGAGTTCAGAAGATGCTCCAAGGTGCTGGTGGAGGAGCAGTGAAGAGAGGCTGCTTGGCCCTTTAGGAGTCCTGCCTCTCTCGCCTGTAGGACTATTAAGTGAAAAGCCCCAAGGTCACACTTGGCCTCGTGCAAAGGGGCTGCCGTAGTGTCTGCCAATCTGAACACCTCGATGGAGGTCCTGACCGGAGCTGAGAACCAGAGCTGTCCCTGAGCCGGTGGGAGTCGTCTTGTTTAGTGTGTGTGTGTGTGTGTGTGTGTGTGTGTGTGTGTGTGTGTTTGTGGTGGGGCTGGGGTTCCAGGTGGTGGCTTGCTAGGATTAACAAGATAATGAAGGATGGCTGAGGGCTGTTAGGATCAGCAGCTGGTTGTCCAGCTCCCCCCGCAGCCATGGCGTGGGGCACAAGCAGTGCAGGGTCTGAGTGGCTCTCAGAACAGTCTAGAGGGCCCCAGGAAGTCTAAGCAGTGAGGGGGAAGCAGGAATGTCTCTGGTGGGTGGGGAGGTGGTGGAGGAGTCTTGACCCTTTCCCACGGGCACAGGGCGCAGGGCACAGAGCACAGGGCGCAGGACGCAGGGCACAGGGCGCAGGGCGCAGGGCACAGGGCACAGGGCACAGGGCACAGGACGCAGGGCGCAGGGCGCAGGGCACAGGGCACAGGACGCAGGGCACAGGGCACAGGGCGCAGGGCACAGGGCGCAGGGCACAGGACGCAGGGCGCAAGGCACAGGGCACAGGGCGCAGGGCACAGGGCATAGGACGCAGGGCACAGGGCACAGGGCGCAGGGCACAGGGCACAGGGCGCAGGGCACAGGGCGCAGGGCGCAGGGCACAGGGCACAGGGAGCAGGGTACAGGGCGCAGGGCGCAGGGCGCAGGGCACAGGGCACAGGGCGCAGGGCACAGGGCACAGGGCGCAGACCAAGGCCTCGTTGGGACCACGGCCTCAGCCGAGTGCTGTGTTCTTGCAATCTGTCCCAGCTGCTGCCTCTGGCATGGCAGCCAGACCAGTGTCCCCTGCCCTGGCCTCAGCCAGGATGGACAAGGAAGAGAAATGGATGTAAGGCCACAGAGAACACCTGGCGGGAGCTGCAGCCCTCTGTCCCCTGGCCCTCGTCCTCCCCCGCCCCCCAATGCCCGCTGACGCTCTTAGCTGTCTGAGCCCTGATCCGCGAAGTGAAAATAATTGGACCTTTAAAATGTGTTACCCTCCAGGGGGTGGATAAAAAGCTGTGGTACATCTACACAATGGAATATTACGCGGTCATAAAAAAGAAGGAAATCTTAGCATTTGCGACAACATGAATGGCCCTAGAGGATATTACGTTCAATAAAATAAGCCGACGGAGAAAGACAAATACCATGATTTCACTTATATGTGGAACCTAAAGAACAATACAAATAAACAAAACAGAAACAGACTCATAGATACAGAGGGGTGGGGGGTGAGGGACTGGGGGAAAATGGTGAAGGGATTGAGAAGTACAGGCTGTAGTTACAAATCATGGGATGCAAGGCACACGCAGGGAAAATAGTCAGTAACATTGTACTGACTCTGTATGGTGCCAGGCGGCTACCGGACATATCGGGGGACCACTTTAAAGTGTATGATTATCTAACCACTATGCTGTATACCTGAAGCTAATACAAAATAATATTGAATGTAAGCTGTAATTAAAAACATGAAAAAATTATTGTCCTTCAGAGTTTCCAAGTATTTTCTTAATGCTATGTGGTTTTATAGTCACACACAGCATCCCTGGGGCCAGGCAGTCCAGACAGAGAGCACAGGCCACTGCCCATACCACTGGGACCTGTGGCCCCACCAATGGGTGAATTGTGTGGCATGTGAATTAGATCTCAGCAAACCTGTTATCCTATATAATAAGGGAGAACCCTGAACTATAATTGGAGATGTAGGTGCCACTCTGCACCCCCCCTCCCCCCAGTTTGCTCTGTGTCGCTGGACAAGCCACCTACTTCTCCTCTGAGACAGGGAGAGACTGACACCTGCCTTTGAGGCCCGCTGGGGGAGTTAGGAGTTGGCAAGGATGTTGGCCAGGGGAACAGGAGCAGAGGCATGGACACAGGCAAGGTTTGCTGTGGAGATGCCACTGCTCGGGGAAGCTCAGTGTTCCTGAGCCACAGGTGCCAAGCCCCGCAGGACGTTAAGTTGCAGGGAGCCTCAGAGATCCATCAGGGAGCCTCAGAGATCCATCAGGGAGCCTCGGAGATCCATCAGGGAGCCTGGGAGATCCATCAGGGAGCCTGGGAGATCCATCAGGGAGCCTGGGAGATCCATCAGGGAGCCTCGGAGATCCATCAGGGAGCCTGGGAGATCCATCAGGGAGCCTCGGAGATCCATCAGGGAGCTTTGGAGATCCATCAGGGAGCCTCAGAGATCCATCAGGGAGCCTCGGAGATCCATCAGGGAGCCTTGGAGATCCATCAGGGAGCCTCGGAGATCCATCAGGGAACCTGGGAGATCCATCAGGGAACCTGGGAGATCTATCAGGGAACCTAGGCTATCTATCAGGGAACCTCAGAGATCCATCAGGGAGCCTCGGAGATCCATCAGGGAACCTCATAGATCCATCAGGGAGCCTTGGAGATCCATTAGGGAACCTCAGAGATCCATCAGGGAGCCTCGGAGATCCATCAGGGAGCCTCGGAGATCCATCAGGGAACCTGGGAGATCCATCAGGGAGCCTCGGAGATCCATCAGGAACACGGCGGGGATGGTCCTGCTCCTGCCCAGGTCCATGCACCCCCACCCTATCCACAACCTTTACCTGTGGCCTGGAGGGCACTAAGACACTGGAGGGACAGCGGGAGGAGTGGCAACGCTTTACTCAGGTACCTGGTGGGGCCCTGGATGGCGCTTCTGCACATCTCTACCCTGGGATGCAAAATATGGCATCAGATGCAGCAACTTCCTCAACATGGAGAACCCTCCTCCCGCGCTGCCTTCCCAGCCCCAACGCCAGGGCCCAGGTGTTGGAGCAGCTGCCAGTCAATGCCCCTTTCCAGCGGCACCGGGCACGGCTTCGGCGCACACTCAGGCCTGTAGTCCCAGCTGCCCTCCGCATGCAGGGGCCCCACACCTGTAGGCCGGGGCTGCGGCCTGAGTCACGGGCTCTGGTGGGCCCAGGGCAGGAAGTGGGTAGGCACAAGCAGAAAGGGCCGGCTATAGCAAGGCTTTGAGTTCTGGGGCAAGAGGACATAGTGAAGATAATAATCCTACTGCAAATAAAACCAACAGTATGAATAGCTTCCCCTTTCTGACAGACATAGACTGTGCAGGTGTTATGATTCAGTACTTAGAACAAAGCAGGAGGCACACGTTATCATCCTCGTTGTATAGACGAGGAAAGGGAGGCTCAAGAGGTTCCTGACATTGCCCAAGCTCACACCGCTGGTAAACAGTAGAGGCAGACTTTTAAGCTAAATCTGTCCGATGCACAAGTGGTGGAAAAATCTAATCCACACTCCAGCCCTGTCGGCCTCCGCGGGGCCAGAAAGCCCAGGGCCGCCCGGGCATCCTGTAAACCACTGCTCTGCAGGGGGTAACCTTAGCGACTGCCCAGCCCTGTGGAGGTGGGTCCAGTCCCAACCACATTTGCCAGGTGCCACAGAGCGCTGTGTTTAATCACAGATGGAGAATCTGAGGGAAGGGGCCGAGTTGGAGGAGTTTAGGCTGAAAGGAAAACCTGGGAGCAGGAGGAGCCTGGCCGTGGCACTGCCCGGGGCTCCCCGTGTCCCTGCTGTGGAGACCCCCGTGTCCTCTCCCACCGCGAGGAGCGGCTCCTGGTGGGCACTGTGGGCAGAGCCGTAAGTGGGCAGCATGACTGTAATGCAGGAAGGGGTCCCCACCGCTCCAGACAGCGGGATGGGGGCACTGCTCACACTCCTCAGAACTGGGGTTCAGGGTCTGGAGTAAGGCTGAACCGGACCCCAGTCCTGGTTCCACGTTCCACGACGGAACAGTGTTGTTGTCTTCAACAAGGAGCTTAGTCTCCGAGCCTCAATTTCATCACCTGAAAAATGGAAATATAATGTCGACACCACGGAGCTATGCCGAGGATGAGGATGCTGGTGAAGACTGATGTGGCATTTACCACGTGCCAACGACGACTGTTCTTCATGTCTGCCCACATTTCCCCGTCTCCCCACCTACCTGCCATCTATCCTCAACTACCCAGTAAGATAGATATTATTATTATTCCCCTTTTATAGATGAAAAATGGAAGCTCAGAGGGTTAAGAACTGTGCCCCAGGACACAGCACCGAGTTAGTGGTGTGCTGGGATCTCAACGCCATGTGTTCTTCTTTTTAAAAAAAATATCTTTCTATTGATTTCAGAGAGGAAGGGAGAGGGAGAGAGAGATAGAAACATCAATGATGAGAGAGAATCATTGCCTCCTGCAGACCCCCTACTGAGGATGAGCCCATAACCCGGGCATGTGCCCTGACCTGGAATCAAACCATGACCTCCTGGTTCATAGGTTGATGCTCAACCACTGATCCATGTCGGCTGGGCTCAATGCTGTGTGTTCTGACAGAGTCTGTGGTCCCATCACCACGAGGCTCGGCCTCTGAAGAACAGGTGGGGGTCCAGCAGTGAGCTCAGACCACATCCACATGGGGCCACACCGTGGGGGCCACATACAGTCCTCAGGGAGCTCAGACCACATCCACACGGGGCCACACTATGGGGGCCACACACGGTCCTCAATGAGCTCAGACCACATCCACACGGGGCCACACTGTGGGGGCCACACATGGTCCTCAGGGAGCTCAGACCACATCCACATGGGGCCACACTGTGGGGGACACACACGGTCCTCGGGGGCGCCAGCTGCCATGAGGAGCTGGATGTTTGCTAGGGGATGCCAGTGTTGTGCTGTCCAGATCTAGCCGTTGAGTAATTAAACGAAGAACCAGAAATGCACCCACTGCTCTAAGAGAAGAAAACTAAAGAAGAGCTTAACTTCATGTCACATCAGGGGACTTCACACTAGCTTCTGGAGACTGGTAGAAGCTTCCAGAAACAAGGCGGGTGTATGTGGGCTGCAGGGCACACAGTGGCAGGAACACCGCCTGCCACGCCAGCCTCCCGGGGCTCGGGACTCTGCCGCAGCCGGGCCTCCAGGGGCGGCCTCGCCCGGCCTCTCCGTCAGCAGCCCGCCCCGCCCCGCACTTTCCTGCCAGGTTCTCAGAGCCCCTGGACTTTGCGAGGGGCCAGCTCCCGGGCCCTCGGGCCCACAGGTACCCGGGGCTCCTGTGGGAGGAAGAGAGAAGCGGACCTCCGAGCAGCCCGGAGGCGTAGTGTAGAATCGCTGGAGCGGAAGTGCGTCGGAATAAGGAAAGGGAGACAAGCTCACAATGCCCAGGCACCTCCCCTGGCCGGGAGGCAATGTGCTGCTTTCAGGTTTAGCCCAGAGAAGGGAGCCCCCTGCACGGTCCTCGGTCAGGCACCCGCACAGCAACCCTGTTTCCCTTCGTGCCTTTGCTGCCAGAAAAGCTCGGAGTTGAACTTAACGTTCAGTGTCAGTAACCACCTAATCCCAGGGCCTGGCACGGCCATCTCCGACGCCCCCACCCTCTTATCTAGATGGGATCTCCTTTTCTGACTTCACTTGTAACCTCAGCGCTCCCGACTCTCCCTCCGGGAAGCTGGTCAGACGCACATGACAAATGGCGGCTGGGCTGCGGGGTGCGGGGAGTGTGGGGGTGTTAGCATTAAGAAAGAGGTAGATTAGGGACCGTTTAAGGCCCCTTTCTGCCCCGGGGTTCTGGGACTGTGCTCAGTGAACAGCCTGCCGGGGTCTCCACAGAGAAGCGCCGGTCAGCCCGCCTGGAGGAGGGCACGCTCCGGGCCTGGGCGGCGGGAGTGATGGAGTCTGTGCGTGGTGCACGCGGTGTGCCCAGGCCGCTTCTCGCCGGCCACCTTCGGGTGTGGGGTGGGGCCTGGTTGCAGGAGGCCGGCGGGCTCAGAGGCACAAGGAGCCCGTGGCGTGAGGACAAATGGATTTCGCGCAAGGTAACTGCCTGCTAACAAAGGCTTAGGGAAGCACAGCCTCTTAGGGCCCACGTTTACACATAAATGGGCATCACACAGCGCCCTTTTGCAGCCCGGAGGTCTCGGAGCCTCAGATGGTCTTAGCTCAAGTGTCACAATACAGGCCCGGGGCGGGGGCAGGGGGTGTCAGAGTGATTTCCTGATCCACTTCCTTAGGGCAATGAGCCAACGTCCTCAGTTTACACACTGGCAAACTGACGCCCAGAGGAGGTCTGACTTGCCCAAGTGCGCGCTGCCAGTTGACTGGCAGAGCAAGAACCAAAACGTGCGTCTTCAGAGGGAGAGCTGAAGTGGGCTGAGGCCTCGCCGAGGGCGCGGGCAGGGCATGCCCTCATGAAGACAAGGCGGGGCTCACACACACCCAGGGGCCCACACAGCGGTCACTGGAGCCAGCGAAGAGTTCAGATCTCAGGAGAGAGAGGGAGCTGGCGCTGCCCGGGCAGTCTGCCCAGCCCGAGCAAGAGGCAGCCCACAGGCCGAGGCTAGGAGAAACACATCTGCAAGTGGAGGCCTCTCCGTAGCTAACTGTTTGCTTAGCCACAAACTAGCTCCACTCCCGAAAGTGTCCATGGAGCAGCCTGCAGCGTGCCCCCAGGGCCAGAGGCTGCTGACTGGTGCTTGAGCAAAACTCCGCCAACCGGGCCTTCCTGGTCGCCCGGTGGTCAGGCCACTGCCCTTCGGGTCTGGGTGTAGCTCTGACTTTCAGACACACCAGTCCACGATTCCGGGGTATACAGGCGTCCTCCTCCTGGAGCGGGGACACGAGGGTTAGGGAGCATCTGAAAGCCCGTGTCCCCGCCGCGCCCGAGCGGCCTTCCCTGCAGGAGAGGCTCCGGGCAGGGACCACCCGCCGGCACTTAGGTATGATTTAGGTGCTTTCTGGCATCTGGGGCATTTTCACGTGTCATGTATCTAATCCAAGCCTGACCGCAATCTAAAGCCAGTGAGGACATCCAAGGCCCTCCAAGCAGTAGGGAACCAGGGCCACAGAGGGTAGGGGCCTTGGTCAAGGCACCCCGTTGCTGGGGAAGTTGAATCCAGAAGGCGGTTTCCTGCCTCTTTAGTCAAACAACCATCTTCCCGGACGCCCGCCAAAAAGCTGCACTGGGCAGCGCGAACCCTCCCGAGGCCCAAGGCACAGTATGTGGGCCTTGTTAGCTTCCCTAGGGCCTGGGGAGGCGGAGGCCCGGCCCTGTGGGCTGACCTAGGACTGCTCCGGCCACAGCACCTTACTCATCTCTGCGCTGCCCGCCTGCCCGCTCTCCATCCTCCGCCCACATCCGGGCTCACCCAACCAGAACCATCTCTCTCTTCCCCTCGTCCCCCTCTGTTCCCCCTTCTCTCCCCCCATTTCTCCTCCCTGCCACAGGCTACAGAGATGGCCCGGCGACCTAAGCAGGGTCTCCATGTCCTCCCAGGTGCCCAGCCCATGACGGAGCGCAGAAGTCACAGCTCGCTCTGCTGTGGAAGGAGCTGGCGTTGCGGCTCACGCTAAAGCACCGACGGACGGCCAGGCCTGGACTGAGGCCGGTGTGCCCCGGTCCACATGTCCTCAGCAAACGACTCTCCCTGGAGGCCTCGGTTTCCCCATCTGGCAGGTTGGCAGGTAATTCTGAGCTCCGTCCTGCTCTTGAGCCTCCATGAGGACTTGTCTTAGAAGCTGCAGGAGCAAAGCCTTGTAGAGCCCATGCTCGGATAGGACTTGGCCCTCAGCGGGAGGCTGCGGCAGGGACCAACAATTCATGGAGACTTCGGAGAGTCCAGAGAGGATCTCAACTAACATGCAAATACTGTAAACATTCAAACTCGCTCCACCCTGCAAGCGGCAGCCCAGCGGCGAGAGGGGTCGGGGCACCATGCCAGCATTGGCGTTATGGGTGCCCTGGGTATGTGGCCAGTGCGGGATTCTATGACGCAGCCCAGGCACATGGAATGCCCACGTGAGAGGGGATGGTGTCCTCGAGTGAGGCGCATCTAGAAGAAATTTTGTGGCTTTACTTTGAGAAAGAACCCCTACCCCCAAACATCATCCCATCTCATTATATACACATTCATATATACAGGTTTCATATACAGTATAGAAAACTCCATCACTAGGGGCGAGGTGCTGTATTTCTATTCTAGGCAGATCATGCATAAGAGGTAATGTGTTCCGTGACCGGTCACTCCCTAGCTGTGCGATCTTGGGCACAGTCCTGCGCTTTTCTGGGGGTGAGGGTGCTAGCGTGGCCCGGCCCCACTCTCCTCCTGGGACCCGGGATCCAGGCTTGCACTCCGCCTTCTCAGGGCTGAGGATCCCAGGACTTGACCCAAATGGCAGGCGGACACCACAGGGCCGGGAAGCAGAGAGAGGCACTCAGAGGCCCACAGGCCCAGGCCACAGCCTCAGGGAGCAGCCGGGGCGGCGGGCGTGGCCACGGAAGGCCCTGCCGGGGCCCCCCTCCTGGGGAGGAGGAAAAGGAGAGCCTGGCAGGTGCACACCAACAGTGCATGCGGCTGCTGGCTGGGCATCGCCTTCCTTCTACTGGCTGCAACGTCGGTGATTGTCTAATTATGGCTCATTACGAACAGCAAGCTCCATTTTGTAAGGTTGTAACTACAGGGGAAGGATACAATTATTATAATGAAGCCTCCCCAGCCCAGACTCGCTCCCCTCCAATCAGCCCCAAATGCCACTGCTCGAATCCTTGTCCTTGCCTGCCACCTGGGCTCCTTCCCTGCCCCCCTCCTCACGACCACGGTGACGGGGGTGCTCAGGGCACGGTCCTCTCTGTGGCTTTTTCCCATCAAAGGAGCCTTTCCCCCTTCTTCTTTTCCCGCTAATGAGCACTTTTCCCTGGTGCTGCTTGGCGGAGGGAAGAGCTGAGGCTGTCAGAGGGCGGCCGGTGGCGTCGTGGAGCCAGGCGACGCGGAAGAGGGGCAGGACGTGGGCCAGTGAGGGGTGCCCTCCAGCGGGGCAGGGGGCTCCTTAAAGGCAGGTGCTGGTCCACAAACTCTGGGCCAGTGAGGCCTCAGCCCTGGGAGCGGGCAGGCCGAGTGGCTTGTGTGCGGCTGTCTCTGGCCTGTCTCAGAAGTCCTCCCACCCCAGAAGCCGTTATGGGGAGCCGCCTCCCTCCTCTAAGGGTAGCTTACCAGGGCCAAGGCTGGTCTGGAGCCAGGAACAGGAAGAGGGGGTGTCTCAGCCCCCCTCCTTTGGGTCCACCTGTTTCTAGGAATAAGGCGCCACTCTTTAAGAAGGACGGCACAGCCCGGCCCTTGTGGCTCAGTGGCTGAGCATCCACCTATGAAGCAGGAGGTCACGGTCTGATTCCCGGTCAGGACACACACCCAGGTTGTGGGCTCGATCCCTAGTAGGAGAAGTGCGGGAGGCAGCCGATCAATGATTCTCTCTCATCATTGATGTTTCTCTCTCCCTCTCCCTTCCTCTCTGAAATCAATAAAAATGTATTTTTAGAAAAGGACGGCACAAACCCGAGCACCCGGAGAAGGGAGGCAGGAGGAGAGAAGTCTGGACAAAGTCTTCCTGCCATGGGCGTGGCAGCTCCAGTTCGGAAAAGAGACTTGAAGGGAACATAACAGCCGGCGTCAAACTCTGAAGGGCTGGCATGTGGGAGCCGGGAGAGGCCCTGTGCCAGGGCAGAGGGGGCCGGCGGCCCAGCCACCCGTGGCCTTGCCCCTCACAGAGCAGGGAGCCCATGGATGACCCCTCGCCCATGAGGCCTCTCTCTGGGCGCCAGGTGGGCTCTGAGGGCCCCTCCCCTGAGACTCTCTGTATCGGTGACTCCAGGCAACAGCCCTGGCACCACACCTTGCGCACAGTAGATGCTCAACCAGTGTTTCTAGATTGCCCGATGGGTACTATTAAAGCGTATGGGGAACCGGCTTTCCAGGAGGCGGTAGACGGACCCTCTCTCCAACCGTAGGTAACACGTGCAGCTCCTCACGGGCTCGCAGCATTCACACACACAGGAGCCACCAGGGGCTGATGAAGGTCCGATTCTCGCGCCCCACCACAATTTGGAGTCAGTAGGTCGGGAATGGGGACAAGAAATCTGCATCTTAAACACAGCTCCAGAGGCCCCTCGGCCTGGGCTGGCCGGACAGTCTGAGAAACGCCGACCTGCAGCACAAGGCCAGGGCTCTCCTGGCCCCCCGACATCGTCCCATCCGCGGTGCCATTGCTCGTGACTCCCCACACCCCGTGGCCCCGAGATGGAGGAGGCCGCCGTCTCACCTGGCTGAACCCCAGGAGGCCACAGCCCAGAGCAGCTGGAGCCAGAAGAGGGCGTCTTGCACCCGAGACCCATTCCCAAACAGCACGTCAACTCCCCGGAAAGCCGGCCTCCTGTGCTCTTGCCACGCCATAGACTCAGCCCCGAGAGCGCCCCAGCTTCTGGCGCTCCCCACCTTGTCCTGACCCTCCCCGCGCTGTGGCCTCCCTCAGGCGCAGGCTTGAGCACCTGCCTCCGCACCATCCGGCTCTGCTTCTGGCCCGCCGCCCTGGGCTTCCACCTGGTGGCCAGGACCCCACGCCGGGGGCCCACCCATCACTGCCTTTGCCTTTTGTTCCGATTCTGCAAGAAGAAGCCAGCCAGCCTCTGGGGACCTCTCCTATGGCGGGGCTCCTCCCCGCCCTCCTTCTCCAGGGGCTCTCTCTTCTCCTGGCCAGGCCCTTCTGCTCCTCCCCACTCCTTCTCAGAATGAACAGAAGCCAGACCTTTCCAGAAGGTTCTCTCTTCCAGTCCCCAAATCACTGCCCAGGGCCAGCCCGGCCTGCTGCGCCCCCCCCCCCCCCCCCGCTTCTCTACAGGGACGGATTTGTGTGGTTTCAACAGTTTCCCCTTCCCTGGCACAGCCTGCTGTCCTCTGGCCCTGGCGGAGGGTCTGTGTGGGCTGGAAAAAAAGCGGCTGGGGAGGAAGGTAAGAGAAAAGAAGGAAAACATCCCTCCTGGCAAAACCCAGAGCGCCACTTTCTCAACATCGTTCCGCTGCATTATTTACTGCGCGGACGGAGGATGAAACATTTATTCCTCCCGCTCATCCAGAGCACAGGTGTTTTCACAGAGCTCTGACGGTGCGGCGGGCAAGGCGTGGACACCATGTGATGCTCAACAGTGCACCCTGGGAAACGCTGTGCTCCCCGCAGCGGGAGGCTGTGGCAGTTGGGGGGGGGGGGGGGCAGGGAGAGGGTGTAGCTCCAGGATGCAGGAGAGTGGCGGGAGGGAGGGGCCTGCCGCAGCCCGCAGCCCGGCATGGAGAGGAAAGGCGGGTTCCCTAGGCCAACAGCTAAGGGGGCTGCAAGCTAAGGCTTGAGGAGAACCCGGGGCCTGAGCCTACCTGGGGCTGTGGCAGGGACACTCAGGAGCTGCTGTGACAGGCGTCAGGCGCAGGTATTTTAATTTATCCAACAACTTACGCAAGTGCCTAATGAATAACTTGCGATGTGATAGGAAGGGTATGGGCTGTAGATTCAGACACATCTATGTTCCATGCCCCTGTGACTCCTCCCTGCTGTGACTCGGGGCAGGCGACATCATCTCTCTGGGGCTCCATTTCTCCTTCAGCAGAAACAGGTACTCCATCCCCACCCCGGATTGCTAGTCTGGAGCCTCAAGGTCCGGTATGAAAAGGGCCGCGCACTCTCAGGGACCTGCACCTCTGTTACACAGACGTACGGCGCCCACAGCGGGCTGCGCAGGGACGTCGCCAGGGGACAGCAGGCGCCTGTGGGTCGCCGCGCACTGTGCGTCCTCCCAGGTGTCGCAGACCCTCCCCGGGCCTGGCCGGCGTGCATGCTGGGAGCACAGTGCGGTAGGGAGGCCCGACAGCGTGCAGGCCTCGGCTCTCTGAGAGTGGGTCCGTGGGCCAGTGGCCGTGGAGTCCCTCAGGCCCATTCACCCCGCTTCACCTGAGCTGAGCCGGCAGCTGCCACGGCCCTGGCTGGCTGCAGGTCTGCTGGGTGCATCAGAGCAAGGCCCGTGGGCCGCTGCTGCGGGGCTCTGACCCGGGAGCCCCAGGCTGCACCCCTTCTGCCTTTGCTATCGCCGGGCTCAATGCAGGGGGCCGCTGCCGCCCGCCCAGTGGTTCCAGCCCTTCCTCCGGCCCCTCCTGCCTCCAAACACAGTGGCATCGGCTTTGTTTTTCTAACCCTTTCCTGGAGAAGAAGGGAGATTGGGATGCAGCGCCATAAGATCCACCACTCACTAGGAGTCTGATGTCGGAGCAAGAATGAGATAACCCAACACCAGCAGCCTTTATGCGCTGATAGGATCTCATTTGTTCCTATAACAAGCGCGGAGGTACTTACTACTACGTGTCTTTTCTTTCTTTCTTATAGTCATTCCTTCAAAGTATTTTTAATTGTCTGTTACCTGCCAGGCGGGCAGGACACTGCTGAGGAAGAGAGCCGTTCCGAGGAGCTTATGACCCAGGTGAGGAAACCGGCCCAGGAGGCTGGCTAAGGACAGGCACCTGCCCTCGGGGATGCCAAGCTCGCACCTCTCTGCAGGGGGCTTTTAGTTGCAGATCTCAGGGATGGGGCAGCCCCCGCCCCCAACCCCAGCGGCTGGCCCTCTCAGGGGCTGCGAGCTCTGCAGGAACTGGCTGACACAGAGGGCGGTAAGGCACCTTGTGACCTGTAGCGCGCCATGCGCCATTGATAGTTCCTGCCTCAGGGTGCACCCAGGCCCGCCCCTGGGCAGCGCAGGACCCCAGGCAGAGCACTAGCCTCCCTCCCCGGCTCCCGCCCTGACTTCCATTTGACACAGGGCCACCTGGTCTTACACCAGTCCCTTCTGCGGCTCAATGCCCCCTCCTTCCCGTGCTCCTGGCTGCTTTCGAGGGTGAGCGTGGGGAGTGGAGAGGAGAGGCGTGCAGCGCGAACAATAGCCCATTTGCCTACACCCCGATGCTGGAGTTAATAAAGAGAAATGAGCCCATTCAGGCTAGAGCTGAAATTACAGTCTCCGTTTCCTGGGGCGCCAGGAGGCGGGGCTTTGGCACGGAGCTCCGCGGCAGGCTGGTGGGGGTGGGAAGGAGGACTGGGTAAGCCTGGCACTCGGATTGGTTTTCTTCCTTCTTTTCCAGCTGCCCCTCCTCGCCAGCCCCCCTCCTGTGCATCTATTTGTTTATTCCCATTGATTTCCAAAGGCCTCCTGCCCCCAGGGCCTCTTGCTGCAGGTGAACCAAATGTAAATCTGACCATTACAGTCCAAGCAGCAGGGGACTCCCCATAAAGGGAGAAAGCCCAGGGCTCCCCGCTGGGGGTGCAGACCTCAAAGACAAGCCCTCCCTGGAGGCAGCTTCAATGGCCAGACCCCAGGCCAGCCGGGCACCAGGGTGGGCAGACGGTGGGGCAGGGCCCTCAGCTGCTCTGAGAGCCCTGCCTCAGGCCTGGCTGTGGCATCCAGCCCCAGAGACCCGTGAGGTCCCGTCTGTATGAGGTGGGGGCCCTCAGGCCTGGCTGTGGCATCCAGCCCCAGAGACCCGTGAGGTCCCATCTGTATGAGGTGGGGGCCCTCAGGCCTGGCTGTGGCATCCAGCCCCAGAGACCTGTGAGGTCCCATCTGTATGAGGTGGGGGCCCTCAGGCCTGGCTGTGGCATCCAGCCCCAGAGACCCGTGAGGTCCCATCTGTATGAGATGGGGGCCCTCAGGCCTGGCTGTGGCATCCAGCCCCAGAGACCTGTGAGGTCCCATCTGTATGAGGTGGGGGCCCTCAGGCCTGGCTGTGGCATCCAGCCCCAGAGACCCGTGAGGTCCCATCTGTATGAGGTGGGGGCCCTCAGGCCTGGCTGTGGCATCCAGCCCCAGAGACCCGTGAGGTCCCATCTGTATGAGGTGGGGGCCCTCAGGCCTGGCTGTGGCATCCAGCCCCAGAGACCCGTGAGGTCCCATCTGTATGAGGTGGGGGCCCTCAGGCCTGGCTGTGGCATCCAGCCCCAGAGACCCGTGAGGTCCCATCTGTATGAGATGGGGGCCGGGCCGGGCTGGTGTGGCCCCCGCGTTCCGTCAACAGCGATGTAAAGGGCAGTCCTAGTGTCCGGCACTGCTGTGGGCCCTGGGGAGCACCTGTGCCCAGGACAGACGGACGGACCTGGTCCCAGTGCGAAGGCGGCGGCAGCCTCGTCAGGGACATCAGACAGAAGCCACAGCAGCAAAGGAGGGGGTTAGGGCAGAACCGGGGAGGGAGGGGGATGGATAACAGCGGTCGAGGCCACTGGAAAGTCAGGGGACAGCATTTCCTGGGGGGAAGATGTGTACCCCGGACCCCAAGGATGAGAAGGAGCCAGGGTGAGGCGCGGGGAACAGTTTTCCCGGCAGAGGGATCAGGGCCTGCAAAGGCTGGGGGCAGGGTGTTTGTCTGAGAAACTCAGATCAATGTGGCTTTAGTTCAGTGAGCCACAGGGGAGGTGGCAGAAAAGGGGGTCACAGAGTGGCAAGGGCAGGACTGTGGAGCCTTAGGGCCTGTGACTGGATGGACCAGCGGGGTCAAGCTCGGCCTGGTGGCCGGGCCATGCCTGTGGCCCTCGACCAGCTTTAAGGAGGGCACCACCAGCGCCCAGGGCGGCAGGGGCCTTGCCTGCCGTTGGGGAAGGAAAGGAACCCTTTAGGACAGCAGTCCTGAGGCCCGTCGCCTCCCATAGTCTTAATCATGCGACCTGCGCCTCACCTATGTTCCGATACTGGAAACCAGCGACATTCCAGAGGCCTGTTCTTCTTGACTTTGGAACCATCGCGGTTTGGGCAGAGGCGCTGGGAGGAAGGCACAGCTGTCCGCGCGTGCCCTTTTGCTGGTGGACAGTGACATAAGCGCGCCTTCCCAGACGGCCAGTAACTTGACCGAGGGGAGGAGTGCAGAGCCCGAGTGGCGGGGAAGTCAGGGGCTCCTTTCTCCACACTCATCCCCACGTGGGTGCCTGAGAGCTGGCTGCTCCTGGAAAGGGGTGCCCACGGAAACCTCCAGGCAAGTTCCCGTGGCCTGTGCTTGGCACAGGATGCACTTAACGCTGGCACTTCAGAGCGCTAACCCGCCCGCATCTTCCCAGGGGCAGCAGGGTTTCATATGCAATCCCCATCCCAGGCTGGCCCCTCTGAGGCAGAGTCCAGAGGTGAGGACGTGAGCCCCTGGGGGCTCTGGGGGCCCACGTCCTGTCTACAGAGCAGCTCCTGGGGGCACTGAGGGGAAACGACTTATCCCAGCGTCTTCGGTTTAGGGGCCGAGTCTCTCACACGCCGCCGGCTGCCAGGAGGCCACGCGGAGTCTGTCTGCACCTCCTCACGTACCTGCTAAGCCCGGCGCACATGTTAAGCATCTTCCAACAGCATCCCTGGGATGCGAGACATACTAGTAAATACTTAAATAAAAAGCCACTTACCACGACCCAAAGGCCTTTTAACGGAGGCCACGTGCCCAGCAGGATCAGCCAATTACCAAAGGATTTGTCCAGATGCAGCCTAACTGTCTCAGAGCCATGTCAGGGGGATCAATAAGTAGTTAGTCAATGGACTGATTGATCATTACAGCTAGTAATTACATTTTGAGAAAGTACAAATTCTATTACACCAAAGTCAGTCAAAAGTGATGCTTAGATCCTGGGCCATAGAAGGGAATTAGGAGGGATGCCTGTGGCCACAGTGTTAGAAAGTGTGTGTGTGTGTGTGTGTGTGTGGGGGGGGGGGGGGGGGTTGGGGGGTATCACAGCGCTGCAGGGCTTCACAAGCAGAAGGAAATGTGGCGCCATCCGTCTGCCTCCCTCACATTGGAGGTGGGGACAGGGCTCCAGGGTTTCGGGACTAGACCGGAGACCTGGAGGGTAGGTCAGAGCAGGACCCGGCCGCTGCCTCTGGGCCCAGGGCCCTTTAAGAGAAGACGCAGGCAGTCCCTGTTTTGGGGGGATGGCTGCGACATCACTGATGCCTGCCGGTGGCTTTCCCTTTTTCCTCACTAGATTTCCTCCTCACCCACACACATGGCTCATCTGTTAACACGGAGGTTCACGGAGACCCCTTTTTCTGGCAAAGTTGGGAGGAAACTGCTCTGCGGATGAGGATTTGCCATCACTCAGGAAATTCAACAGGAGGAGACGCCTGGCATGGACGCAGCATCCCCGTCCTCACCCCTTGGGCGCTGCTCGGGCAGCCCTCACACTGAGCGGACGGGAGGGCGGCGGGGGGGGGGGGGGGTGCGGGCAGGGGGAGCGGTGTATTCGCTGAGCTGGTGTGATCAGCAAGCGTAAGGGCAGCATCCCTGCCAAGTAGGGAGCCTTTCTGCCAGGCGAGGTGGACGGAGCCAAGCATTGTTGCTTACCCGCCCCCCTGGAGGTGGGAGGCAGAGGGGACCCCTGGTGGGCTGCACGTTTCTGTACTTGTTCCTGAAGTTACGAGAAACTCCTCCAGGCCACCCGCACAGCTGCCTGGCTCTGGCCTGTAGGCCGCTGCCTGTCTGTCTTGGGCGTCCTCATCATGTGGTTTTGTGGCTTTTGTGGACAAGGGGCGAACCTTTCTCCAGCCAGCCAGCAGACCCCGAGCCCCCTGCCCTGCTGCCCCTCAGCGTGAGCAAGGAAGGCAAACACGGCGATCCCTTGCTAAGCCGAGCGGAATTAGGGAAGTGAATCTTCAGGGAGGAGAATCAATGCGTTGTAAAGCCCAGGATCAGTGCTCCCTGAGCTACCCTGCCTTTGTGGGGTCTGCACTGCTGTTTCGGTTTACGCTAAGCCTTCCTAAGCCTTCGCCATCCGCGTGGCTGCTGCAGCCAGCCGCCCACCAGGCCCCGCCGCCGCCCCCCTCTGGCTGTAATGCTCCAGAGTGCCTTCCCTTCCGTGAGGGTGTATCTCACACGCCTACTTTCTTCTGTCCCTACCCCCACCCCGCACCCGCCCTGTGCCCAGGGAAGCCCCTCAGAGGGAGGAAGGATTGTGGGATGCGCTCTGTGCTGTCACTGGTAACGTCCAAGCCTCCTGCACCCCCTAGTTGGATCCGCTGCGGAGAAGTCTGATTTAATCAGCCTGTGTTCGCCGGCGGGGGGCGGGGGAGGGGGGCGAGGAAGGCGGAGCCCCGGCCAGGCTTGCTCTGCACGATGGCCCCAGCTGTGTGTGCACAGTCAGCCTTTATTGACGGTTACACTCCATGCGGAGAACACGGACTCCTTCCCACACGCCTAGGCTGCCCTGGAACCTGGCCCTGCCGTTTAGTTATCTCCTGAGTCCCGTGCGCTGGTCAGGC
Organism: Cnephaeus nilssonii; assembly: GCF_951640355.1. Lineage (NCBI taxonomy): Eukaryota > Metazoa > Chordata > Mammalia > Chiroptera > Vespertilionidae > Cnephaeus > Cnephaeus nilssonii. The sequence goes on from NC_137084.1 coordinate 81,183,433, forward strand.
TGGGCCGAGACACAGCTCGATGAGGAGTGCGTCCTCCACTCTCTTGCCTCAACCCCCTCCTCTCCCGATCTCACCCGTGTGGTGTCCCCCCCGCCCCCCACCTCTCACGGCCTGAACGGAAGTCTCCCTCGCAGGAGGAAGCGAGAGCGGCGTGACCGGGGAGCAGTGCACTTTGTCAATGTCCGTGTGGGTCCCCTGTGGTTACCGCACACATTCTCCTGGGGATGCCAGGCCGCCCATTGTCCCGATCACGCCCGCGTGTGCGCTTGGCCCATGTTGTGGACAGTGCCTGGCACAGAGCCTGTCTCCAGGGACGGGCTCCGGGGTTGACACCGGGGCGAACCTTCCCTGGATGCAGGATACTATGATTTGGGGGAGGGGAAGCTGAGGCAGCACCCCATTCTGTGATGAGGGAGGCAGGTCTAGGTAGAGGCATTTCTGATGAACAGATGGACCAGCCATGGTCCTCTTAACACACGGGGCTCTCGCAAGGCACACACCCCTGTCCTCAGGCTGTGCCGTGCATCCCACAGGCTAAGTCTTCGTGTGCATGTTAACGGATATTCACCAAGGCAGTGCCCCTGCATGCCATCCCACCCAAGTTACCCCACTGCAGAGCCAAGCCCCCCAGTCCTCCCTGAGCTACTCAGCACATCCCCACATGGACTGAAGACAGAGAATCGCACTCACAGAGGCCGACTGCGTGGCAGAGAAAGAGCGTCCCATCCAGCCTCACAGACACGCACTTTCAATAGCCCCTGCCTGCGTGCTCCGAGCCTCGCTGCTGCTCCCTGCGGTGTGACTTTGGGCAAATCAGACAACCTCTCTGAGCCGGTATTGCTGCATTTGCAAACTGGGGTAATGCCCTGGCGGCTTGCTGTAGAGGGATGCTAAGGACCACAGGGGATGTCATGTGTGTAGGCGTGTAGATCTGAGGAATGTGCGAGTATCTCCTCAGGCAGGTGGTGGGTGGTTAGAGAACAGAAGCCAGGGCCGGGGCTCAAATCCTGGCTGTGGATTACCTGGCTGTGTGGCTCTCGGTAAGTTAGGGCCCACTCTGCCCCTCAGGTTCCGTTTATAAAGTGAAAATCATAGCCACTTCCGCCCAAGGTTCTCATGCAGATTTACTGAGTTGATATACATGATGGACTTAGAACAGTGCCTGAGCGTTAGCTTTCATAATTGTGCACATGGACAGTGTATCTCCTTACTGTCTGCTCTACACACACACACACACACACACACACACACACACACACACACACAACACCATAGCCCCAGACACTTTCAAATATACCACAAACACCAGGTTAAAATTCCTCCCCGGCTGAGCAGGGGTCTCCTCCTTCCAGCCTGGTCCCCGGAGTGATCACGGTGAGGACGAGCCTGGCCATGGGGCTGGCTCTCTAGGCGCCAGTCCCCCTGCTCCCTGCAGAAGCCAGCGCTGGAGCGCCCGGCATCACCCCTCCGACATCACCCTCGGGCATCATCCTCGGTGGGTGCAGGGGTTGGTGGCCGCCACGTGCTCCCGTCCCCCATCCACTGGCAGCCCCCACGTAGCCTGCAACCCACAGTGGCCACGCAGCCCCCTTGTCGCCACCACCTGTAAAATGCAAACCACATCGACCAGTCCATCTCCTGGTTATGGTTCTGTCCCCATACTGAGCGACCCCCACCCCGGGGACGGCTTTCTGTGAGCGGGGGCTGGGGAGGGGAGGGCGGAGCAGGAAGCAGAGCGGGTAGCAGGGCTTTCAAGCTGCGATCCTGCTAACGGGTTTTAACCCACCAGCTTCTTGCATAAAAGGTGCATTAGGATGGGAATGATAAAATCGAGCCGAGAGTCCATTAGAGGCCTGGCAACAGGACCACAAATTGGGAGGGAAAAGCGTTGCTGGTTTTGATGACCGAGAAAGAGCAATCGTAGGGAGGGAGGAGGAGGAAGCACCGGCCTTGGGCAGGGCAGCCTTATCCTTCGGCGGCGCAGGCGGCAGGCGCGGCTCCGGACGAGGGAGCGTGGACACGGCTCGGACAGCTTCAGCTCTGCTCTTTCTCTTCACAACAGGGGCCAGGGAAGAGCCCCAGCAGGGCCAGGACCTCTCCTGCCCGGCAGGTCTGCGCCCGCAGGTCACACGGCACTTCTGAGCCGCCACCAGCGTGCGGCCGCCGCCTCTCTCCAGTTCCTCGTCCTGCAGGCCGGAAACCTGCCTCTCCCAACCTGCGGCCCCGCCCCAGTGGGCTCAAGGGTTTCCATTTCTACAAGCCTGCCTTTATGGGGTGCTCCCACGGCCAGCCCTCTGTCCCCCGTCTTGCACCGGCTCCCCATCAGCCTCCGTCGCAGGAGTCACAGGGGGCCTGGAAGGCCCGGTGGCTGCTCACTGACACCTTCCCAAACAAGCAGCGGGTCCGAGCTCCCCTGCCCAGGGCAGACGCAGGGAGGGCCGTGTGCGGCTCCTCAGGGCGGCACGCAGAGCCAGGGCGCCAGCGGGTCCAGGGCCACAGTCACTGGGGACAGAGCGAGCGTGTGGCGGCCGTGAGCGTTGCCCGGCCTCCTGCTAGCATTGCCAGGTGCGCACGCCCGAGGGCTGGGCTGGGCCCCGAGATGGTTAGGAAAGGGTCGCTCCGAAGACAGGACTGCACATTCTCCTCCCACCCTTCGTCCCCCTTTCAATGCCTCAAGAAGCGGGGTGCAAAGCCCTGGTGGGGACCCCTGACTAGTGGTGGATTCTTGGGTCGGTCATTTCATCTTTCTGGGTCTGGACTTCCTCCTGTCTACACCAAGGTTCGAACCAGGAGACCATGAAGTCTCCCTTGTGCTCTCACATCCTAATGTTATCATGATGGGGTGTGAACGGATTTTCCCATGGTCCCAGAGTTCCTGGTGAAGCCCAAAGCTGAGACTCAGCGACAAGGACTCCACATCCTAGGAACTGGCGCGAGGCTGTCCATGAGGGGCTGGTAAGGGGCCGGGAGCCGGTCCTGAGGCCTTGGCCCACCCCGGGCTCCAGCCTGGGCATAGGGATCCCTGACGTTTGATGAGCGGGTCGGGTGAGGTGCCTGGGAGAGAGCTGGCTGGGCGGTTCCCCGTGCACGTCTCAAGAATGGGTCCCGAGTGAGGGCTCTGTGAACCTCAGAAGCCCTGGGAATGGGAGGGCGTTCAGGAAGTCCTCGGGGAGTGAGACCTGGGTTCTGGGCTGAAAGCAGGGGCTGGTGATGGCCCTGGCCTGTGGGCGGGGCCGCAGAATGGGTTCTGGAGGCTGCGGGGAGCACTGAGGCGCGCGGCGGGGGGGGGGGGGGGGGTGTGTGTGTGGCTGCTGCCCACAGAGGGGCAAGTCGACACCACAGAGAACCCATTTCCTCCGGGCCTGGCTCTGCTTCAGGGCCTCACACATGTCCTCTCATTTAAACATCACACCCGAAGAAATACTACGATTAACCCCATTTTATAGACAAGGTCACTGAGGCTCAGAGAGGTGAAGGGACTACTGAGCGTCAGAGCTGGTGTAAGCCCAGGCTGCCCAGGCCGCAGCCCCGTTCGCACCCGCACGTTGTGCGGCTGAGAGCCTCTTCCGGAAGCTGCTCCTGAGGGCTGTCTGCTGGGCCGCGGTGTGGCCTAGAGCAGGCGCGAGCGGGGGTGCGGGAGCCATCAGGATGCTGCGGGCTGTGGGTCCCGAGCACTGGCCCCAGGACCTCGCCTGCCACCCAGGAGCTGGCGCTGCCCCCGAGAGCGAGCTTCAGCAGCAGCAGCAGCAGCGGGGCGTGCCCTGGCCCTGTTCTTCTTATCCTTCCTCAGAGACGCCAGGGGCGTGGGAACAGGTCACCCTCCTCTCTCCTGTGGCTCACCTGCCTTGGCGAGGCCCAGGCTTGCGGGGAGGAGAAGAGAAGCCTGGTCAGCCTAGAGCCTGATGCTCTGATTGAGGTGCATGGGCACAGATGCACGGAGCACCTGCTGCGTGCAGGAACTGGTCGGGTCCCGCGGACACAGCGATAAAGGGATCGGACCAAGGCTCTGCCCCTCTGGGGCTTGCAGTCCAGGAGAGAGGGCAAGCAAGGGACGGACAGGGGAATCCTTGCCTGTCAGACGGTGTTAAGGGCCGGCCGGGGAAGCAGGGGCGTGGGGAGTATTGTTACTTCACAGGGAAGACATTATAACACGCCCTGGGAGTTCAGACCGTCCTGGGGGCAGGGAGGGCGTGGCCCGTGGTCCTCTGGTGGAAGGGCGGCCCAGCAGGAGGCGGGGAGCGGACAGGCCGAGGCCAGGAGGGCAGCACGTCTGGGCAGCAGGAGGCGTGGGGTGTGTGTGTGGGGTGGAGAGGCAGCAGGGGCCAGAGTCCCGAAGGCCAGGTTCGGCTTTGACCCTGGCTGAGATGGGGCCATGAGTGTGCTGAGCACAGAAAGCCCGAGGCAGGTGTGCCGCAGGGCCCCCGGGCGCTGCCCACAGCAGGGGAGGAAGCCAGCAGCGCCGGGCGGGAGGGCAGAGGCGGAACGCAGAGCCATCTCCTGGTCCACAGGAGCCCAGCCTGTTCGATGTGGACTTCACGCTCCTGTGTCTGAGAAGGCTCTTCAGCAGAGCCTCACGGACACGCCATCATGCCGGGCACTGTGCTACGTATTTACACGGACCCCTCAGAGCCTGTGAGCGGGAAGCAGTGCCCCCATTTTCCCAATGAGCAGAGAGACTCAGAGAAGTGAGGTGAAGTCTGTGAGCCGAGTCCCCTGCACTGGAGTGGGGCCGCACGGGCTCACGCTGGCAGGACTCTGGGCAGCGGCTGCGTGGCCGTCCGCTGGGTGACCAAGGGCCGCATCTGGCCCATCGGCCAGGGCGGGAACAGGACAGAGCCGGGTGCTGGCACCCACAGGCTGGCTCTGGGCCTGGCCGCCGCGTGGCGGTCAGTGTGAGGCCTGCACAGAGGGCGGGAGCTGCAGGCGGTGTGCGACCCAAGGCCGCAGGGCGCAGGGCCCTGGCAGACACCAGGCGCCAGGCAGCGGGCACTGTGCTGGGTCAGAGCTGCCCGAATGGGGTCAGCAGTGGGCAGCAGAGGGGGCAGCCACCCTCCCTCCCCAGAGGGTTGGGGAAAACTCCCAGGGAGGGCCACTGGGAGGCCTGGCGACCGGTCATGTGGAAAGGCAACTGCCTGGCAGCCATTCTGAACCTGCTGCTCTCGGTGGGGGGCAGTGCCTTCCCAGCCCTTGGTGAGCAGCCACGACCTTTGACCTCAGCTGTAACCCTCACCTGGGCATAACCTGCTCAGATTCACCTCTGCTGCCAGCACGCCGCCTTGCTGGGTTAGTTTCTTGCTCTCCTGTGGGGGCCCTGAGCCCCTTTGTCTGACCCCTGCACCATCCTTGGCGTTGCGTAGGGGCCCAGAGCCTATTTTTCAAAAAATATATTTTTATTGATTTCAGAGAGGAAAGGAGAGGGAAAGAGATATAGAAACAACGATGACCAGAGAGAATCATTGATTGGCTGCCTCCTGCACGCCCCACATTGGGGATCGAGCCCGAAACCTGGGCATGTGCCCTGATCAGGAATTGAACCGTGACCTCCTGGTTCATAGCTTGACTCTCAACCACTGAACCACACCGGCCAGGCCCAAAGCCTATTTTAAAGTCAGTCAGGGGGACAACAAGGAGAATGCACCCCACCCAAGCCAGCGCTGCAGCTCTGTGGACCTGACGCCGCACACACTGCGGAGTTCTGGAAGGAATCGGACCCGTGTCCCCCAGACGGCTATGTGACGGTGTGTGACACTCGCAGGGAAGAGTGTGAGGTCTGAAGGCTGGCTGGAGCTGCCATGAGGGGAGGAGAAGGGGAGAGCTGCCCTGAGCAGGCTTCTCTGCTTTTCTACAAACTGTCCTGCCTCCACTCTACAGATGAGGAAACTGAGGCCCAAAGAGAGCTGGTGACTTGTTCAAGATCCCAGGGTTATCAAATGGTTTAAAGAGAAACCAGACCCAGATCTGCCCCACTTTCCACATGTCACACTCGCCCTCCATTCCTCTGGAGAGGGTGTGTCCACTCACTGATCCATTCATTCATTCTCCCGTAATTATTCCTTCATTGCATCAGTTGAGAGGTACTTAGGGAACACCCACTGTTATTTGTCTGACTAATTCCTACCTGACTCTGCTCCAGTAGGAATTAGAGGCAGCTTGCAAAGACCCTGCAATATCATGAAACATGATGAGATGAGGGACGAGGGATGAAATGAGGGAATGCCGACATTTGAAAGAACAAGGACATTGCAGGAAGGACATCGGGGCATCAGCCCTGTGTCCTGCCAGCAGGCCAGCGGTAGCTGGAGACCGCTGCGAGTGCAGGCCTACTGTGCATAATGCATGCGCCAAGTGCACGCGCCTCTGGGGCACGGAGGCGGACCCTGAGCTCAATTATCCAGGCGCTTATCAGCATCACTTCAAAGTTTGCAAAGTACCTCGCCAGGCATTTCCCGTTTTGAGTCTCCTACTGACCCAGAAGGGAATGGGAGCTCAGAGCGGTGCGCGGCCACCAGCTGACAGGGCTGGGAGGCCCGAGAGGCTCTCTGCCTCTGGGCCTCGCCTGCTTGGATCCCGATGTAGAAGCTGTGTGGCTGTGGGCAAGTCACTCCCTGTCCACGTGCAGTTCCCACGGGTGAAACGGGAGCACGACCCGGGCGGGAGCACCTCTCCTGCGTGAGCACTGCCGAGAGCTCGCGGCTCCTGTGAGCTGAGTCCGTGCTGTTTCAGCACCCGCCGGCTGGCTAGCCATGTTGCCATTGACACTGGCTTAAAGAGTGCGGACACAAACACACACAGAGACACGTCCCGGGCCCCACCAGCCACCTCCTTTCCGCACCTGCCTTCCCTGCCGGGCACGCACCAAGGAATAGACCCTTAGAAGGCCGTTTTCTCCCATTAAGGTTGTCCCAGCACCCGTCCCTTCCTTCTAACCGCGGACGGGCTGATTGGCTCCTGAGGCGGTGGGGACTCCCAAGTCCCTGTGCGTGCATTGATCCACGGCAGGGTGTGCACAGGGGAGAACAGGAGAGGAGGAGATCACACGTGATCTCCCCTTTGTCCTTCCTCCTCCTCCCTCCCCTCCCACCTGCGGCCCCCCACTGCCAGCCAGGGCCTCTTCAGAGCCCACGGGAAGGTGGGACACCCACCAGCACTGGTTTTCAGCTGGGAGCACACTGTTCTCACATTTCATTCACCAGAAAAAGAGAGGTGGGGTGGGGTGAAGATGACAGCGTATCAAAGCCGCTTCACTCAGTTATACACAGAGGCGTGGAGTTAACGGGAGCAGGCGGGGCGGGATGGAGCCGAAGGAGGGGCTCACTCGGTGTGTGCTCGCTTTCCTGTGCTGATGAGCTGTGTCTGGGTAGCTTAAGTGCATTGCCCAGCGCGAACCCCTTGTATCTGTGTGTGCCCTCGAGAACAAACAGGGAACGGGTGTTGGGGGAGCCTAACCCTTCTCTTCGCACATCTCCGGGCTTGCTGTGCACTCAGAGCTTTCGCTAAAGGGTGGGTGGGGTGGGTGTCTGCTTGCCCACCTGCAATCCCCCGGGCAAGAAGGCTCCCAGGTCCCCTTTCGAGGAAGCCGAGGTGAGCTGTGGTGGAGCCAGGCTGGTCGAGCCGGCGCTCAGAGCCCGCCCTGGTGGCGGGCGGCAGCCAAGGTCCTCTGTCAAAGGGAGGCATGCAGGGGTCTCCAGCGGTTCCCGCGGCCTTTCGCAGGCAGCTGGCACTGGGTCACAGGGTGGGCAGTGCCGTTGTGGGGAAACTGCAGAAGTGAGAGTTTCCGAGGTGGCAGGAATCGTAGAGATCGGCTGGCCGGGCTCTTCCTTTCATAGATGAGGACCGTGAAGCGCAGAGAGGCTCGGGGACCTAGCCCGGGTCACACAGGAAATTAATGGCTGGAGCTCGAACCCAGGCCTCCTGGCCCTCAGGCAGGCACTATTGTCATCACCCCACCCCCTCCTCCCACCTCCTGCCCCTTTTCTGGTCAGGTCAGCCTGTGCATGGAGCCAGGGTCATGGGTAGGGCATGTGGAACTGGGCCCAGGCAGAGTGCTGGGACAGGCCTGACCCAGGGCAACCTGGAGGCCCCTCACCTCCTGTAATGGGGCCTGCGCAGGAGCAAGGCCTGCTGGCGGGGGCTACGGCTTCTGAATGGCATCTCCAGATGCTCTGGGAAAGCCCAAAGCTCGGCTCTCCAGCCCTGGAACCGCTGTAAGCTCAGAGCTCCCCAAGAGGAGGCTGAAATCACTCTGACCTCTGGGTGACTTTGGGCCACAAACTCACTGCTCTGAGCCTTTCCTGATCTGCCTGGCTCCCACGGACGTGGCGAGTTCAGCTGTGGGTTCAGTCCTGTCGTCATGAAGAGAGATGATGCTGCTAATGGTGTGTGATGACCACCCGTGGGCCGTGAGCGTGGGCCCTCCCTGCCAGCTGCCTTGGGAAAGGAGGGTCTGGGCAGGGCTGGGCCTAGGGTGGGCCTCCCCCTTCCTGGAGGCCGTGTGGGAGTTTTGCTGGAGATTCCGTCTGCAGCTGCACCTGGCCCGCTGGGCCGCGTGCAGCCCAGGCTGACCCACAGCAACAGCTGAGGCCTCAGACTAGGTCCAGGCTCCCGCCGAGCCCCAGGGGTCCCAGCTCCCGGCCAAAGACCTGTAAGGCAGATGGAGCCGCACCTGACTTTGAGCAGCAGCCTGGGTGTGTGTGTGTGTGTGTGTGTGAGAGAGTATGTGTGGTGTGTGTGTGTGTGAGTGTGTGTGTGGTGTGTGTGTGTGTATGTTTGAGTGGTGTGTGTGTGGTGTGTGAGTGTGAGTGTGTGTGTATGTGTGTGTGTGTGTGAGTGTGAGTGTGTGGTGTGTGTGTGTATGTGTGTGTATGTGTGTGTATGTGTGTGTGGTGTGTATGTCGGTGTGTGTGTGAGTGTGTGTGTGAGTGTGTGTGTGAGTGTGTGTGTGGTGTATGTGTGTGTGTGTGTGGGTGTGTGTGTGTGCAGGGTGCTGGGCTTGCCTGGGTCGCCCCTGGGCTTACAGGTCAGGAGCTGCCCGTCCTCCCGGGGCTCCAGTCTCAGCAGGTCCCCTTGCAGGCGCCGAGCCTCCCTCGTGCCAGGCACTGCGCTCGAACCCCCACGGCAGCTCGGGGCACTGTGCCCCTGGCTCCCGCCGAGGCACCCGCACCCGCACCCGCACCCGCCGAGGCCACGGGACTTGAAGACAGGAGTTTCTGGGGAGACAGAAACGGTCCAGGACCATACAAATAAACTCCACCAAACAGGGTTATTTGGTTTTTGATTTTAGGTTTGTTTTAACATCGCTGTGTATTTTTTTACCCATCGCTTTTCTTTTTTCTTTTTTTCATGTATTGAATTTATTGGGGTGACATTGGTTAAGAACATTATATAGGTTTCAGAGGGTACAATTCTACAATATATCATCTGTATATTGTATTGTGTGCTCACCACCCCAAGTCAACCCTCCTTCCATCACCATTTATCCCCTCTTCCCCTCTTCTACCTCCCTCACCCCGTTCCTCTGGGATCACCACACTGCTGTCTGTGCTGTGTTCTGTTTTGTTTTGCTGAGTCCCGTCACCTTTCCGAAGCCTGGCTGCTGAAGTGTGCTTAGCGGAACGGCCTCACCCACGGCTGGTCAGGATGCAGAGTCTCAGGCCGCCCAGAATACGTGCTTTAACAAGACCCTCAGGGATTTGCGGGCACACTGGGATTTGAAAGCACGCACCTAAAGGATGCACACAGCAGGATGGACCTAAAGGACACACAGCAAGACAGAACACATCACAAAGGGGAGGGAGGGGCTGGGGATGCGACCCTTGGCTTTCTGGGATGCTCAGATGAGACATGGGGGCGAACAAGATGGCTGCTCATGGCTCCCTCCACCCCGGGAGCCCGGTCCTGGGGTCCTGGGCCTCCCAAGGAGGAGCTGAGGGTATCCCCGACACCCCTGGCGTTCCCCCGACTGCTCGAGACTTGGATTGAAATGCAGCTGCCTCTGTTGAGCTGAGACCAGCAGCAGCTCAATTCACATTCTCCTGGAGGACAGGTATTTGCATCAGAAATTACCCTGGAACTTAATTCTGCATAATGTTGCTCAGACGAACACCTGGAACTCTTTGCCAAGGCCAAGGAAACAGACTGCAGAGAGCAGCAGTACAGAGGGACCGCGGGGGACAGAGGAAAGCAAGGAGGCGGGGACGGGGAAGGGAAGGAAAGAGGCAGCTTCCAGCCAGAGGCGCTCCTGTCTTCCCTTCGTGTCACTAGCATGGTGCCAGCACATAGTGGGCACTCAGTAGGTCGTTTTCAAAAGCCACAGGCAATACTGAGAAGAAGAGACACAACAAAGACCTAGCGCTGAGAGCGGCTCCCTCATCTGCTAAGCAGCTCACTAATCCCGCCGTTCAGATGCCTGAAGGGTTTTATTGCACCTACCGAGCTGGGCACACGGCGCTGGGCACTGCGGTCCTGCCTCACCCTCACGGCCAGTTCAAGCCTGGGCTGGGCCCGCTGTGGGCAAGCACGGCAATGGGGGGTCCCCACCCAGGTCCTGGCCCCGGGGAGCTTAAAGCTGAGGGTAGACTCTGGCAGCTTGAAAAGTGACTCGAGGCCTTGCCAGGCATGGAGGCATCTGAGGGTCTCCACACGGCCCCTTGCCGGCTGTTCGGTCTCTGCCGCCCTGGCACCGCCCTGGGCACCGCCATGGAATTTCCCTGAAGCGTGCGCAGGCTTAGGGTTAGCCGGGAGGACTGCGAGCGACCATCCAGGTGCCTCCACTAATTTCACCGAGAGGAGAGTGCGGCGCAGAGGCAGCGAGCTGCGTCAGTCCGAGGCCCCAGCCTGCTCACGGCAGAGCTGGAGGGAGGACCCGGCTCCCTCCTCCACCAGGTTGCACACGCCCTGGATGGCAGGGACCTGGGTTCCAGTCCCGGGGACAGGCAGGTCCCCTCTCCTCTCGGGATCTGCTTGGTCCCCACCCTGCTCCGCGGGGCCTCCCGGGCGGACGGGCTGGCCCGGGGGCTCGCCGCCTCCTCCAGCGCGGCAGGGCCCTCTCTGGTCCATCCGGCTGGCTCTCAGGACAGGGAGGGTGTGAACCCGGGGTTCCAGGCTGAAAACCCAAACCAACCAGCCAGCCGCAAGAGGAAGTCTCCCGGTTCCTGCGACCCGGGCACCGGGTGCCAGGCCATGACAAAAGGCGCCGAAGAGGCTCTGCCCCCGTGCGACCCGTGAAGAGGGAGAGCACGTGCGGGTGCGGCCCAAGCCCAGGAGCCCCTCCAGCCCCGACTGCGCCCGAGGCGGCGGGTCGGAAGTGACCCCTAACATGACCTGCCGGGGACCGTGGGGGTGGGGACGGGCCTCCCTGACAACAGCAGCCAGAGAGAGGCCGGGCCAGGACCCCGGGCTTCCGATGTCCGACTCCGGGCCCACCCAGAGCCCGAGGGCTGCCTCGGCCCACGGCCACCAGCCTCCCGCCTCCACCAACCAGCCGACGCCGAGCGTTTGCCTCCCGGTGACGTGTGCTTCTGCCGGTGACGTTCGGGCCGGCTCCTGTGTACTCATCGAATACTAACCCGGACGCGGCTTGTCGCAGATGTTTACACTGTCTGGCCCCCATTATGGGCTTATTAACGATAATAATGCCGTTTCCCCGCCCAGGAGCTGGGCTGGCGAGAGGATCACTCACCAGAGCTGAGCGGCGGCAGTGGGAAGTCGGATTCTGGTCCCTGCTCGGTGCTCAATCTTAATAACAGTTTATCTCGGACGACAAGTGTGTGTAATGTTGTTTAAAAGCCACGGCTACACGGACACGGCGTGTTCGGGAGAGGAGCAGGGGAGGGCTGGTGAGGGCTGGGGAGGGCCCATCCCCCCTCCCATCCCTCGTCCCCCTTTCAATGCCTCCTGAGCTGGGAGGGGGGTGAGGCCCAGGGGCTGCGCCCCCACCCCCGGCGTCTGCTCAGAGGTTTTTTAACCCGTGAGAATGAAAACTACCTACTTGCGAGAATGTCAGCCCTTGGAAGCACAACCACCTCAATGGGCTCCATTGCAAATCAGTAAGTCCCTTCGGGGGAGCTGGCTGAGGGGACGGGAGTCTAAGCCGAGGTGCAGCAGGACCGAGGGTTCCTTTCCCCGAGGCCAAGTTCCAAGGATCCCTTAGCCAGGCTGCCCTGGCCTCCCCCTCTGCCCCTCCCCCTTCCTCGCTGCTGCCGCCCCTCCAGCCCCCTTCCCAGCCCTGGTTCCCTCTGCTACACCAGCCCTTGTCTGATTCTTGCTCCCGGTGACTGCCTCCCCCCGCCCCCCCACAGTCCCCCACGCTCTCAGACCCAGAGGGCGGGGCCTCTCCTTTTCTCTCTCCTAAAAGACTCAGGGAGCAGCTCGGCAGGGGTGGGGGGAGGGCAGGGGGGGGGAGGGCTGTTGGTGCTGACACTGTGGTGGTGGCTTCACCAGTCAGCCCCTCAGGCTGTGCACGCTCAGAGGTGCAGCTTTTATGTCAATCGTACCTCAATAAAGCGATTTTAACAAGGATGGATATAAAGGTAACTTTATCACATAAATCGTGTGGCATGCCCAGAACAGGATCACACTCTGAGTTTACAATGAACATCCCTGCTTTCTACGCCAGCTAATGAACTAATGCTGTTCAGCTCAAAGGAAAGACCGTGGGATAGGACTGCGACAGTGGGTGCTCAGTGACGAGATGGTGGCTGGAATTTTAAACTAAAACTACCACTCAGCTCAGAATCGCTGTCCCAAGTCCGGTTTTGTAAAGGTATGCAAGGTCGAGGAACCACAGCAGCCAGTCCCTGGAAAGGACCCTCAAGGTCGCCTAAATCAACCTTTTTCCCAAGAGGGAGTCCCCACTGCTGTCTGCACCCGGCCATCCGGGCTCAGGATTCACAGGGATGTGGGGCTGGGTGGGGAGCCCAACCGGAATGGCCCCCTGCCTGCAACCAGAATCTACTAACCAGGCCCACAGCGCCGGCTCCGCCCCGGGAGCTCACGGCCAGTCCAGTTCGCCTCCTGCTCACAGGCTCTCCAGGCGGAGGGCTCTCATCACCCCCCGCCCCCGCCGCTCCTCCGTGGTGGCCGGGACTCCGACTCATCACCGCCCAGAGGGCCTGCCTCCCACCTGCTGTTTTCTCCAAGTCCCTCCAAGTGTGATGCTCAGACCAGGTCTCTGGCTCTGATGTGGTCTGACCAGCAGGGTCCCCTGTCACAGCCTCCCTGCTGGCGTCTGACTTGGTTCCGTCAGAACAAGAGCAGTTGTTGGCACCTGCTGTGGCTGTGGGAGCAGCCAGGAGCCCCGAGATCCTCACAAGCAACCCCAACACCTGGGCCTCTACTACCTGCACCTCCATCCAGTCCAATTGTCCAGCTGGGACTCAGGAAATGGATTTTTTCGAGACCTCAGTGCAAGACTTTCCACTGATTCCTGTTAAGCTTCACCTCTCCGCACAGCCCACGATTCCAGCCTGCAAGGCCTTTTGGGTCCTGATCCTGGAGTCCACACCTCAGCTCCCCTCTGCATCCTGGTCACTCATTTACCTGAAGAACACGCCTTCTGAGTTTAACTCCAAAGCCTGATAAATTGCTGGTAAATGACCGAATGGTCAGGGTCAAGGCTCAAGGCAGTGCAGCACCGTCCACAACCCTCTCAGGTAGAAAGCTTCTGTTGGGCACGTTGCTCAGTGGGCTGCAGGCCAACGAACTCCGGGAGAAGCCGGTGCCGGCACGGCGGGGGAAGCAGACCAGGGCCCTGCTGTGCTGCTAATAAGCGGGGTTTCTTTAGAAAACATGAGCCTTGGGGTCTCCGTTTCTTCACCTATAACGTGAGAGGGCTGCTTGCTGGCCCCAAGTTCTCTCCTAGCTCAACACGTGAATGGACCAGCACTGCAATGCTCCCTGACCTTGCCCAGGGACACAGTGGAGGCTGTCAAAGCCTTCTTCATGCCCAGCTGCCCCGGGGCCATGATGTCCTCTCCGACCAGCCCAGCGTCCTTATGCAAACGGAAGATGTGGTTTGGGCGTGACTGGTTCTGAGTGAACACAAGCTGGTTCCTAGTGACCACCTGTGCTTTCCTAAATGCGGCTCAGGGTGGGGGGGCTTCCCTCCCCCTGTCATTGTTGGACTCTATATTTTCCCACTTTTTTGAGAATTACAATACATTCTCCATCTACAGTCTCCGGGCACCTATTCTGTTTATGTCTCAAAACGAAGGGAAATGAGCATTTATGGAATGCCTAAGAGATGCCCCACCCCCTGCCATCTACTTCCTCAGCAATAGAGCCCCAGCAGAAGAAAGCGAGGTCCCTGCCCCATCTGACCAGGACGCACACTTGAACAACTCACCATAGGAAGGGCAGGAAGGGCAGTGCCGGCGATGGGAACTGAGTTGAGGAACAGCTGACCACTGGCTGAGGAAAGCATCATGAACAGACAGACCTGGGGCCGCCCGCTCTGTGCAGGTGTGAATGTCTGGCCTACTTCTAGGGCCTTGTGAATAGCTCATCAGAATGGCGCCCGTGCAGGGGGGGCAGGTGAGGAGTGTTGTGGCAGAGGAGGCCCGAGGGACACTGGAGCCAAGTGGTGGGTCGCCCTGGATGCCTGTGAACTTGAACTTCGGCCTCCAGGTAACTGGAAGACAGGGAATGTTGAGAGCAGAGTGGGAGCCTGGGCGTTAGAAAGACACCTGGTCGCTGTGTAGGGGATGGGTTAGAAGGGAAGATACTGGGAGCAAGACAACCAGCGATCTAGGGGAACATGACAAGGTCCTAAACCAGAGCCCTGACCGCGGGACAAAGGGAAGTAGAGTCCTGGCTATTTTGAAGGTGACTCTGAAGGACCTGCTTTTCCCGCAGGTGAGGGACAAGAGAACGACATCCCGGATGATGGCTCCCAGGACTTCTAGCTTAAAGGACCTGGCAGGCGGGCTTGCTAACCAACCTCAGGAAGAAAGGAGCCAGGACAGACGTGAAGTGGGGGAGAGCGTGAGCTCGCGCCTTGCTGAGCGTGGCGGGGGCTGCAGAAAAGCGTTTCGGAGTCATCACTGCCCAGGGGATGGTTAACATCTCCGGGCATGGATTCACCGGGGAGCGCGGACAGGGCAAGACAAGAGGGCCAAAGGCAGGGCGTGGGAGGAGCCAGCCTGCAGGGGGCAGAGAAAGAAGGCCCAGTGAGGCCACGGGCACCTGTGCGGAGGGGAGCCGAGGGAGGGGCGTCTTGGAGCCCAGAGGGGCACCTTTCAAAGGCTCAGCGCTGGCTGGGGGAGAGAGATCTAGAGGATGTGGCCACAGGAAAGGGCACTGAGGCACTGTTGGGGGGCAACTGAGAGACAGTTCCTGGTTGAAAGACTAGGTACTTGTAATGAACCTGGGCCTAAGTCCTGGTTCTACCACTTAACACCCAGGGTAGACTGGGCAAACGATCAATTCACTAAGCCTCCGTTTCCTCAATTACAAAACGGGAATAAGAATAAGACCTACCTTGTAGGTCGTTGTTGGGATTAAATAGGATAATGTAAGTCACACACTTGGATCCTATAGTAGATGCTCAAGAAATGTTAGCAAAAGCCTTGGAAATTTGGAGGTTTAAAAAAAAGGGGTAATAGGAGAACAGCTGAAAAAGAAGACTGAATTGACCAAAAAATGTTTTTACGACAGTTTTCAAACTTGGCTGAAAGCGGAAGGGAAAGGGAAAGGAGGCGAGGGCGGGAGGTGAGGGGCCGTCCTGCCTGGGTGGGAGTGGCCGTGAGCGCCCCCCTCCGGGTCTGACTGCCCCTGTTTTCACGCAGACGGAGGCCGGTTTGGAGATGAAGGCAGCAGGCCCAGCTGGCCCACGCCCGAGGGCTTTCTCCCTCCAGGGTTCCGGGGCTCTTTCTCAGTGTTTGGACTGAAGGGGCGCAGGGGGCTTGCAGGATGGAGAGGAGGGAAAGGCATGGGAAAGATTAAGGGGATTAAAGAAAAGAGTTCCCGGGGCACAGCCCAGGCTGGGCACCGCGCATTTAGAAAGTGCTGTTGGAAGGGCATTCACTAAAGGAACATAGAAGGCAGGGACTTCTGCCAGCTTGGGTTTGGGTCCCCATCAGCATTCGCCATCTTCCCAGGCCAGGCTGCGCCTACGCTCCCTGCGGCCGGGGGCTGGGCTGTCCGCTTCTCCCACCCCCACGGGCCTCAGAGCCCGGCCTGGGGCAGCAGCGGCAGCACCGCCTCCAGGGGCCCAGCACAGGGCAGGCTCCCGGACACCAACTACTCTCCTTTCCTCGTTATCTGGCCCCACGTGGAGCCAGAGAAGCTAACCTCCCTGGTTATCACCACAAGCTAAGCAGTCGCTGTTCAGCGCACTTCCAACACATTAAGTTCCTGCTCGACACCTCGGAAAAGGGCATCTTGCGTGTTCGCCCATTAATAGTAGTACAGCCTCCCTTGTCTGAAGCAGCCGCTGGCATTTAACCAGCCGGGAACCCCCATGTCCTCTGCAGAAACTTCAGGGGAGAACGTGGGAGCTCACATTGAACAGGGCCTTCTCTTTGCTGGAAACCTCCGGACGCGCATCACAGACACGGTGTTTAGCCTCGCAACATCTCCGGTGTTGTTGCCACCATCACCCATTTTATTGACAAGGAAACAAAGGCTCGGAGAGGGTAGATCACTAGTACAAGTCACCCAGCACTGAGATCAGACCCCGGTCTGGCCGAGTCCGTTCCTGTGCGCAGCCCCGCACCCAGCTGCCTGCCCCGCAGCTTCCTTGCTGCAGGGCCCCGGGCAGGCCCCCTGCTCTCTCACCCGCATCAGGGTCCGGTCCTGCCTTTGCATCTCCTGGTGGGAGTATGCAAAGCAGAGATTCCCCAGCACACCTGGGTCAATCTACCTGTCTCTTCTGTTATGGTTAGCCATAACCCCTCCCCACAGCCCCCGAATTTTAGCTTTATTGTGGTAAAATACACAGAACATAAATTTACCCTCTTAGTCATCTCCCAGACTGAAACGTCATGTCCCTTAAACCAAACCCCATTTCCTCCTCCCCTTGGCTCTTGGCCACTCCCACTCTACTTCCTGTCCCTGTGCACCCAACGACTCTAGGACGCCCCGATAGTGGGGTCGTACGGAATGTGCCTTCTGTGGTGGCTCATTTCAGCATCATGTTCTCACGGTTCATCCAGGAGGTAGCAGGTATCCTTGGGGGGCTGGATAACATTCCATGGATGGACACCCCGTATTGTGTGTATCCATCACCTGGCCATGGACACTTGAGACCTAGTTTTCAATTCTTATGGGCAAGAGGCCCAGAAGCAGCATTGGCGAATCACGCGGCGATACTATTTTTCACCGTTGGAGGTACCACCCCTGCTTTCCACAGAGGCTGCCCAGTCTGCATCCCACCGCAGTGCACAGGCTCTGGTTCCTCACTGCCCTGGCCACGCGGGTCATCT
The DNA here is from genome assembly GCF_951640355.1 of Cnephaeus nilssonii. Classification (NCBI taxonomy): domain Eukaryota; kingdom Metazoa; phylum Chordata; class Mammalia; order Chiroptera; family Vespertilionidae; genus Cnephaeus; species Cnephaeus nilssonii. Next base: position 81,200,853 of record NC_137084.1, read on the forward strand.
GATTTTTTCTTAGGTATCATCCTAGTAGGTGTGAAATGTACCTCATTGTGGTTTTGACTTGCATTTTCTTTGTTTTGTTTGTTTTGTTTGTTAATCCTCACCCAAGGATATTTTTCCATTGATTCTTAGGGAAAGACAGAGAGAAACATCAATGTGAGAGAAACACATTGATTAGTTGCTTCCTGCATGCACCCCGACCAGGGCTGGTACATGCCCTTGACCAGAATCGACCCCGGGACCCTTTGATCGGCAGGCTGACCCTCTATCCACTGAGCCACACCGGCTAGCGCTTGACTTGCATTTTCTTAATGATTAGTGATGTCAGTCACCTTTCCATGTGCCACTGGCCATTCTTATATCTCCTTTGGAGAAATGTCTCTTTAACCCAGTTTTGAATTGTGTTTTGAACCATGATGTTTAAAAACACCTTGACCCTCTGCCCTCTGTGCCTCCAACACCCCCTCCCCCCCAGGACAGCCCGTTGGCAGAGCTGAGGGAGCAGAAGGGACCCCTCTGCCCCACCCTGTTGCACCAGGTTTGCCAAGCACAGAACACGTGGCACTGGGAAGCCCTGCCAACATGAAAAGGTCACCAGGAGAGTACTCATCACCTGGGCAGCTTTCCCGCCAGGACCAGGCTCTCCCCAGGCTGCTGCCAGCCAGCGAGGGCATCCTGTCCAGCCCAGGCCTCCTCGCTGGGCCGGCGGGCTCGCCCTCTGAGCTGCCTGCAGGCTGGGCCCTTCCTGACCGGGGGCCCCTTTCCTCCCTCTCTTCTCGCAGGTTTCACACCTGCCTCGGGGCCGGAGGCTCTCACCACGACTTCCACTCTCTGTCCTCTTTTTGTTTTTTCAATATGTTTTTATTGATTTCAGAGAGGAAGGGAGAGGGAGAGAGAAAGAAACATCAACAATGAGAGAGAGCCATTGACAGGCTGCTCATGCACGACTCACACGGGAATGGAGCCCACAACCCGGGAATTGAACCATGACCTCCTGGTTCACAGGTCGATGCTCAACCACCGAGCCATGCCAGCCGGGCATTCCCGTTCTCTTTATACTCCCAGAACTTCCTCTCAGCGAGTCAGCTGCTCATCTCATTCTGCCTGACATCTGCTTGGAGGACCCAGAAGATCTCTAAACACCACCCTGATGCCACACACACACACACACATACACACACACACACACACACACACACACACACACACACGAATGCACGCCACAGCTTTCCAATAAAGGCCACGTGCCTCCTGGGCTGATCTCACAGATAGAGGCCGAGTGGGAATCAAAACAAAGATGGCCCAAGGTCATTGACAGGAAGAGTTAGTAACAGAAAGTATGGCAAGAGGTGGGCCCTGACCCACATGTTCATCTCTGTGGGCAGGAGGGCACTTAGTCATGAGGCCTCGTGCTCAGGGCGCCCTGTTCTTTCTGGCCCTTGAACTGGCCCTTTAACTGGCTCTCGTGGCCGGCACTGCTGTGTAGGAATCTGAAGGGTGCATGAGCTTACCTACCACAGTCCTGCTCTGCAATGTCCCCGGCCTTCAGCCTGGCCTCCCACTCACCCCCTTCGCCGGGCAGAGACGGCCTCGAGGCTGCTAACTGAGTGTAGAGAGGTTGAGGAGTTGACCACAGCTTTAAACCATGCGCTTCCTATTCTCCTTCGTGCCAACACTGCCCTCCCATGCAGAGGCCCCGGGCAGCGGGCAGGGCCCTCGCTCCCAGCCCCTCGTGCCTCCCAGGACATCCCAGCTGACTCCCGCCCAGGCTCAGAGAAGCGGCAGCTCAGAGCACAAGGCCAGCGAGGTCTGAAACACAATGGGTAAGGCCAACTAGCGACTGGCTGGCCGCTTTGCACTGTGAGGAACCAGGACTCAGTCACAGCAAACTGGACCCCAGGGACACGCCTAGGGCGCCTCTCAGTGTGGAGAAGCGAGGAGCACAGTCTCCCTGGGGCAGCAGCTCCTGTGCCGAGGGCCTCTACGCCTCACCTGCCCCCCAGCCCCCCATGTGGGCAGAAGCCCTCACCTGGGCAGGGGCTCTCCTCCACCCAGCTGAAAACTGAGCAGCCCGTTCTAGAATGTTCTAACCATACCATGCAGCACTGGGTTGCCACTGGGGATGGAGGCCTTCAGTGCTCACTGCCTTCTGAGATAGAACAGAGCTCGATTAATTTTAGTTTCTTTTTAAATGAGGCAAAGCAGAATCAAGGCTGAGTGATGGCTGCGGTGGGCAGTCCGGCGGGGACACCGCTCCGGCGGGGACACCACTCCGGCAGGGACACCACTCCGGGGGGGACACCACTCCGGGGGGGACACCGCTCCGGCGGGGACACCACTCCGGCAGGGACACCACTCCGGGGGGGACACCACTCCGGGGGGGACACCGCTCCGGGGGGGACACCGCTCTGGGGGGGACACCGCTCTGGTGGGGACACCACTCCGGGGGGGACACCCCTCCGGCGGGGACACCGCTCCGACGGGACACCGCTCCGAGGGGGACACCGCTCTGGCAGGGACACCGCTCCGGTGGGGACACCGCTCTGGTGGGGACACCACTCTGGGGGGGACACCGCTCCGGCGGGGACACCACTCCGGCAGGGACACCGCTCACCGCTCCGGCGGGGACACCGCTCCGGCGGGACTGCCCTGCAGGAGGAACGACTGCCCGAGACACACGGCTTCGCTGACCCGTGCGGGTCAATGACAAAGCCCCGCGCAGCCTCTGCAGAGCAGGTCAGTGTTTGTCGCGGAGCTCAGGATGGGGTGCAGGGAGCAGGGGGCACACGAGGCCACCTTTTTAGAGGAGGCCGAGCTGGGGGCTCTCCAGGGAAGGGAGGGCTGTGGGAAAGACCCCTCGGCAAAACCAGCCGGAGGTGGGAGGCCTGCCTCTCCATCCCATTCCCCCATCTTGGGAGCGCGCCCCTGCCGTCAGGCACCTGTCCCACTCTGTCCCCTGCCGGCTCCTGGTGGTGCCGCCTCAGCCCGGGCTCTGTCTCTGCACCCCACCCTCGGGCCCGCGGCCTGGATGTCCTGGGGGGTCACCCCTGGCACCAGCCTCACGGCTCCCAGGCCACTCACCCGCCAGAGGCGGGGGCCAAGCAGCCCGCGGGGGACCTGCTCTGCCAGCCGCAGCCGCGTCCCTCCCGCAGGACGCACCTCAGGTCTGGGCCGCGGTTGAGCCGCCTCCTCTGCATGGGCCTGCTCTCCGGTGCCCTGACACCTCGGCCATTTCTCCGGCCTGGCTCCCCAGTCGGTCTTCCCTGTGGCCGCCAGAACGATCCTCCCACAATGCAATGGGATGGTGCCTTCACCTGAGAGAATTTCATGGCCCCGCCGCTCCTAGAAGCTCAGACGCTTTGGTCACACACAGAACACCCTTCGCGACGCTGGCGTCCTCTGCCCCCTCCCTAACCTCATCTCCCCCACACGCCTGCACCCCCAGGCTCTGCCCGCTGAGTCCCAGACACGCTGTCTTCCTGTGGGATGTGCCCTCTGCTAGGATAGCCCTTCACCCTCTTCTTCGGCGGGCAAACACCAACTCTCCCTGGCTTAAGCCTCGCCTACTCCGGGAAGCCTCCCCTGACTGCTCCCCTCCAGTGGGATCAGATCCTCCTGGGTGTCCCCTGCGTTTGCTGCTTACCCCCTGACAGCAATTCCCATCCACGGGCAGTGGATGCTCCTTGAAGTGCCCTTAACAACGAAGACTCTGCCTTATTCCTCTCACTATTCCTGGCACACGGTAAGTATTCAATATATTGCATGAATGCATGGATATCTTCTACAGCTTTATACAAATTGTGTGACCATCAAGTTTGTATGAACGTTCCCACTGAGCTCATTATAACACCAGAGGTGCCTTTCCGTCATTTCGGTTCTAGTCCTTTCACCCTGTGTGTCTCCCCCGCCGCCCCTGCCAGTCACATACCCGGCATGGCCTCGTAGGAGCGGCTAGTTAAAGGTCTCGCGGCAAAGCCTCGTGTAAAATAGAAGACTTTCTGGGTGCAAAGAGCCATCTCCTGGTTTACTACTTGGTATCTACGTGGTTAGTTTGAACTTGGAGGTTTCTTTAAATTAGCAGAGCAAATGGGCAGTTCCTCTGAAAATGCGCGTGTAGTTGGGGCTCAGCGCGTACAGATGCAGACGCAGGGCCCACGCAGGGGCAGGGGCAGGGGCAGGGGCAGGGGCAGGGGCAGCGGGAGCACAAGGGAGGGGGATGGGAGTCCGCAGAGGGGCGCCGGCAGATTGGCAACTCCGTTATGCAAACCAGCGACTCCGGAGCAAGATCGCTGCAGCTGGGCCTCGGCTCTCAACCACCCATGTCCCCTCAGGGTCTCCAGGCGCCTGCACCACCCTCCTCGGCTCTGTGGAAACTGGAAGGTGGTTCTGGGCTTCACCCACCGAACCCTTTGCTGTCCAGAGAGCTGCCTGCGCTGTGCGCTGTGCGCTGTGCGTGGCTGCTGCCCGCCCCCCCCCCCCCCCCGCCCCGCCCCAGATGCTGGCTCTGCCCTGCAAACTGTTTACTGTGACAAGTACTGACACTGAAACCCCTCTGTGTCTGCAGGGCCCGTGTGCCGGTCCCAGGAAACGCAGTTCCCACGCGACAAAGGGAGGCTCAGCCCTCCTGGCCCTTCCAGGACCTGGACCTCAGGTGTCTCCTCCCGCCTCCGCCTCACTCCACCGGCATCGTACCCTCCACAGGCAGCTGAGCGCAAGCGGAAGCAACCTTGCCACCGGTAACACTGCGGCCCCAAGGAAGGCACTGGAATGTCTTCTATCTCCAGGGCTGGCCCAGAACCTCACACCGGGAGGTGGCCCAGTGCATGCTGGGAGGAAGGAGAGATGATGACAGTGATGTTCATAGTAACAGCTGTTACCCCGCCCCCATCATAGAGCGCGTGCCGTGTGCTGAGCCCTTTGCTAAAAGCTTCCCCTGGACTGACTAGGTTAATTATCACAAGTATTGGCATGCCCATTGCACAGAGAGGAACCTGAGGTTCAATGCCTTGTCCAGGATCACACAGTGGACCTAACTCCTATGAAGAAGAGAGAAAATGGGAGGAGGAGAGAAAAAAGACAAAGCATGAAAAGGGAAGGAAGGAAGGGAGGGAGGGAGGGTAAACAGACTGACCTGAAGCAAACCAGGCAAGAGTGATCAAATCCTCTACAAAAAAAAAAAAAAAAAAAAAAAGACGAAATTATCATTCCTCAGACTGATTCCCTGAAAAACCCAAAGTGCCCTCACATCTGTTCCTTTTCTTCCTACAACCCAGCGGGGTGGGTCAGAGCATCTGCTAATGTTTGTACCTTTCATCCTCCTGGGCTCCCCCCGACCTACACCCCCCCCCCCCCCCCCCCCCGCCACACACACACACTTAGCAATGTTCTCAGGAGACCACAGAACTGAAGTCTGGAACAATCTTATGGTTAAAAACTTCCAGCTCTCCAGCCAGACAGCGACGGCGAGCCAGGCAGCCTGGCGGCGGGGCCGGAGCTGGAGGGCGAGGCCGAGCCCCCTCCTCACACGGCACTTCCTCTGGTGACAGGGGCCCGGGGACGAGGATGTATGTTCCGCTTGGCTTCAGCCGAAGGGAAAGGTAGATGTCACGCACGCCCACACCTCAGAGCATGTGCATATTAACAGCTGTTTTAATTGTATGTGAGGCGCCTCAAACGCCTTTTGTGTTGGTGGCTCCGAGTGGGGATGGCACTGCCCGCGGGGCCAGCCGGTGGTGGTGACTCACAGAGAGCTCATTCAGAGGAACACTGCGGGGTGTCTCCGTCTCCCTGGGGCGCGGGAGGCGGGGAGGATGTGCCCGTGCCAGGGGAGGATGTGCCCGCACCAGGGAAGGATGTGCCCGCGCCCGGGGAAGACCGAGGTCACAGTGCTGGCAGCCCGGTGTGTGGTGGGAGCTCTCGCGGGCTGCAGACAGCTGCCTCCTGCTGTGTCCCACGTGGCAGAGAGCTCTCTCTCTGCTGTTTCTCTTCTCAGGGCACTACTCCAAGTGGTTGAGGGCCACACCCTTATGACCTCACTTAACCTTCATTACTTCCTTAGAGATCCCATCTCCAAATTATTTTAAAATAAATTTTTATTGATTTCAGAGAGGAAGGGAGAGGGAGAGAGAGATAGAAACATCAATGATGAGAGAGAGTCATTGATCGGCTGCCTCCTACACACCCCACACTAGGGATGGAGCCCACAACCCAGGCATGTGCCCTGACCGGGAATTGAATTGTGACCTCCTGGTTCAACCACTGAGCCACGCCAGCCGGGCCCATCTCCAAATTCAGTCACACAGGGGGTTAGGGATTCAGCATATTAATTGGGTGGCAGGGACACACACATTCAGCCCATGTCATTAGCCCAAAGGGGTTTGAGGTGGCTGTTTATGTCAGTAAACGTCATGGAGGGGAGGTGGTCCCAGAGCCACAGTCCTTCCTTCCTGCTCACCGGCTTCGAGGTGACTTCACAAGAGAGAGGCCGGCCAGTCAGCACCGTCAGGGCACCAGGTAGGCTTCCTGTTCACCAGCCTCAGCGGCAGCTGTGAGAAGATGAGCCCCAGGAGCTAGTCCCGGCCCGGTCCCTGGGGAGCCAACACCTGTGGTTAATATGACAATGGGACAGACCCAGACCACAGGCGCCACGAGCAGGGAGCCAGTCAGCGTGCCTGCCCCAGACGGGCCTCCTTGGTAACAGGCGTAGAATAAACTGCAGGCTCGGAGCCTGCCCCCTGCAAGGGCCAGGCCCAGATGGCCTTGTCTTGCTGACAGATTACTGTTCTGATGGCCTGGGATTTGTATTTGACTTTGCCTCTTCTCACACTGCCTTGTTTATTGCATGAATATTTCATCTCCCAGACTCATCTTGGGATCATCGATAAAGGCTCCTTCTCTGCTCTCTGAGACGTCCCTGCTAATCATAAACATCTATGTTGCGATTTCAGATTAATTAAAGCTGTAAACCGGGAAGCTAGTACTGTCAGTCATAACCACCACTTCTGTGCACCCTCTCAAAATCATGTCATTTCGTGATACGCTTCCTAAAAATAACTTCACTCCCAACATTTCCTTTAGCAGCAGGCAGCCTCCCTCTGGCCGGCTGTCCTCCGGCCACGGCTTCCCGGCGGTGGGCAGCGAGGTGGCACAGAGCCCCTCCCCAACGTTAGCAACCCCCAAATGTACCAGCCATGGTCCTCAGAGACCAGCACCCGGGAAGCAGACTCCTGGTTTTGAGCCCACCTCGCCACTTCCGACTTGTGTGGCTGTGGGACCGAACCTCCGGTTTCCTGCTGTGGGGCGGGCGTGACCACGGTGCCCAGCTGGTAGGCTGTTAGTATTGAATGAACCACTCTACGTACAGCTCGTAGGAAAATGCCTGCAGAGAGCTCTATCCATGGCACTGGTAGGTGGGTCTGCCAGCCCGGCATCTGACGGGGCCCCGTGCACAACACCAGGGAGCGTCCGTGCCCTCTGCAGGATGAAACACACCTAAAAGAGAGCGCTTACTGAACTCTGAGCCACATGGCACCACTGGAGTTGGGTCACTTCAAGGTCACGTAGCTGTCCCAGTGAGGGCCCGTCCCATCTCCCCACCCCTGCCCCACCTTCCCCAGCAGCTCTTCATCTGCGCGAGCATCACCCTCACAGTCTCTGCTCCCTAGGCAGGCGGGCCCAGCCACAGGCAGGACAGTGGGCTTGGGCGGTGCCGGCTGCTCTGCTTCGGGCTGCCCTCCCACCTTGGGCGATCTGAAGCTGTGAGTGCCACGCCTCACAGAGCTGATGAGAGCTCACTGCTCCCACTTCACGGAAGAGGAAAGCTGAGGGGCGTGACAGCTGTGAAGTCCCCAGATGGAAGCAGGGGTGGGCTTGTAACATAACTCTGGGCCCCACAGAGCAGCTGGCCTGGGGGAAAGTCCAGGCTGTTCCCTTCCTCGCCACCCCGTCATCATGTGAAGGCCGCCTGAGCGCCCCCAAACTGCATTCTGGTGCATATGCTTGCTAGCCCCAACCCCGTTTCCGCTTGTGTCCTAGCTAGCCATGCAAAACCTGTTTCCCTGAGTACTTCCATTTTACAGAGGCCATAAACCATGAGCCATACACAGCCCCCAGAGGGGGTTGGCAGTGCCAGGCCTTTGGGTGTAATCTCACTTCCCCCATTCCAACCCACAGGGGCTGCAAAGCCCGAAAAAAGTCCAGCAGCCTGGTCCATATTTGGGAGACAAAGAAACTAAGGGGATAAGAGGAAAAGCGCCTCCCCCCCCCCCCCCCCCCCCACCGCGTTCAGTGCTCTCAGGCTTTGGAGACTGACTCCCCTGAGTCACCCCCCTAGAGCGTCTTCAATAAAGGCGTGCCCGGCTGTTTGTTCCCCACGCCGCCTGGCAGCTTATCTGCAACAATCAGGGCACCAGCTGCTCCTGAAACCAGGTGCAGGAGGGCCCTCTCCCTCCGTCCACCAGGGATGGCTCCAGTCCTGGGCACAGGTCACTGCCGGACAACCCCCCACGAAGCTTCTTCCCTCAAAAGTCTGCAACTCCAGGCTCCAGGAAAGAGATCCGACTCTGCAGCTCCTTCCCCCCACTTTCCTCCCATCACCTGAAAAGCACTCTCTGGATTGTTCAATTCCACCAGGAAGCCACTCGGGCTCACGGCTGGCCTGTCTTCGGCTAGGAGTAAGATTCATCTCAAATAAGAGGGTTTTGCCCCACTCCCCCTCTTTTAGTCCCAAGCAGAATTTGCATTACAAAAAAATGTAAACCAGAGCAGCTTTCTCAATCTCCGCTCATTACTCCCATTACTTTTGTTAACATCATTATCCTCACTGAAGATGGCAACTCTTAGCAAATGGGGCGGCGCTTCCTGGCTTCTTGCTATGTTAGTTTAGAAAATGGCTTTCATGCCTGTGCTTGCAGAGATGTGAAAGCTGCCCTGGCGTTAGGAGTTACCTAACGCTGTACGTTTTTAAATCTCATCGTGCATTTATTTTTGTGAGTGTGCTGCACCAGAACAAGAATGCAGCCTCTAAGGAGGATACAGATGCAACGGGGAGCATGCAGTGCCAGGCTCCCACCCAGGCCGCTTCCTCTCCTCCCTCCCTGGGGTCCCCTGGAGGAGAGCCCACGCCTTCTGAAGCCCACACCCTGGGGGTTTGAGCATACTGTGGGCGGGTGGTGAGGGCAGGGGTGGGTGGGGCGGGTGGTGGGGGCAGGGGTGGGTGGGGCGGGGGCTCCCTCACCCAGCGAAGGAGGAAACGGATCCTGTGGGGCTGTAAGCAAAAGCAGGCGCCTGCTGTTCATTAACACAGCAAAGCAGGGCTGCAGGGGCAATCACCAACTTTCTATATTCATAGAAACCCGTTTCCCTGGAGAGAGGCTCAGGTTGGAACACGTATGCAGTGCTGATTTCTTGTGGAAATAAGAATTTTCGGTAATGACAGGGGAGCTGCTCTTTATCTGTTTCTGCATGTTAATGACAAGGAATGTTCCTTGGTTAGTGTCTGTTATTATTATTAAAGCACACACAGGCCAGCAGCATCTGCCCTGGGGTCCTGGGGACCCACTCCTCCTGCTTACAAACAGCAGTCTCCCTGCTCCCCAAAGAGAGGGCAGAGCAGGCAGCCCCACGCCGGGCTCCATGCCCCCCTCCTGGGCAGGTGGGGTGTAACGCCTTAGGAGGCGTTTTGGGGTGAAGAGGGTAGGATGTGGGACTCTGTTGTTTTCTCCTTCCAGCGCCCTTTCCTGCAGCACCCCCCACCCCACCACCAGGGTCACAGAAACTCGGGCAATTAGTGTCACTGGCGAGGCTCACATAGCAAGCCCCCGGACTCGGTTTCCCCAAGGCTCCTTCCCCTCCACTCCCAATGCCCGGTGACACTGCCAATCCTGTCCCCACACAGTCCCCCGGGCCCACGTTGGCCTCCCCGCTCCCTGCCCCACGCTGCATGTCTGAGACCCCTTCCTGGAGTGGCCGCGCTCTCCCAGGGAGGCCTGCAGAGGGACGCCCCCCCCCCCCCCCCCGAGCCATCGGAGCCGATTTACAATCGTTATCAAGGAGGGCACGGCTTCACTAAGCTTAATAGATCCATCGGTTCCCCAGACAAACACACGTAATGCAGAGTTTACGGCCTTCGTCACGGGGTCAGAGGTGGCCCCTGTCGGCCTTGACAGGCTCTGGGAGCCCATCCGTCCCGACACCTTGCAGGACCCGCAGCCCACGGCCGAGGGAGGTGGAGGCACCCCACTCCGCAGACGCAGCTGAGGGCAGTGCACCTGGCTCCCCACAGCCAAGGGGTGGGCAGCAGGCTGCACGGCGGTCTCCGCATCGCGGCGAGCTCAGCATCTTGGGCCCGAACCCCGGCTTCACCACTTCCTCAAGGCTGGTGTGGGGCAGGCGGGCCCACGGCCCGTGTCTGCAGGGAGGAGGGGGACACAGCACCTCCGGGCTGTCCCCGGGAGGAACTGAGTGGGTGCACGCGAGGTGCTCAGACGCGCGCTGGTGCAGGCCCTCGCTCTGACCGGTGCAGTCCACCGGATTGTTGTCACGGCCTGAATACAGACTAGAGTCCGCTGAAGCTTCGGTGTTTCCCGGGGAACGTCCCCTTTCTCCCGCTGAGAGACAGCACCACGGACTTAGGATCTGGTGACACTGGCCTCGTCTTGGCGTCTTTGAGTCCCTGTGCCCAGCAGGAGCCTAGCAGGTAAGCAGTTCCTCCCTGAAGTGATGAGCACGTGGCCAGGTCGGGGCTGCCCGAGGCTGGCTGTGGTGGGTCAGCTGGGAGGAGGGGCGGGTGGATAGATGATTGGGATCTCTTTACAAAGTGGGGGCAGGAGTTTGTCCTGCCTGGAGCCCACCCATCGGGGCTGGTGACAAGCCTGGGGGAGGATAGGACATTCCCTCGGTGTGGTTTAACCCCGCATAACCCGCCCCCAGCTATTAGTCCATCCTCGGATATCAGTGCCTGGTCAGCCCTCAGCCCACAGGACCCGAGACTAGATGAGAAGGCTTGCTGTGTTTCCCAGCCAGCTGCAGCGTTGATTCACGCGCCCAAACCACCAGGCCGTGATCTCCGCACCGGCGGCCTCGGCGGCAGTGGGTCACGCTGCGGCCCCTTTGCTCCCGACACTGGCCTGTTGGTCGTGTCTTCTCTTCTCCAGACAGAGGCGCAGTGGCAATGGCGTGAGGGCACTGGCCGCCAAGGCCGGGCGCTGCCTGATTCTCAGCGGGGAGAGCGGAAGGGGACGAGGCCTGAGGTCCTCGTTCCGTCCCTGCTGTGCTGGTCACAGCGGAGCCCCCGGAGCAAACCACTTCCCCTCTCTGGGCCTCAGTCTCCGCGTGCGTGACCCTCTCTGACCACGGAGGTCCAGCAAGGAGCAGAGGCAGCGGGGAGAGCTGTCCTCCAACAAAGGCTTTGGCTTTTGCCTTCTATTTTTTAATTTTTAAAATATTCTTATTGATTTCAAAGAGGAAGGGAGAAAGAGAGAGAAACATCAATGATGAGAGAGAATCACTGATCGGCTGCCTCCTGCACACCCCACACCGGGGATCGAGCCCGCAACCTGGACATGTGCCCTGATCGGGAATTGAACCACGACCTCCTGGTTCATAGGCCAATGCTCAACCACTGAGCCATGCCGGCTGGCTTTTGCCACAGGTTGAGAACCGCTAGCAGGGTCGCCTAAGACCATCGGAAAACACAGATATTTACATTACGATTCCTAACAGTAGCAAAATCACAGTTATGAAGTAGCAATGAAAATAATTTTATGGTTGGGGTCACCACCACATGAGGAACTGTATTAGGTCGCGGCATTAGAAAGGTTGAGAACCACTGCTTTACAGGGTAAGTCTGCCAGCCCTTGGCTAGATGACTGGCGATGCCAGACACCGCACCCTCGCCGTGCCTGAGAACACGTTTCTAGCAGTTGCCTTCTGTTCATTTGAGGAGGGAGAGTCACTCCTGGAGCCAGGAAGGAACCCTGAGGTTTCTATCGGCTGAAGAAACCCTCCCGGGGAGCCAGAGAGGAAGGCGGCCAGAGCCCACGGCTGGGTGGGCTCAGCAGGCGGGTGGCGCTCCCGCCGCCGGGTCGCGAGAGACGCTGAGGAGACGGCTTGTCCTCCTGCCCCTGCTCTGCATGCTCCTGCCTCTCCAGCTTTGCCCACTGCACCCTCCACAGCACTTCTTCCCGCCCCTGTGCCATCCCACGTCCCCCCAGCCACCTCCTCCGGGAAGCATTGCCTCCCCATCCACAGGGCTCTGTCCCCCCCATCCGGGAGGGCTCTGTTCCCCCCCCATCCGTCAGGGCTCTGTTCCCCCCCCATCCGGCAGGGCTCTGTCCCCCCCATCCGCAGGGCTCTGTCCCCCCCATCCGCAGGGCTCTGTCCACCCCCATCCGGCAGGGCTCTGTCCCCCCCCCATCCGGCAGGGCTCTGTCCCCCCCATCTGCAGGGCTCTGTCCTCCCCATCCGGCAGGGCTCTGTCCCCCCACATCCGCAGGGCTCTGTCCCCTCCATCCGGCAGGGCTCTGTCCCCCCACATCCGCAGGGCTCTGTCCTCCCCCATCCGGCAGGGCTCTGTCCCCCCCATCCGCAGGGCTCTGTCCTCCCCATCCGGCAGGGCTCTGTCCCCCCCATCCGGGAGGGCTCTGTTCCCCCCCGATCCGGCAGGGCTCTGTCCCCCCCATCCGGCAGGGCTCTGTCCACCCCCCATCCGCAGGGCTCTGTCCCCCCCCCATCCGGCAGGGCTCTGTCCCCCCCATCCGCAGGGCTCTGTCCCCCCCCATCCGGCAGGGCTCTGTCCCCCCCCATCCGGCAGGGCTCTGTCCCCCCCCCATCCGGCAGGGCTCTGTCCCCCCCCATCCGGCAGGGCTCTGTCCCCCCCATCCGCAGGGCTCTGTCCCCCCCATCCGGCAGGGCTCTGTCCCCCCACATCCGCAGGGCTCTGTCCCCCCCATCCAGCAGGGCTCTGTTCCCCATCCGGCAGGGCTCTGTCCTCCCCCATCCAGCAGGGCTCTGTCCCCCCCATCCAGCAGGGCTCTGTCCTCCCCCATCTGGCAGGGCTCTGTCCCCCCCCTATCTGGCAGGGCTCTGTCCCCCCCATCCAGCAGGGCTCTGTCCCCCCCATCCGGCAGGGCTCTGTCCCCCCCATCTGCAGGGCTCTCTTCCCCATCCGGCAGGGCTCTGTCCCCCCACTTCCGCAGGGCTCTGTCCTCCCCCATCCGGCAGGGCTCTGTCCCCCCCCATCTGCAGGGCTCTCTTCCCCATCCGGCAGGGCTCTGTCCCCCCACTTCCGCAGGGCTCTGTCCTCCCCCATCCGGCAGGGCTCTGTCCCCCCCATCCAGCAGGGCTCTGTTCCCCATCCGGCAGGGCTCTGTCCTCCCCCATCCGGCAGGGCTCTGTCCCCCCCCATCTGCAGGGCTCTCTTCCCCATCCGGCAGGGCTCTGTCCCCCCACTTCCGCAGGGCTCTGTCCTCCCCCATCCGGCAGGGCTCTGTCCCCCCCATCCAGCAGGGCTCTGTTCCCCATCCGGCAGGGCTCTGTCCCCCCCCCCATCCGCAGGGCTCTGTCCTCCCCCATCCGCAGGGCTCTGTCCTCCCCCATCCGGCAGGGCTCTGTCCCCCATCTGCAGGGCTCTGTCCCCCCCATCCGCAGGGCTCTGTCCCCCATCCGCAGGGCTCTGTCCCCCCCATCCAGCAGGGCTCTCTTCCCCATCCGGCAGGGCTCTGTCCCCCCACTTCCGCAGGGCTCTGTCCTCCCCCATCCGGCAGGGCTCTGTCCCCCCCATCCAGCAGGGCTCTGTTCCCCATCCGGCAGGGCTCTGTCCTCCCCCATCCGGCAGGGCTCTGTCCCCCCCCATCTGCAGGGCTCTCTTCCCCATCCGGCAGGGCTCTGTCCCCCCACTTCCGCAGGGCTCTGTCCTCCCCCATCCGGCAGGGCTCTGTCCCCCCCATCCAGCAGGGCTCTGTTCCCCATCCGGCAGGGCTCTGTCCCCCCCCCCCCCCCCCATCCGCAGGGCTCTGTCCTCCCCCATCCGCAGGGCTCTGTCCTCCCCCATCCGGCAGGGCTCTGTCCCCCATCTGCAGGGCTCTGTCCCCCCCATCCGCAGGGCTCTGTCCCCCATCCGCAGGGCTCTGTCCCCCCCATCCAGCAGGGCTCTGTTCCCCATCCGGCAGGGCTCTGTCCCCCCCATCCGCAGGGCTCTGTCCCCCATCCGCAGGGCTCTGTCCCCCCCATCCAGCAGGGCTCTGTCCCCCCATCCGGCAGGGCTCTGTCCCCCCCCCCCCATCCGCAGGGCTCTGTCCCCCTCGGGCCCTCAGCCCTTCGTTTGTCAGAGCTTCCGGGTACCACTCATCCTTTCCTCCACTGGAGACAACACACTGCTTCCATCTCAGGGTTCCAGCTTCAGCAGGTGGCTTCCTGCGAGGACAGGAAGTGGGAAGCTGCCTGGGGACTCAGCAGAAAAGATTCCAGGTCAACCAGCAGTGGCTGCTGCAGGCAGGGAGGGGCTCGGGCCCACCCGGTGCTGGGCATTGCCAAAGAGTTCCAACCCCCTTGTGATCTGCGGGCTCCTGGCCGGTGGGTGGTGGCTGCATGCACAGCCCCCTCCCCACTGCCTGGCCCAGAGCTGGTCTCAGGGCGTCCCCCTCCCCCCACCAGCCCTGAAATCAGCCTTCAAATGCCTCCATGCATCTGGCACTAAAACACACCTATTTGGCTTGTTCTCAGAGAACTGCCTGGGGAGGCCCTGCTGGGGCAGGGACAGGAGGCAATGCCAGGCAAGGAGACAAGTGCCCATGCCCCTCCCGCTTAAGGGAGGAATCCTTGGCATTTAACTTAGCAAACAATACCAGGTGAGGTGTCTGCCAACAAGGCCGGCTCAGCAGCTCTCACGTCTGGGCAGGTTGTAAATGTTTGCCACATGCCAGACATTAATATTTTAACGGCTGCACATCCCTGGTGGGCGGAGCAGTGTCCCGAACACAGCCTAAAAGTTGCATGAGAATCCCCTGGCTGGGAGGTCGGTCCCTGGAGCTGCAGGCTGCCTGCTGAGCTGCGAGGAAGGGAGGGGCTCCCCTGGCCCCATGACTCCCAGGCCCTGGAGGCTCCCAGGACACTCCCGAGCCCCGCCATCAGGGGATGTGAGTGTGTGGAGGGGACCACAAACTCAGCTCTAGGCACAGCTGCAGTGGCCTTTTGCAGAAATTCAGGCAGTCTGGGATATCTGAAATCCAGCAAGGGCTTTCTGGGGTGAGGGGGTGCAGTGGGGAATGAGAGTGTCCTCACTAATAGAATTCATCCGTGGGATTAATTGATTAATCTGGTGGCTCCCAAATTACTGATAATCTCTTAAAACAGAAAACACATCACTCAGAGGGAAGGTGTACGGCGAAACCAAACACTGCTCCCCGTTTTCCTCTCCAAAAATAAACACAAATAAGATGAACATTCAAACGTTCAAAATATCCCCCCGGCATATCAGATCTTTAAAAAATCTTCTCTCAGAAGCTACCTGTTATGCAAGCTTGGCTCCAATCTTTTCTATGAAACACTGGGGATTACAAGGACAATTAATAATAGCAACTAGCGTTTAATGAGCACATATTAGGTCCTAGCCAGGGGCCAGTAAACTGTTTCTATTAAAGGCCACATAGTAAATATTCTCAGCTTTGTGGGCCAGAGTCAACTCTGCCCTTGCAGCCCGAAAGCAGCACAGGCCAAACTGACAGGAAAGCGCGCGGCAGAGTTCAAGTACAAGGTCATTGACAAAACAGGAGGTGGCCAGATCTGGTCTGAGTGCTATCGTTTGCTGACTCCTGTTCTAGGCAGTTTGTCAAGTGTTGCACGTACATAATCTCATTTAATCCCCATAATCACCCTAGGAGATGGGTACTGTTATTATATTCATTTTTAGAAATAAAAAAATATTCACGGTTACGGTTAGATTTCTTGGCCAAGATCACAAAGTTAATATGCAGTGTCCCTGGGATTCAAACCACTTCACTGCATTGCTCTAGTTAGACTCTTGTAAAAAGAATAGTATTACTGGCTGGCATGTAGAGTACTTACTAGGAATCGAGTTCCAGTCTAAAGGCTTTATTTAATTCTTAAAACTCTATTATTATTCTTCCCATTTTACAGGTGATAAAATCAAGTCTGGAGGGTAAAATGACTTGCCCAGGGGCACACGGCTGATCAGTGGCAGAGCAGAGATTTGAACCCAGGGGGTCTAGTTCCACAAACTTGCGTCTTAACTGCTTAACTCTCAAGGCATTCTTTGAGGTCAGTGGGCAGAAGGTCCAGAGGTTGAGGCCTCAGCTATGCCATTCCCTGTCACTGAAAAAATAGGGGATCCAGCCCTGCCTTCTTCAGGGCGGCCTGTCCCTGAAATGGGTCCCCAGGAAAGAGCTGCCTGCTCTTTTTTCTACTCTTTTTCTGGGCCTGAGGGTCGGTGGGGTTTCCAAGGCAGAAAGGACTTGAAACTGGATATAAAACCCTGGTGGTCTGTCCTCGCCCCTCTCCCTCCCCCGCCCCGCCCCCTTCAGGCTCAATTGAGTCTCAATCACTTAGGCCCTCTAGGCTCAGGCACTGGAGCCCTCGGTGGGCCCTGGAGGGACAAAGTCTAAACGGCCTAAAGCGCTAGAAAGTGCTTCTTATAGCTCCCTGTCCACATGCCCCCAGGCCCTGGCTTTGGAAATGCAGCCCGCACACCCTGATGGGATGCCAGGGCTCCAGGGCTCCTAGGATAACAACCACCCGCCCCCCACTTGTCTCCGGTTCAACTGTCCTCACGGCTGATATGCTATTTAGTTAGTTTTCCAGTCAGAGGTTCCCCTCTATGACCCTCCTTCAGCCAGGCTCGCTTCATTTGGCGCATGTCCTTTACAGATTTGGAGCCTGGCCACACAGCGCCGGGCCCCACAGGCTGCCACCCCCAGGGGCGCCCATGGGGCCTCCTCGCCTGTTGACTCGGCGGAGAAGGAGCCTGTTTTCAGACGTGCTGGCGATAGGCTCACACCTTCCTGCCTCGATGCCCTTTGGTTCTAGAAACAGCCGTTCCCATGCATGCCTGCTAGGTTTCATCTCACGTCCTGCCCATGGTGCCAGTCCTTTGAAATGGCTCTGTGTCCTGTTTCTCTCACGGCCAGGAGTGACGGGCACAGGCTCTGGGGTCAGATGGTGTGGCACTAAATTCTGGTTCTACAACGGGTTACCTTTAGCTCTTTGTTCTCAGTTTACTTGTCTGTAAAATGGGACTGATATTACCTATGTCAGTAGGATGCTGAAAAAAATTAAGTGTTAACACATGCAATGTGTTTGGAACAGACCTCAGCACAGGGTAAGTGCTACAGTGTTCGCTCTAATTTGTCTTGTTACTGCTCTATGAGGTGTTTGTTAGCCCCTGAAGCTTTGGGTCATTTGTGTTAGTCTGTCTTCTACAGCTTCACCAAAGGCACATCTGGGAAGGACAGGGGGTCCCCACATCCCGAGAACTTTCCGGAGACCGATGGCAATAATGAGGCATCTATCTTTCCTCTTCGGCCTTCGGCCTGCTACATACGCTCCTGCAGACACCTTCCAGGGTACCAATCTCCGGTTTGTCCACAGGAATGCCGTGGAAGACGATGACAAGTGACATTCTGGAACCCTCATCCCATGTTCAAAGCACGCCCCTGGCCGGGGCACGTCCCGGAGAGGCGGTTTGTCTGGAGGGAGGGTGCCCGGTGGCCCCATCCTGACTTTCGATGACCAGCCTCGCTGGCCTTGTGTCCACGGCCACGCATGCCACGCTGCGCTGGCCTCCCCCGCGGGGCCTGCCCGGTCCCTGCCCTCTGCTCTCACAGCAGCGCCGCTCCGCCAGCTCCCCAGAGGCCTTCGGCGACCCGGCCACCTCCCAGCAGCGCCAGCTCTCCGCGCCCGCCAGGGGGCTCCTCACATCCCTGGATGGCCTTGGGCTCGCATCCCGCAGACCAGGGGGTCCCATCCCACCCAGCCCCCTTCTTTCCAACCGAGCTGAGCTCTGCTGCCTGCCCTCGAGCTTCCATGAACATCATACCCTCTGTGCCCACCGGCAAACCTGCACCTTCCTATTCTCGCTACAAAAGCAACCTTTAAAGTCCCTTCTTAAGGCCCTAACATTTTTTCTCAATTTCCCGCACCTGGGGTTCAGCCTTCCTGAGGGCACTAAGCCAGCCCAGGGCTCCACCAGGTGTGAGGACGCGACTCCCTCGGAGAGAGGATGCGCCCCGCGAGGCCCCGAGGCCAGGAGGCCAGGAGGCCAGGACAGGTCTTTCCCTGGAGCTCTGCGGCCCTGGCACCCCAGCAGGCGGAGCCGAGGGGGGGAGGCTGGGGAAGCCCCACGAAGGGGCCGGGCTGGGCTGCGGGAGGGCCGGGTGGGAGGCAGCGGGGACCCAGCCTGGAGCCGGCACACGGCCTCGCCCAGTGCCCGCTGGGAAGATGCCCAGCTCCCGCCCCAGGCCCGCCTGCTGCTCTTTATTCATGGAAAGGCTCAGATGCGGCTAATGCATTTGCTCAGGATTGACTCCGCCAGCCTTGGCGCGGCGGCAGCGGCGTGATGGAAAGGTTGTCCCTCCCACCGCAGCCGCTGTGAGTAACTGCAGCCGTGGACGTGGCGTTTCATACCGTGCCGGCGCAGACGTGCCCGCTGGGCTGGAATAGACATTCCCGTGTCACCTACGCCGTCTCCTCCCTCGTGCCCAGGCCCTGACAGCAGCGCCCTTCCCTGCAGCCTGACGCTGCCTGCGCCCGGGAGCCCCCTCGAACGAGGGGAGCCTAGAGCATCTCGCGGGCGGTGGCAGCCACCACCCACCAGCCACACAGCAGACAGGAAACTGCCTGGAAATGCAGGGGGGCCTCCAGGTTCCACCTGCGCCCATTGCCAGTGGCGAGACAGGGGCACTGGCGTGGGGGTGGCGTGGGCGGCGAGACCGTGTGGGGGTCCCCTCTGTTCGCATCCTCATAGGCCAGGCGGCGGAGTGGGCCCAGTCCTGCCTGGAAAGGGGAGGCTAAGCCGCTCTCTGGAGAGCGTTAAACAGGAGGAATCCGGTTCCGCCCACACCCCCTGTCCTGCACCAGCCCGGGCGACTCCGCTGAGAAGTCCAGCAGGCACCTGGCAGGGCTGGCTGGGCAGGGCTCCCCAGGGCAGAGGTGGCTGGGCCGGGCCTCTGTCTGCCCTGGGGAACAGCTGGCCTTGGTGCCTTGAGGCTCCCAGCAAACTCCCAGCGCACCCCGCCCGCCGGCAGCGTGTCCTGCTCCTCCCGCAGGGGCGTCAGCAGGTGGGGAGCGAGGACGCCCCTCCTGCCCGGCACTGAGCACGGCTGGGCGGCCGCCCTCTCCTCACTCTTATGTCTAAATCAAGTTGGTGATTTATTTCCCACTTACCTTCCGCTCCCGCTCCCTGTGCAATCCACACTGCTGAACATGCCAGAGCGAAGGCCTGTCACCCGCGGCCATCGCTGCCTGAACTGAGACGCACCCCCCCCTCACCCCCCGCCTCCCGAGGCGGAGCTGAGAGGCCTGCAGGGCCGGGACCCTCCCAAACCCAGCCTCAGGGTGGGGGGTCGTGTGTCGGGAGCTTGGGGAGCCTCTATAGAGGGAACGGACCAGGGCTCTGGTGGTAAAGGGGGAGCAGCTGGGAGCAGGGAGCAGCTAGCACGAGGCAGTCTCAGCCCCCAAGGCCTCACGCAACCTCAACCGCTGTTCCTCTTATTGTATTTGCCTTTTAACTTGGAACAGACTCTTAAGTCAAAGGCATGAACCTCCACGCGTACAATATCAGAGCCGGTGAGGTGAAGGCTGGCAGCCGGTGACCATCAGCAGGGTCAGGAGTCCCTTCCCTCCTGTCTGGATTCGGCCTCTGTGGGAGGCAGCTGGTCCTGGCCTCGTCCCATCACAGGATCCATGTCGCTGTTTTATCTCTGACTCTGGGAAGATGCTGACTTGGGAGGAAGTCATCTCTGAACAACATGAAGGCGCCCTAGGACACCGAGTGCTCCCGCAAGGAGGTCAGTCCCTGGCCATGCCTTTCAGAAGGCAGCCTCATACCCACTGCTCAGGAGAAGGACGGGGCCAGGCACTTCCTGGAGTCCTT
Source organism: Cnephaeus nilssonii (assembly GCF_951640355.1). NCBI lineage: Eukaryota > Metazoa > Chordata > Mammalia > Chiroptera > Vespertilionidae > Cnephaeus > Cnephaeus nilssonii. The sequence continues at coordinate 81,220,954 of NC_137084.1, forward strand.
CAAACCATTCCTGGCCAGAGATTATGGTCCACTGTGGCTCAGCTGCCTCCAGACATGGCGGCCTCCTCCTCTCCTGGCCTCCGCACTGCTCTGCTGTCATGTGCTGACTTTGGGTCACGCTCTGTCCTCACTGCACCCTGTCGCCCGGGCTATTGCTGCTCGGCCAGGGATGGAGCCCTTCTGGCCGGTCACCTTCTAAAGCCTGCAAGGCTGCCCGGCGGGGCGTGCCGGCTCCTGGTCCAGGTGGGGAGGCTCGGCGGCATGGAGACCGCCCTGGGTGAGGGCTGAGAGCCAGGAAGGGCTTCGGGTCAGTCCCGACAAGCCGTGTGCTGCCGTGGCTAGGCACGCAATGCTCTGAGCCTCGACATCCTTACACACCACGTGGAGGTTCAGAACCTTGGTCTGTCTGCCTTGCACGGCTGCTGGGCAACTCAAAATCAGAGGTAGATTATACATATACATACATGAGTATATGGGCTTTGCAATATATGCTGACGTCAGGGTGATAGCTATGAGATTATGCCTCCATGAAGGTATTCCTTGGTCAGTAACCCTCTGTGTGTGCCGAGGTTTTTCCACGGCCTCGGGGCCCTCCTGTCTGCACTGTCTAGAGCTGGGAGGGACCTGGTTCCCATGCACACCCTAGTGCTGGTCAGCAGGGGACGAAGTTAGCCTTCAACCACTCAGTTCAGGATCATAGTGTGAGAAAATGCCCACCTGTCCGAAATAACAAACTCGAGACAGATGATGGAGCAAACCAGACTTCTAATACATTCTCGAGAGCAGGTGTCCGTCCCATTGCACAGCACTCCTGAATTAGCTGGCATAGGCAGCATTTATCCCATTGCACGAGAGTCCCTCCTCCGGTTCCTCATTGGCTGAGTACTATGGGGTCACCTGTTTGCTCTTGCCTCGCCTGGGTCTTGCTGTTTCCCATTGGGCCATTAAAAAAAAAAAATGGGCTGAGGCCTTTCTAGCTGCCTTCACCTCTCTCTGTCTAGCTGAGGCGGGCGCCTCAGGCGTTTCCACCGGATGCTGGCCCAGGAGCCCAGCTCTTTGTTCCTCTTCCCTCCTCCCCACATTCTGCTTGCCCTGGGGAATTCAGCAAACTCCATCGAAAGCCGACCAACCGTGCTGGAGATGGGTCACAGAGGTCCGTTCCTACAGTAGGAAGAATTCCAGAACCAAGATAAACCCTGGAGCTAGCTGGACCTGTAACCCAATTTGCCATTTCTGAGCAAGGTAATAAGACTCTGTCCATATGATCGGTCCCACAGAAGGGTAGGACAGGACATGCCTGGAGGGTCAACTCCTCCTGGGATGGTACGTGACCCACTGGGGCATGCTGAGCTCGGAATGGGGGGGTCCTGGGCTCAGCAAGAAAGAGCTCCAAGATCAGCTGGGAGATGGAAGGGTCGCAATTCCTGCCAAGCTTTGCCAGAGCTATTTGGCTGCAGCAATTCCTTGTAAAGATGGGAACCAGGTCTAGGAGGCAAGGCCACATGCCCAAGGTCACCAAGATGGAGACAGTCCAGGGCTCTTTCTACTCCACCGTGGTCTGAGAACTCTGTCTGTGAAATCACAGGGTTGTCAAGGAGCTCCCTAAAGACCTGCCGTGGAGGAGGAAAGGGAGGCAAGGGTAAGGCCCGGGGCAGGACCCAGGAATTCTACCCTGGCTGCAGATCAAGCAGCTGCCTCTTCTAATGTGCTTTAAATGTCAGGCTTCTACAGAAGATTCCTTCTGACATAAACGTCTGCTGCTTTCAACAAATGTTAAGCTCTGGCCAGTGTGGTGCCGCTGGTTGGGCATCGTCCCATGCACTGAAAGGTTGCCGGTTCCATTCCTGGTCAGGGCACATGCTTGGGTTGTGGGCTTGATCCCTGGTAGGGAGTGTGCAGGAGACAACACTTTTTAAAAAAAATCCTTTACACCATATCAAGTATAATCATCTCTAAAGGTTTCCAATCTCTTGTCTTCTAGTTTTTGGGACACAGGTATTTTAACAAACACCGAGAATTTGCCAAGCAAATAAGGCAATGGCCCCAGGCCTTGAGGAGCTGGCATTCCAGCAGGGGAGACAAGCAGTTAAACAGGCAGGCGTAGGAGACGGGGCCATTGCACAACGAGTTGTATGTGATGAATGAAGAAGGTGGGAGCAAAGGGGAGATGAGGATGCTGTTAGTGCTGCTGGGTGGGTGGAGGGAAGCTCCAGATGGGAAAAGAAGAGCATCCAGATTGGAAAGGCAGAAGTAAAACCATCTTCTCTCTATTTGTAGCTGGCATGGTCCCGCATGTAGAAAATCCTAAGGAGCCCACTAAAAATTATTAGAACTGCTAAGTGAGGTCAGCACGGTTGGGGAAGGCGTTCTCTCGCCCAAGGCAACATCTGAGGCGAAGACAAAGGTGATGGCTCAGGTGACTGTCACCGCCCCTTGGCCATGTTCAGCCATCATGGACTAACATGGGGAGATGGAGGCAAGAGAAGTTAGGACAATTCTGGCAGGTGACCTTGTAGGAGGGTATGGGAAGAGGGAGCAGGGATTTGCTGCCACCAGGGAATCCTGACATCAGAAGAGTTACTTGATACTAGAAAACTGAATAAAAAACATATAAGAGAAGACTATATACTATGACCAGGTGGAATTTCTTCCAATGATGCAAGGTTTGGTTTAACATTGAAAACCAATTAATGCAATACACCACATCAATAGAATAAAGAACAAAAACCACATGATCAACTAAAGAGGCACAGAAAAAGCATCTGAAAAATTCAACAACCATTCATGATAAAAGCACTCAACAAACTAGGAAAGAAGGAAACTTCCTCAATATGATAAAGGGATTCAACAATAACCCCGCAGTTAATATCATATGTAAGGAAGAAAGAGCAGATGCTTCCCGTGTAAGAACAGGAACAAGACAAGGATGTCCATTCATCGCCTCTATCAACATTGTCCTGGAGGTTCTAGCCAGGGAGGGCAATTGGGCAAAGCCAGGAAATAAAAGATAAAGGCATCCAAAATAGGAAGGAAGAGAAAACTATCTTCTATTTGCAGATGACAGGATCCTGTACATAGAAAATCCTAAGGAATTCACTTAAAATTATTAGAACTAATAAATGAGTTCGGTAAGGTTGCAGGGCATAATATCAACACACAAAAATCAACTGTATTTCTATACACTAACAATGAACAATCCACAATTAAATTAAGAAATAATTCCATTTAAAATAGTATCAAAAATATAAAATATAAATGAATTTAATAAAACAAGTGCCAAAGGTATACTCTGAAAACTATATAACATCATTAAAAGAAGACCTAAATAAATGAAAAAATACCCCATGTTCATAGACTGAAAGACTTAATATTGTTAAGATGGCAATAGTCTACAAATTGATCTATGGATTCAGTACAATCCCCATCAGAATTCCAGCTGACTTCTTTGTAGGAATTGATAATATGATCCTAAAATTAATAAGGAATTGCAAAGGACCCAAAAAAGCCAAGACAATCTTTAAAAAGAACAAAGCTAAAAGATTAATATTTCCCAATTTTGAAACTTACTACAAAGTACAATGAATATAGTGTGGTACTAGCATAAGAATAGACTTTTAGGTTAATGGAATAGAAATTACAGTCCAGAAATAAATTCTCACAATTAGGGTCAATTGATTTTTTTATAAGAGTGCCAATATCATGCAAAAGAATAAAGTTGAACAGCTTCCTCATACCATATATAAAAACTAACTTGCCCTAGCTGGTTTGGCTCAGTGGATAGAGCGAACTAAAGGGTCCCAGGTTTGATTCTGGTCAAGGGCACATGCCCGGGTTGCAGGCTTGATCCCCAGTAGGGGTAGTGCAGGAGGCAGCCAATCAATGATTCTCTATCATCATTGATGTTTCTATCTCTCTCTCCCTCTCCCTTTCTCTCTGAAATAAATAAAAACATTTAAAAAAACAAACTCAAAATGGATCAAAGATCTACATATAAGAGCTAAAAATACAAAACTCTTAGAAGAAAACATAAGAGTAAATCCTTATGGTCTCACATTAAGCAATGGTTTCTTAGATATAATACCAAAAGCATGAGCACCAAAAGAAAAGTAGATAAATCAGATTTCTTCGAAATTAAAATGTTTTGCACTTCAAAGGACACAATTAAGAAAGAAAAGACAACAAATAAAATGTGAGAAAATATCTGCAAATCATATACTGATAAGTGACTTATATCTAGAATATGAAAAGAATTCTTATAACTGAATAATAAGAAGACAACCCAATTAATATATGGGCAAAGGATCTGAGTAGACATTTCTCCAAAGAAGATATACACATGGCCTTGAAAATGTTTGACGTCGTTTGCCATGAAGAAAATAGAAGTGAAGACCACAGTGAGATACCACTTCACACCCACAGTGTGACTGTTGTGGAAGACAAAAATAACGGTTCCCCCGAGGCTGTCCGCCCTCCTAACCCTCTGGAATCTGTTACCTTACATGGCAAACGAAACATGGCTGATGCCATTAACTCAAGGATCTTCAGAAGGGGAGAGGACCCTGGGTTATCCAGGTGGCCCAGTCATCACAAGGGTTCCTTTAAGTGCAAGAGAAGCAAGAGGGTCAGCGTCAGAGAAGGAGGTGTAACCACCACACCAGAGGTCAAAGTGCGGAGACTGCTGGCTTTGAAGCCAGAGGGCCGAGCCCCAGGGACTGGGCAGGCTCTAGAAGCTGGAAAGGCAAGGAAACAGCTTCCCGGGAGCCCCAGGAGCACTGCCCGGCCCACACCTCCACTTCAGCCCCGTGAAACCCACTGCAGACTCTGACCTCCAGACCCCCTTGTGCTAGGTCACTAAGTTTGTGGCAGTTTGTTTCAGCAGCCATAGGATACCAACACAGCTGTAATATAAAAGGCAGGCCCGGCTGGCGTGGCTCCGTGGCGGAGTGTGGACCTATGAACCAGGTGTGATTCCCGGTCAGGGCACAGGCCCAGGTTGTGGGCTTGATGCCCAGTGTGGGGTGTGCAGGAGGCAGCCAATCCATGATTCTCCCTCATCATTGATGCCCCCCCCCCTCTCTCCCCATCTCCCTTCCTCTCTGAGATCAATAAAAATATATTAAAAAGAAAAAAAGACCCGTAATAGGGAGTTGGGGAGGATGTGGAGAAATTCGAACCCTCACCCGGGCTGCTGGGAGTGTAAAACGGTGCAGCCACTTTAGAAAAGACCCTGGTGGTTTCTCACGAGGTTAGATGTAGAGCCACCGCGTGCCCCAGCGATTCTATCTCTGGTACCCACGGGAGAAATGAAAACATGTGTCCACATGGAAACCTATATACACATGTCCATAGCAGCATTTCTCACCGCAGCCAAGGAGTGGAAAGAAGTCAAACGTCCATCAAAGGGTAAATGGGTAAGTCAAATGTGGATTCGCGCTGCGACATAGATGCGACTCGAAAACATCGTGTTCCCTGAAAAGACAGACGCAGGGGCCCCATGTTGTATGGCTCCGTTTGTGTGAACTGTGGGAACAGAAACCCTATCGAGGCCCGGGCCGAGTTTGCCTAGGTCAGGGTGCGGCGGGGGAGGGTGGGCAATGACTGCTAGTGGGCGGGGTTTCAGGGGATACACATGTTCTAAAGTGGGCTGTGGTGATTGTGCACAGCTGTGAATACACTAAAAGGCATTTAATTGTATAATTTGCAATTGTGAACTGAATTGTAGGGTATGCGAATTTTATCTCAATAAAGCTCTCACTAAAAAAATAAGATCCCTGGCCGAGTGGCTCAGTTGGTTGGAGTGTTGTCCTGTACACCAAGAGGTTTCGGGTTCGATTCCTGGTCAGGGCACACACCTAGGTCATGGGTTCAATCCTCAGTAGGGGTGTGTACGGGAGGCAATTGATTGATATTCCTCTCTCTCTCTTTCTCCCTCTCTCTCTCTCAAAATCAATAAAAACATATCCTCAAGTGAGTATTTAAAAAAATCCTATATAATAAAAGGCTAATATGCAAATCGACGGAATGGCGGAACGCCCAGTCACTATGGTGTGCACTAACCACCAGGGGGCAGATGCTCAACACAGGAGTTGCCCCGTGGTGGTCTGTGCACCAGAAGCCGGGCTCATAGCTGGCGAGCGCAGCGGCGATGGCGAGAGCCTCTCCTGCGTCCACGGCAGTGTTAAGGATGTTCGACTGATGGCTTAGGCCCACTCCCCACAAGGAGTGGGCCTAAGCCGTCAGTCGGACATCCCCCAAGGGCTCCCAGACTGTGAGATGTGCAGGCCAGGCTGAGGTACCCCCTCTGAGTGCACAAATTTTGTGCACAGGGCCTCTAGTAAAACAGAAATAAAAGGATTGCCTGCTCTGCCCTGCCCTGCCCTGCCTGGGAGGGAGTTAATCACGGAGCGGCTTCTGACCCACTTCACCCACCAGCCCCGCAGGAAGAGCGCCGCCCGCAGCTGTGAGTTCGGAGCTCACGGGGCCCAGGCCTCCGCCATGGACACTGGAAACCTCCACAGACCCTGCTTGCTTCGCCAGCCTCGTCTCCCACCGCCCGCCTCCCAGCGCACAGGGCTGCGGTCCTGCACCCCGAGATGGTGTGCACCCCACGCTGCCCCTCTCCCTGCAAACCTGTGTCCAACCCTCACACCCTCTAAGAAACCCCAGCTGTGGCTGCCCACGGGGCCTCCCTGAGCCCCAGAGGCTGGGCCGTGGGCTCCCTCATGCTCCCCCGGGCTCCTTAGCTCCTGGAAAACACTCCACCTGCCATTCCACACCCCGAAAGCCGCAAGCTCGCAACGTCTGTCACCTCGGCCCTCCGGTCCCTCGTCGGAAGCCGCCTCGAACGTGTCTGGAGCTTCGGTAGCCAGAGGGTCTGGCGCACAGCAGCTGCTGAGGAGTGTGGGTTAAACAGCCACTGGGCCACCTTCCAGCCGAACCCCCAGACCCAGCGGCTCACTGCGGAGAGGGGGGAGAGCCCAGGACGACGGGTGTCGCGCAGGGTCCACACGAGGCCCAGCGGGTGCCAGCCCCGCCCTCCCCTTCCTCGCACAGGTGCCCTCGGCCTCTTCTCCTCTGACTGCCCCCAGCGGGCCAGGGGCACCGGCCTGTAGTCAGTAGACCCTGAGGCCTGCGGGCTCTGGAAGGGAAGCCAGACTGGCCTGATGGAGGGCGAGGGGCGCTGCGCTTGGCTCCCCGCGCAGCGTGCTGTGCCCCCTCCTCTCTCCCCGGCCAACGCCTCCAGACAGAGAGGCGCGGCCGCACTCAGTGACCCGACCGCGGACAGTTCTAGGAGTTCAGTTCGGGTCGAGGGCCTCACCCCGTCCCACACGCGGGGTCCTCTTCTTGGTTCTGTTACTGACAAGCTTTTGACCCGAGGACAAAGGTCGTTTCTGCAGTTCCAGTCGCCGCCCTTATAAAAAGGGGTGTTTATCGGGCCTCTCAGGCCCCGTCCAGCTCTCCCACGGACACGGACACGGTGACGGTGACGGGAGCCACAAGCCGGCCAGCACTTCCCAGGCCCCGCGGCAAGGCCAGCCCCGGCCGCACGGAGCCCAGCACCGAGCCCAGCACCGAGCCCAGCACCGGCCGGAGGGCCGGGGCATCGGTCACCTCCGAGCCCGCAGGGGGCGGCCGGGCCTCTCGGATCGCTCGCCTGGAAGCACATGGCGGCCCGGCTTCCCCGGGAGCCTGCGTGAGAGCCGGGAGCAGAGGAGCTGTCATTGTCACCATTACTGCCTGTGGCTTGTGCGCGACACACCGGGCGGAGGGCACACCTTCCCCTTCCCGACCCTGCAAACGGGCCTGCGGAGAACACAAAATGACACCTTCACACACGCACCGGCGCTGCCCCCGGGGTTCTCCCCACTGTCCCCAGAGCCTCCGAGAGTCACATTTAAACCAAATGAAGCAATTATTTAGTCCACAGTGAAAGATTTCAGCAGCGTACTTTTAAGCAGGAATGTCATCCGGGTGAGCTGGCAGGAGAGGAAGGCGGCAGGGGCCTGCGGCCCAGGCGGAGGCAGGAGGAGGAGCGGGAGACCCAGGCAGCTGGCCTGGGCAGGGGTGGGCACGGACTTGCAAGAGGCCATGTTAGGCCTGGCTCCTGGGAAGGTCAGCATGGTGGGTGAGGGGGTGAGGGGGTGGGGGTGGGGGGTGAGGGGGTGGGGGGTGAGGGGGTGAGGGGGTGAGGGGGTAAGGGGGTGGGGGTGAGGGGGTAAGGGAGTGGGGGTGAGGGGGTGAGGGGGTGGGGGTGGGGGGTGAGGAGGTTAGGGGGTAGGGGTTGAGGGGGTGAGGGGGTGAGGTGCTCCCAGCCTGCAGAGCCCGGGCAGCACAGTGACCCGCCTCCGGCTCTGCAAGAAACTCCCGTGGGGAGTGTTAGGCGACGTTCGCCCTGTGGGCGCTGTGGGTGCCCAGCATGGAGCAGCCTCTCCACACGCTGTGCGTGGGTCAGACTCAGAGGTGCGTCCTGCCGTCCGCATGGGAGACCGGCCGGGCACGGTGGTGCAGGGGCGCGATGGGCTCCCTCGGGCTCTGTCCTCCAGGCACAGGTGGGCAGGCTGTTGGCTGATTAATGGGGTGACTGCTGCCCAACCCCGCCATGCCCCTGGGGGGGAGCAGCCCGCACAGATCCCCGTAGGAGCCGGAAGGAAGCACACAAGGGGGGAGGGTGGGGAGGGGGGTCGGGAGAGCCCTTCTAGGCCTCTGGTTTCTGGAACCAATGCTTGCAGCATGATATGAGCCTTGTTGCTTGTGGGGCAGCCTGGAAAAGTCACCCCCTCGATCACCCCCTTCTCCCACGTCCTGAAGCCACTGCCCATCCGCTGTCGCCGGCCTACTTGTCCCCCGAAGGGGCGGGTCTTTCCCTACAAGCAGCGCCTCTTAAGGAATGGGGAGCCCAGTGGTGGGACAGGTGGGGAGAAAGGCCAGACGGAGCCACGTGGTCTCTGGAACACCAGTGGGGACCCAGGGAGCCCCTGCTTCCTCTCTGCGCCACCCTAGTCCCTCTCCTCCTGAACTCTCCTCCCGACACGGGCTGGCCCAGGCCTGGCCACGCCAGGCTCTCAGGGGACTTGGGCCCTCGGCTTCCCCCGACTCTGCTGGGCCAGCCCCTACTCTGCATCACGGGCAGCCCCCACCCCCCGGAAGTCTTCTGTAAGCCCCCTCCCTCCCTGCCCCACCACCTCGTCCTCCCCACACTGTGTCCGACACCTTCTCCCTGTCCTCTCAGCCAGCTCCAGGGGGCAGGCCCAGCTGTTCTGCTCTGTGGACATTTGTTGAGTGAATGACTGGGGGGAGGGGGACCTTAAGATGCGAGGCTGAGCTGAACGTTGGAGGGTAAGGACCCAGACACGTGGTGCTCAGCAAACGCTGGCACGGGAACTCCAGAGGCAGAAGTCCCGCTGGGTGGCTGGCCCCCTTTCCCTGGGAAAGCCCTGGGCCCGGGGGCTACTGGGTGGGACCCAGGTCATGCTGAGGGGCACTCGCTGCCTTCCTCCCTCCACACCGTGGGCGTGGCCTCGCTGCACACCTGGGCAGGTGGAGGCTGGGAGAGGGAGGGTCAGGGGTTAGGAGGAGGAAGGAGACAGGGAGGATGCTGTCCAGATGCACAGCACCGCATCCCAGGCCACAGGACGCAAGGCAGAGCCACGATGGGAGTTCACCAAGGACCTCCACCTTCCTCGGCGCTTTCCAAACTGCACCGCGCACGTGTGACTACCCCACTGTGCACGGGGAACAAGAGCTCGGAGAGGACGCGACAGGCTCAACGTCACCCGGGTTAAAATGGCAGGTTCCAGATGCTGCCCTGGAGAGAGCGGAGGCTGCGTGCGTGTGCGCGCGTGTGTGCGTGTATGTGCATGTGTGTGTGCATGTGTGTGTGTGTGTGTGTGTGTGTTTTCACGAGAGGAACAGTCACCCTTTTATTTTCATTTACTTTTTATAATTAAAGAAAACATACGTCAATACCCTTTAATGTTGAAAGCCGTACCCTGGCCTGTGCGCCGGGCGGAGACACTGAGGAATGACTATGCAAACCAACACCTAGCCTCTAGGCAGCAGGACTCAGAGGAGAGGTTCTTTTTTGCTAAATTAAAAATTATTTTGTTGGTGCTGCTGATGAGAGAAAGCCCATAATGCCTACACACAAGCACCCCTTTCAGAAGCACATGGAAGATGAAGCAGGAAGAAGGCTGGGCCCGCAGAGAGGGACACAGGAGAGCTCTTTCTTCCCCCGGAAGGGCAGCCTGTGCGAGCCCGCAAGGCCCTGGCATCTGTGCCCGCAGAGGAAGTAAACGCGGTTCTGAAACACAGAGGGGCTGCGATGAAGCGGGGCTGTGTGGTGCGGAGCTGGGCCCGGTGTCCCGCCTCTGTCCCCACGAGGAGACAGCAGCCCGCTGTCTGGGCCCCGGGCATGCCCCCAACTCTGGGCTCTGGGAGAGGGAGAGACCCGTGGGCGAGCTCTCCCTATGCTGAGGGGTGGTTGCAGGGGAGGAGGGGACAGCTGCTGCGGGAGCAATGCCATCAGGCATGGCCGCTCCCACATGGACAGCCCCTGCCTCTCAGGCCCACCTGCAGGAGCCCCCAGGGATCACAGATCCGCGGCCTCTCCTCAGGGGCTGTATCAGCTCTCAGCTGCCGCGTAACAAATCACCCCCAGGTTGAGCAGCGTGAGCCCACTGTCGTCCATACGCTCACAGTTTCTGAGGTAAGTGGCTGGCTGGGCGGTCCTGGCTCAGTCTCTCGTGACCTTGGACAGCTGTGGCCTCGGCTGCAGCCAGCTCCAGGCTCCGCGGCGGGGAGAAGCCCTGTGCTTGTCCCAGACCTCAGTTGTTTCTGGCTAGCATCTTTAGTTCCTCGCCATGTGGGCATCTCGCTGTGGCTGCTCACAACCTCATGGCCGGCTTTCCCCGAGAGCCAGTGACCCCAGGACGTAAGACCAGACAGAAGCTGCAATCTTTTATAGCCTCACCTTGGAAGTGACCTTGTCACTGTTGGCCTGTGCTCTTGGCACAGACCAAATGGGACAGTGTGAGAGGGTGTGGCCACAGGAGGGGAGGATGCTGAGGGTCATCCTGGAGGCCAGCTCCCAGGAGGGTGCTGTCCCCTGGGTGGAGTCCACCCTGCACTGTGTTTGGCATCCCTGGCTCTGCAGCTAAGACCCCTCCCGCCCTCACCCTCCTCCCTTCATTCCCTCCCCTCCTGAGAGTATTTCCTTACTGCTCTCAGAGCACTTCTTATTTCGGGACTATTGGCTCCAGCTTCTCATTTGACTGAGGAGAAAACGGCGTTGGCAGAAAGCACCTGTCATACGGCAGCGTAGCAGGACCACGGAGAACGGGGTCACTCAGGCTCGGATTCACAGCCCCCCACTCCCAGGCTGTTGTAAGCTACCTCTCCTCCTTCCACCTCAGGTCCCTGACCTGGGCAAAGAGGGCAGAAGACCTCGCTTGTCAAGTTGTCCTGAGGGGGTAAGTGAGATCAAGTATGTCACCCCCATAGCACATAGTAGGACCTCAGCATCCCACCATCCACAGTGACCAGGCTCCTGTCAGAGACCTGCCGGTTCTGTGATACCTGATGGTTAGGGGCGGCATGCCCAGCGGAAGGACACCCCTGTCCTGTTTTTATATATATACTTTTATTGATTTCAGAGAGGAAGGGAGAGGGAGAGACAGAAACATCAATGAGAGAGAATCATCGATTGGCTGCCTCCTGCATACCCCACACTGGGAATGGAGCCCACACCCAGGCATGTGTCCTGACTGGAATCGAACCTGGGACCCTTCAGTCCGCAGGCTGACGCTCTATCCACTGAGCCACACCGGCTAGGGCGTGGACACCCTGTCTTAATGAGGAAGCTGGGCTGCTCTCTGCTTTGGGTAAGTTACCTCGAACTTTCCTGGGCCTCAGCTCCCCTAGTTACAAGTTAGGAAAAATCCCTTTCAGCGGTTTCAATTCTTGCCAGTAATGCTCTGATGAAAAAGAAAGAAGAGATGGAAAAGGCCTTTCAGGGTTTCAACTCTGAGTGCAGCGGGCGAGGGCCGAGTGCTGTGTATGGTTCACTGTGTGTCCCCGTAGAGCTTGGCCTGACAATCGGTTGGAGAGTGCACACTGAGCCCCACTGTGTGCACACTGAGCCCCACTGTGTGCCGAGCGTTAGGGAGTCAGCAGTCAGCGCCCCGGGCAGGTCACAGGCTCCTGCTCTGAGCGGCCAGGACAGAGGGCTGCGAAGGTCCTGGGTCTGGGACGCATGGCCCAGCTGGTGGACACATTTAAGTGGCCTTTATTATTCCTAAAAGGATGGTGATCCAGCTCAGAATCAGCGACATCCTACACCCAGCAACCATGATGGGCTCACTGGCTGGCCCGGGAACGCTCCCCTGAGAGTCACATGCAAAGAGGGGCTTCAGAAGGGTCCTGGGAGAGGCAAGCCAGAGAGGCGGGGCCGTGGTAGCTCTGGGCACTAGCCGTCCAGCGGGTGCAGACATTTATTACAAAGAGCGTGAAGAGCCGCGAGCGGTGTGGAGTCCGGCGGTGGTGACCAGACCTCCCGCCATGCAGAGGTGGAGAGACGGAGGCACTGCGATCAGGCAGGAAGCACGGGCAGGTGGCGGGCGAACGCGGAGGCTGCCTGTGGCGTGGGGGGGCACAGGGCACTCACAGGTGCTCCTTGCTGAGTGGCTGTGTGTGCATCTCTACAGACGCTTCAGGCACGTTCTCCGACCCGGCCATGGCAGGGGCACCTGCTCACCTCTTCCCACCCTCACACTCTGAACCCCTTTCTCACCTGCCAGCGCCCCGATGAGGCACTCTTCTTGCCAGAATCCTTCCAGTTTTCCTAACAAGTGAAGCCGATTTGCACTGTAGGCTGTTCCCTCTGACAAAGCATTGTGGGGGTCCAGCGGGAATTAGCTGACCGCTTCTCAAGTCTCCCCTTAGATGCCGACGTCAGCATTAGTCACACGACGTCAGTGTCAGCCACGCTCCACGCTCACTGTGGCATGTGCATACGTCCACGCTCCAGTGCCCACTCAGTCCTGACACTGCTCGGAGCCCTACATACAGTGCCACACATGCATCGTATCCATATTTCAGATTCACAAACATGTGAGCATGAAAAATGTTCATTAAGAATTCATAAAACTGCCCTAGCCTGTTTGGCTCAGTGGATAGAACACTGGCCTGTGGACCAAAGGGTCCCAGGTTCGATTCCGGTCAAGGGCATGTACCTTGGTTGCAGGCTCCTCAGGCCCTGGCCCTGGTTGGAGGCAACCAATCGATGTGTTTCTCTCACATGGATGTTCCTCTCTGTCTCTCCCTCTCTCTTCCACTCTCTCTAAAAAACAATGGGAAAACATCCTCGGGTGAGAATTAACAACAACAACAAAGAATTCATAAACCTGTCGGCCTTCCACCTCTCCGTTGGGCGTCCAGAGCCAATGCCTAGGGCTGCTGGGCATTGCCCCCTGCTCTGCAAAGATTCCCGCGGCGCCCGGGAAGAGGGCCCCAGAGGCCTCTCCTAGACGGGCCTGCTGACCCGCCGCAGCCCCACGGCTGTGCTGGGAGCCCAGCGAGGTCTGCACCAGTGTGGACGGAGCTCCACGTTGGAGGCTGACACTGATGGCTACCAGGTGTCCGGCCGGAAGTGGCTCCACAGCAGCCGCCTCCCACCTCCTGGTCCTTTAGGGTAAGAGATGAAGAGATGAGCGGTGACACGTCAAAGGAAGACCCGAGGGAGCCCACCAGCCGACGGGAGGGACGCAGACGCAGCCCGAGAAGAAAGGCTGGCTAAAACCGAAGCTGCACTGTGACCAGCCGCTCATCGCACCTGGACGCCCTGTGGAATCCATCCTCTGAGAAAGGCCCCGGCACTCGCAGCAGGTTCCCGCTCCTCGCCGGTAAAGGAAATGAGGCCCAGATGCTGAGCTGACGCTACACTGATGCCACCACACGAGGTCGAGAGGGACCTAGCCCTGGCCTCCTGTCTCCCTTACAGAGGTTACCGCGAAAGGCCGCCCAGACCATGTCCTCCAAGGTGCTCCGGGCCAGCAGCACCAGCAGCACCTGAGCTATTGCTAGACATGCAGGTTCTTGGGCCCCGCCACAGACCAAGGGGTCAGAAACTCTGGCGGTAGGATCCAAAGATCGCAGTTGTTTTTTTTTAAAAATATATTGTTATTGATTTCAAAGAGGAAGGGAGAGGGAGAGAGAGATAGAAACATCAATGATGAGAGAGAATCATTGACTGGCTGCCTCCTGCACACCTCCCACTGGGGATCGAGCCTGCAACCCGGGCATGTCCCCTAACTGGGAATCAAACCATGACCTCCTGGTTCATAGGTCGACGCTCAACCTCTGAGACATGCTGGCCGGGCCAGAGACCAGAGTTTTTACGAGCTCTTCAGCTGGCTTGGATGTGCACGCAGGTTTGAGCACACTGACCTGCAACCCAGAGACAGGTAAGGAGATAAAACGAAAAAGGACTTGAACCCCACAGAGGACATGTTGACAGGGGGTGCCTGGGGGATGTGCTGGCTGCTGGCCTCCCGTGCATAACCGTGAGCCCTCTCGCCAAAGCCGGCCTCAGTTCCTCACTAGCAACGCCCAGGTGTGCCGGACTCTGGCGATTCCTCAGGCCGTGCCCTGCACAGCTCAGAAGCAAGTGTCCGGGACTGCTGCACAGCCCGTGGTGGTGGCTGTGTGCTGGGCTCCAGGGTGGCGGCAATACGCAAACTGAAAGTGACCCGAGACAGGACGAGGAGGGGGACCCAGCAAGGCCTCATGCCCACACTCTGTCAGTTCTACTCCCAGAGCCCCTGACCCTCACCAGGCCCTGCCGGCTCCCTGGAGGGGCACACCTCAGTGTCCACGCGGACCCAGCCGGGCACTCATCCGCCCCCCTTGGTGTGGGGGCTGTCGCGTGGACAGGTCAGAAGCAGGACCAGTGAGCAGACGCCCCTGAGGTGGATGTTTTCGGCAGCCGGGTCCGAGCAAAGGGAGAGCGGGCTGCCAAAGGAGGAAGGGCGGCCCGGCCACAGGGAGGGCGAGGCGGGCGCTGGTAACTCCCAGAGCGGGAGGGCCGGGCTCCTGGCTGGTATTTTACCTAATCACGGGAAGGGCCCTGTGCCAGGGGCTCTGTGAGCCCATTTCATTGACAGGAAACGGAGGCTTAGGGAGCACAGGACCTGCCCGAGGTCGTGCAGCCAGGAAACGCAGCGCCAGCCAGACTCGGGCCTGTGCGACCCCAAAGCGCATGTTCCTTCTACATCGAACACGACGGGGACCAACACTCTCAGCAGGTCTGAGACCGGGCGAGGGGCGACGCCTGGGGCAGGGACTTGGAGTCTTCGAGCCAGGAAAGTCCTGAGCAGACGGGGTGAGTGTCACCGGGTCTCGGGGGCTGCAGGACTCCACCTCCAGCCTGTTCTCCGACTCCAGCCTCCGCCGTGCACTCACCACTGACCCAGAAACCTCTGCCGCTGTGCCCGCCCAGGGACCAGGTACCCGACAAGGCTCGCTCCCGACCTCCTTCCCGGCCGCTCCTCTTCCCCTGATGCCAGCGATCAGACACTTTCAAGGAGGAACAAGGCTGTCTGAGAGAGCCACAGCCTCACCATGGCCACCCAGCCTCAGCCTCCCTCACTCCGAGGCTGCCAATGCCTGTGGCCACGCTCAGCCCCGGAGCCTCGCCTGTGGCCACGCTCACGACCAAGCCTCGCCTGTGGCCACGCTCACGACCGGAGCCTCGCCTGTGGCCACGCTCACGCCCGGAGCCTCGCCTGTGGCCACGCTCAGCCCCGGAGCCTCACCTGTGGCCACGCTCACGCCCGGAGCCTCGCCTGTGGCCACGCTCACGCCCGGAGCCTCGCCTGTGGCCACGCTCATGCCCGGAGCCTTGCCTGTGGCCACACTCATGCCCGGAGCCTCGCCGAGGAGCCAGGGTGGGCCTCATCGGGAGGCGCTGCCCACTGGATCTGGCTCGGTCTGCCCACTGCCAAGCACTTGGGCAACTGGGGGCTCGCCCAGGGGGAGACATAGGCAAGTGGAAGGGGCTCTCCTTGTGTGAGAAGAAAAGGGGGAAGACGCCCCCTGCACCTACTACGTGCAGCGCCCTTTCCTATTAGCATGTTCACAACAATCCCGGGGGCTTGTGGTTTCGGCAGAGACGGTATGCTGTCCCCCCAGGGCGTGGCGCTGATGCCCGGAAGCAGCTGCCCCGCCAGGAGCTCTGATTCCCAGGCTTCCTTCATCGGGAGGGCGTGGCCCTTCTGGGGGGTGTGGGAGGGAGGCGTGCCCACCCAGGCCTGGTCTACCCTCCCCTCCACTCGCCCCTCGCTCTCTCTCCGGCCAGCCACCTTTGGATGGTGACATCACTGCAGCTGGAGACAGTGGACCCTAAACACAGTGGAACCTCCGATGGGCAGGACCCTGGGGGTGTGGGCAGCAGACCCCACTGCCTACCAGGTCCCCACCAGCAAGAAACACATTTACCGCGTTAACCTTCCCAGATTTGGGGGCTTTGTAACACAACAGATGGTGTCACCTCAATGAATGCGGTGTAGTTCCCAAGAACAGCTGGGCAAACTGAGGCTCAGGGATGCTCGAGAGTTTGCTAGGAGCACAGTCGTGAGGAGAGGTAGGACGCCCCCCGATGCCTCTGCTCACTCGGCTCCCCTGCACGGCACGGTGCCCTCCGTGCCCAGGCGTGGACAGCCCCTCCCTGCGGCCGCAGCCTCTGGCTCTGGTCCTTCCCCTGGCATCACCAGGAGGCCTGCAGGGCGGCACCAGAGATGCCGGGTCCTTCCTCTACACCAGCTCTGCGCCCAGGCAACGCCCGGCCTGGCTTCAGTGCCCCCTTCGCGGGAAGAAGGAGGGTAGGAGGAAAAGGCCATGTGCACCCTGGTGTCCAGGGGTCTCTGTTCCTACTGCTGCCCACGACCCCGCTTCCGTGATGCTGAGGGGTCACCTGCAGGAGGCCAAAGAAGGGGTCTCCCGGGCTCCAGCTCCCAGGCCATGCATCTTCGGAGGCGACCTAGCAGCATGTCCTCGCCTACTGCCTCGCTTCCAGAAGCTTCCGGTCCAGGAGAGCCTCAGGGACACATGGACGCGGAAATGTGAACTCAACAAGATGGCTTCACTCACGCTCAAGCATTACTCCATCCACCAGCAAGTGCCCACGGCATCCGCCCAGGCCCCGCTCCAAACTTGTCTGCAAAGAGCCAGTGTATCTGGGTCAGAGATCACCACCCGGAGGAGGCTGTGACCCCAGGGGCCCTCTCCGTGCCTCCAGACTGTCCCTTCTGAACGCACAAACACGGAAGTGCCCACTGCACTCCCTCCCATCGGCCCCCACCCGCCACCTGCCAGTACAGCGACAGTCTCCTTCGGGCGAAGCCCTGCGCAAGGGTGCGGGGCAGGAAAAGGAGAGGCGGCTCTGTCCCCAGGCAGAGAGTCTGCAGGGGAGAAAGTGAAAGCACAAAGCAACACGCTGGCGTGGCCCTGGTGAGGGGCAGGCCCAGGGGAGGGGGAGAAAGAGCAGGAGGTGGCCCAGGTGAGGGGCAGGCCCAGGGGAGGGGGAGAAAGAGCAGGAGGTGGCCCAGGTGAGGAGCAGGCCGGGAGGGGGGAGAAAGAGCAGGAGGCGGTGGGCCTGGGAGACAGCTGTACAGAGTGGAGGCCTGGGAGCAGGAGTGGGACCCACTGCTCCACAGAGACCACCTGGCTGCACGCACCAGAGAGCCCACAGAGCCACGCTGTGACCCACTGCACCCCGAGCCTCCCCAGCACCCCGCAGTACCAGACACCTCCACCCACACCGGTGTGGACCCAGGCCCCTGACCTCCCAAGCTCCCCAGGAAGCCAATGCTCCTGGTCCCACCTGCCCACCAGGTCCCTGAGAGGCGGGGGCTGAGGAGGCCAGCACCGCTGGGCCACCTGGTCTCCCGCTCCCTGGCACAGCCCTCTGCTTGGCCCCTGGCCAGGGTCCCTGGGCAGCAGGACCTCCCTGAAGCCCAGACCCTCTAAACATTCTCTCCCTCCCTCTGCCATCCCCTTTCTCATTCAATTCACCGCTGGTTGGGAGAAAAACACTGTGTGTGTATCCTTAACAATTAATCCTTAGTGACGAATGTCCATAAACACCCGGCAGCCTGTTTATGGCCTATGGTACTACACTCCCAGACCCGCAGGTATTATTACACTCCCA
This sequence comes from Cnephaeus nilssonii, assembly GCF_951640355.1. NCBI lineage: Eukaryota > Metazoa > Chordata > Mammalia > Chiroptera > Vespertilionidae > Cnephaeus > Cnephaeus nilssonii. The sequence continues at coordinate 81,239,156 of NC_137084.1, forward strand.
GACCCGCAGGTATTACTACACTCCCAGACCCGCAGGTATTACTACACTCCCAGACCCGCAGGTATTACTACACTCCCAGACCCGCAGGTATTATTACACTCCCGGACCCGCAGGTATTACTACACTCCCGGACCCGCAGGTATTACTACACTGCCGGACCCGCAAGTATTACTACACTCCCGGACCCGCAGGTATTACTACACTCCCAGACCCGCAGGTATTACTACACTCCCGGACCCGCAGGTATTACTACACTCCCGGACCCGCAGGTACTATTACACTCCCGGACCCGCAGGTACTACTACACTCCCGGACCCGCAGGTATTACTACACTCCCGGACCCGCAGGTATTACTACACTCCCGGACCCGCAGGTATTACTACACTCCCGGACCCGCAGGTATTATTACACTCCCGGACCCGCAGGTATTACTACACTCCCGGACCCGCAGGTACTATTACACTCCCGGACCCGCAGGTACTATGACACTCCCGGACCCACAGGTATTACTACACTCCAGGACCCGCAGGTATTACTACACTCCCGGACCCGCAGGTATTACTACACTCCCGGACCCGCAGGTATTACTACACTCCCGGACCCGCAGGTATTACTACACTCCCGGACCCGCAGGTACTATTACACTCCCGGACCCGCAGGTATTACTACACTCCCGGACCCGCAGGTATTACTACACTCCCGGACCCGCAGGTATTATTACACTCCCGGACCCGCAGGTACTACTACACTCCCGGACCCGCAGGTATTATTACAATCCCAGTCCCGCAGGTATTATTACACTCCCGGACCCGCAGGTACTACTACACTCCCGGACCCGCAGGTATTATTACAATCCCAGTCCCGCAGGTACTATTACACTCCCAGACCCGCAGGTATTATTACAATCCCAGTCCCGCAGGTATTATTACACTCCCGGACCCGCAGGTACTACTACACTCCCGGACCCGCAGGTATTACTACACTCCCGGACCCGCAGGTATTACTACACTCCCGGACCCGCAGGTATTACTACACTCCCGGACCCGCAGGTATTACTACACTCCCGGACCCGCAGGTATTACTACACTCCAAGACCCGCAGGTATTATGACACTCCCGGACCCGTAGGTACTATTACACTCCCAGACCCGCAGGTATTACTACACTCCCAGACCCGCAGGTATTACTACACTCCCAGACCCGCAGGTACTATTACACTCCCGGACCCGCAGGTACTATTACACTCCCAGACCCGCAGGTATTACTACACTCCCAGACCCGCAGGTATTACTACACTCCCAGACCCGTAGGTATTATTACACTCCCGGACCCGCAGGTACTATTACACTCCCAGACCCGCAGGTATTACTACACTCCCGGACCCGCAGGTATTTATTACACTCCAGGACCCGCAGGTATTACTACACTCCCGGACCCGCAGGTACTATTACACTCCCAGACCCGCAGGTACTATTACACTCCCGGACCCGCAGGTATTACTACACTCCCGGACCCGCAGGTATTATTACACTCCCAGACCCGCAGGTATTATGACACTCCCGGACCCGCAGGTACTATTACACTCCCAGACCCGCAGGTATTACTACACTCCCAGACCCGCAGGTATTACTACACTCCAGGACCCGCAGGTATTACTACACTCCAGGACCCGCAGGTATTATTACACTGCCAGACCCGCAGGTATTACTACACTCCCGGACCCGCAGGTACTATTACACTCCCAGACCCGCAGGTACTATTACAATCCCAGACCCGCAGGTATTATTACACTCCCAGACCTACTAAGGCAGCCTGGCTTCCCATTCACTTGACCCAGAAAGAGAGCTCTTCTTGCAAACCCACTCCTTCTGGCCCCGAACAAGTTAGCTCATCAGCCTCAGTTTCTCCATCTGAAAAATGAGCTCCTTGATGTGTAAAATGGGCACAATCATACTCCACACTCACCTTACGGCTGCCGTGAGCTGCAGGAGAGATTGTACGGCAGCACCTTGCCCAGTGCCTGCCTCTGGTGATGGATAAAGTTTCTCGCTGGCATGTGCTAGGTGTGTTCAAAGTCTTTCCCCTGGATCAGCTCACTGAACACGGATCAGCTCACTGAACATGGATCAGCTCACTGAACATGTATCAGCTCACTGAACATGTATCAGCTCACTGAACACGGATCACTTCACTGAACATAGATCACCTCACTGAATACAGATCAGCTCACTGAACACAGATCAGCTCACTGAACACGGATCACCTCACTGAACACAGATCAGCTCACTGAACACGGATCAGCTCACTGAACATAGATCAGCTCACTGAACATGTATCAGATCACTGAACACGGATCAGCTCACTGAACACGGATCAGCTCACTGAACACGGATCAGCTTATTGAACACGGATCAGCTTATTGAACACGGATCACCTCACTGAATACGGATCACCTCACTGAATACGGATCACCTCACTGAACACGGATAAGCTTACTGAACACAGATCAGCTCATTGAAATCTCAAATAACCCTGCAAGGGAAGGGCTGGCATTATCCTGATTTTATGCATGAAGCTCAGAGAGTATAAGTAACATGCCTAAGGTCACAGAGCGACTGAGCCAGGATCCAAACCGAGACAACCTGGCTCCGGAGCCCAAGTTCTTGCCAACCTCAGTGTGCAGCGTGGAGCAGGGCCCTCCAACCCTCACTGAAGCCACGCACCTTGTGGAATGCAGACTCTGACCCCGCAGGCGGGCGGGGCAGAGAGTCTGCGTGTCTGATGAGCCCTGGGGATGCCAGGTGAGGCCTCGAGGATGCACACTAGCACCTTCCTTTCATTTCCTGCAGAAAGACAGACTTTACAAAGAAACCTGCGTTCCTGGGACTTCTGAGCTGGACAGCCTTCCATCCATCTGTCCTCCTTGGCGGATTGCCAGGCCTGTGGCTGGCGGGTGCTTCCTCTGTTCTCCAACTCGCCCGGGCCACTGGCCACCCTGGCGACCAGAGCCCCAGGGGCAAAGTCCACGATGTCCCGTCCAGGCCTGAGCCCGAGGCAGGGAAAGACTCAACCCCCGGCCTGGCTTTGGTTCTAGACAGGAGACGAGAGGAGGGCTGGGGAAGGCGCCCGGAGACCCACGTCCTCCATGTGAGACGCTGCCCTGCCCTTCTCCCCTCAGATAGGCTAGTTCTTAAGTCGCTGTCTTCTGCTTTGTTCTGCTCTACTTGCGAAGCCTCACATCCCAGTGGATTACTTCCTAGTGTGTGCTTACTTCTCAGCGCCTCAGTGTCTGCATCTGTAAAATGGGGAGGACAGTAGCACCTTCTCCTAAGGTTATTCTGAGCAGCACATGAATTAATGTACGGAAAGTGCTTAGGACAGTGCTTGGCCCGCAGGAAGGCCTCTGGAGGTGAATTTTTACTATTATAATCCAGGATTTGGCAAATGTGTTAGACCGTCAGACGTGGGCATGGAGAGCAGACCAGCGGCTCAGCAGCTGGGACCGGGGCCTCATGCTTTGCTGTCCCCAGCGGCATGTGGCGGGGGGCAGTGCCCTGGAGAGCGCCCTGCAGCTGCCTCTGTGCTTCCTGCCCTGACACAGGGGCCCGGGGACACGGGAAGCGCAGTGGTGCCCACGGGAATGCCAGGAGCGGGAGCCCTCAGAGAGGGGCCAGACTCCTCAGACCCCGCGGGGAGAGGCATCTTCTGAAACTCACACTGCCCGCCCACATCTGCGCAGAGTAAGCCACTGGTTACAGATTGCCAGGTGTACCGGTTACTAACGCGGATCTTTTTCAATAGATGGAGCTACACATACGTTGATATATATGCGATTTGATACGTATGCTATTTTGTTGTATTGACAGCAAGCTTCAAAACTTCCTATGTCAAATTTGCTGAAGGTGTTAACATCATAGATATTTTTATGCTTAAAAATGTCGAATTTCGTGCCAAAAAAAAAAAAAGAGCATTTGTGGGAAGTTTTAATTCATTATTTTTTTAAAAAGTGCTGGTGAAAGTTATCGTATACTTCAGGAAGCTGATGGTGAACATGCTCCATCTCAAGATACTTGTGAACGCTGGTTTAAACACGTTAAAAGTGATGATTTCGATGTGAAAGACAAAGCACGTCCAGGTCAATTTGAACCATCCTTTGATCATAAAATGACCAGAATGTGCCAGAAGACACAGCAAAGTAATTTTGCTTCGTGATGACGCACCATCATACACTTTAAAACCAGTTAAAGACACATTAAAAGATCTTGCCTGGGAAGTATTAACCCACCCGCTGTATTCACCAGCCCTCGCTCCTTCAGATTACCACTTGTTCAGATCGATGGCACACGCACTTTCTGAGCAGCACTTCAAAACATACGAAGAAGTGGAAAATTGGGCCTCTGAATGGTTTGCCTCAAAACAAGGGAAGTTCTATTGGGATGGTATCCACAAATTACCTGAAAGATGGGGGAAATGTGTAGCTAGCGATGGCCATTACTTTGAATAAAGCACTTTTGAGGTTTCTCTTGAAATTACCGTGTTTTCTTCGATTACAAAATCCGCATTATTAACCGGTACACCTGGTATACAGCCGAAGCTTCTTAGAGGCCGTCGGAGGGACTTCCCTCACAGAGGGTTTCCCTCCCACACGCCCATGCAATGCTGTGCTGTGCAGTGACAAGCTGTGTGCCCTTGGGCACTAGCTGAGCCGTGTGAGCTTCCCCCGTCCTGTGCCATGTGGGGATGATTATACCTAACCTGCAGGTTGCACGGGAGAGGGGACACAGAGCAGGAGTGCCTGGCGTGCAGCAGGCACGCCTCCATAGCTTGTAGCCAGTGTTATCATGACCACCCGACCCTGCTTTAGCGTGCTCATAACGGTGAGCTCACCACCGCCTGAGGGATGCAAGCCACGGCCTGACCTCGGTCATTGCTGGAAAAGCCACATCCAGTTTGCGCTGCCTCTGATCTCTCCACAGTTTCTGCCCCGGCTGGTCCTGCCCCTGGAGCCTGCCACCCAGGGGAGGTGGGCCCCCTCCCTCTGAGAGCACCTCGGACATCGGAAGGAAGGCAGGACCGTGTCTCCTCCAAGTCCTCTTATCTCCGGCCACACGGCCCAGTCCCCGTGGGTTTTCCGTAAGATCAACTCTCCCTGCTCACCAGCCAGCACGCGCTCCACGAGGGGCTCAGCACGAAGCCCGGCTCCCGCTGGCAGAGCGCAGGGCCCACCCCCCACCCCCCCTCCCGCGCAGCCACTTTGGAGCCGCGGGTTGGGGAGAGAGGTGGGACTCCCAGCTGGTCCTGGTGCTTAGAGCCCCCCCACCCCCCGCTGCATGTGCAGGAGGCTGGGGCTTCAGGCCTCTCACCCCCACACGGGGAGACCCAGCTATCCAGGGAGGCAGCAAAGGGTTTGCAACATCTCCCCTCCCTTGCTCATCTCCCCTGGACAGGCTAACTACAGGGGTGACAGGGGGAGGCAAGGGTGTAACAGGCTAACTACTGGGGTGACTGGGGGAGGCAGGGGTGTCACAGGCTAACTACTGGGGTGACAGGGGAGAGGCAGGGGGTTACAGGCTCACTACTGGGGTGACAGGGGAGTTACAGGCTCACTCCTGGGGTGACAGGGGGAGGCAGGGGTGTCACAGGCTCACTACTGGGGTGACAGGGGGAGGCAGGGGTGTAACAGGCTAACTACTGGGGTGACAGGGGAGAGGCAGGGGGTTACAGGCTAACTATTGGGGTGACAGGGAGAGGCAGGGTGTCACAGGCTAACTACTTGGGTGACAGGGGGAGGCAGGGGTGTAACAGGCTAACTACTGGGGTGACAGGGGAGAGGCAGGGGTGTCACAGGCTCACTACTGGGGTGACAGGGGGAGGCAGGGGGGTTACAGGCTAACTCCTGGGGTGACAGGGGGAGGCAGGGGTGTCACAGGCTAACTATTGGGGTGACAGGGGGAGGCAGGGGTGTCACAGGCTAACTATTGGGGTGACAGGGGGAGGCAGGGGTGTCACAGGCTAACTATTGGGGTGACAGGGGGAGGCAGGGGTGTCACAGGCTAACTATTGGGGTGACAGGGGAGATGCAGGGGGTTACAGGCTAACTATTGGGGTGACAGGGAGAGGCAGGGTGTCACAGGCTAACTACTTGGGTGACAGGGGGAGGCAGGGGGGTTACAGGCTAACTACTGGGGTGACAGGGAGAGGCAGGGGTGTCACAGGCTAACTCCTGGGGTGACAGGGGGAGGCAGGGGTGTCACAGGCTCACTACTGGGGTGACAGGGGGAGGCAGGGGGGTTACAGGCTCACTACTGGGGTGACAGGGGGAGGCAGGGGTGTTACAGGCTCACTACTGGGGTGACAGGGGGAGGCAGGGGGGTTACAGGCTAACTCCTGGGGTGACAGGGGGAGGCAGGGGGGTTACAGGCTAACTCCTGGGGTGACAGGGGGAGGCAGGGGTGTCACAGGCTCACTACTGGGGTGACAGGGGGAGGCAGGGGGGTTATAGGCTAACTACTGGGGTGACAGGCAGGTTACAGGCTAACTACTGGGGTGACAGGGGAGTTACAGGCTCACTACTGTGGTGACAGGGGGAGGCAGGGGTGTTACAGGCTCACTACTGGGGTGACAGGGGGAGGCAGGGGTGTTACAGGCTCACTACTGGGGTGACAGGGGGAGGCAGGGGTGTCACAGGCTCACTACTGAAGTGACAGGGGGAGGCAGGGGGTTCACAGGCTCACTACTGGGGTGACAGGGGGAGGCAGGGGTGTCACAGGCTACCGACTGGGGTGATAGGCGGGTTACAGACTAACTACTGGGGTGACAGGGGAGTTACAGGCTCACTACTGGGGTGATAGGGGGAGGCAGGGGGTTACAGGCTCACTACTGGGGTGACAGGGGAGAGGCAGGGGGTTACAGGCTCACTACTGGGGTGACAGGGGAGAGGCAGGGGGTTACAGGCTAACTATTGGGGTGACAGGGGTGTCACAGGCTCACTACTGGGGTGACGGGGAGAGGCAGGGGGTTACAGGCTAACTATTGGGGTGACAGGGGTGTCACAGGCTCACTACTGGGGTGACGGGGAGAGGCAGGGGGTTACAGGCTAACTATTAGGGTGACAGGGAGAAGCAGGGGGTTTACAGGCTAACTACTGGGGTGACACGGGGAGACAGGGGTGTCACAGGCTCACTACTGGGGTGACAGGGGAGGCAGGGGTGCCACAGGCTCACTCCTGGGGCACCACCTCTGAGGCCCAGCAGCTGCCGAGCAGAGCTGGCCGGATGAGGTCCCGTCCGCTCTGGGTTCCTACGCCCAGGACGCACCCTTACTCACAGCGCGTGGGGCCTGCTGGCTCTGAGGGATGGCCCTTCAGCCTTCCTCAGCCCCCTCCCCCCCTGTGCAGAGGAGCACCCCCCCAGAGACAACCCACAGCCCAGGGATCAGCAGAGGAGAGGACGAGGCCCCTGTCCCGCCCCCTCCGGCAGCCCGCACCCTGGCGTCCGGCCTCCGTGGGGCAGAGGAGCCTGGAAAGGCTGGAGAGCTGATGCTGTGAAGCTGGGACTTCCAGGTGCCAACACCACCCCCCAACACCAGCGGCCCGCCGCCGCCTCCCGACCCACAGGGCGGCGTGCACCCGGCACTGCTGTCCTCGGAGAAGCCGCGCTGTCTCCTCGTGGGGGTGCAGCGGGGCTGGGGACCCTCCCACCTCTCTAGCGCTCTGTATCCTGTAGCCCGGCCCAGGTACCTCGCTGGAAAAAGAACCCCTGAGCACTCTGCTGAGAGGGCAGGGGACCAGCCCGGGGAGACCCGCGGACCGGAGCCCGCGGGACCAGCCCACCCGCTGGGGAGGGGGCCGCGGGCAGCCTGGCCCCTGCCTGACAAGAGGCCCGGACACGAGGGCCACACCTGCTGGTGGGCTCCTCACGGCTGGACCTCAGCACCAGGCTGAGCTGGACCTCGGGGCAGTGAGTCTGCTGGGCGGTCTGCCCGGGCATAGTTCGTGCCCACGGCGGAGGGCGGGCTTGCTCCCTCCACAGGACGGGAGAGGCCAACTCCCCAGGCTGGCACGGTAGCGGAGCAGACGACCCGTGCCCGTGCCAACCTGAGCCCTGCTGGTCCTTAAAATAGCAGACCCGCAGGCCAGCAGGGACCCCCAGCGGGGGGTAGGGATGCTGATTGACACGCCTGCCTGGCCTGTTTGACATTTGATTGACAAGGACCGATGGGTGACAGCTAAGAACTTGGAGGCCCTGCGCTTACTCGGGCTTTGCCTGCAAAGAGGCAGGAGGCCTGGCTTGGGCCTCTCGTCTGGGAAATGCTGGTTCAGGGGCATCTGGGGTAGAAGAGAGAGAGCAATGGAGGCCTATCCGTCAGCAGGAAGTGGGGCATCACTGAGGGACCCCAGACTCACGGCCCCTCTCACCCGCAGAGCCTTTGTCTCCTACCCACGCCCTGCCCTCCTGTGACTACCCTGGCATTGCCCTTCCTCTGCACCCGGGGGGGGGGGGGAGGGAAGGGCTGGGCCGGGCAGGTGAAGGCACTGTGCCCTCTGGGCCCAGGTGGGAGGCGAAGGCAGCAGAACGGGCGGAGTGCTCAGGGTCCTACCAGGGACAAGGGGTTAGGAGGGTGACGACAGTGGGGAACTCCCCATGGCTGAAGACCCAGACCTGGTGAGGAACTGTCAGACACTAAACAGCAGAACCTGCGGGCACGTGTGCCGGGCAGAGGAGGGCAGATAGTGCCCCGCCGCACTGACAAAGGGCTCCCGGTGTGCCTACTCCTGCCAAGCACATGGGCCATTGCACGCATGCCTGTCCCCCCTGGGGTGCGCGAGGCAGGGAAAGGAGCAGAGGGTAGGCCTTGGTGCTGATTCTGATCCCGGGTGACATCGCTGGTAGGAAAACCCTGGCCTGGGGTCAGAAGACGGGGTCGGAGCAGACGGCGCCCTGAGCAGCGAGCGGGACCGTGGTGGCCATGAACATGTCTGGCTAATCACCAGGTGGGAGAGAGACCACGCAACAGGCCACCTCGCCCAGCCCCAGCCCAGCCCTCCGAGGCTGTGCTCTACGGAACGGCGGGCGGCTCACGTGGGCAGGACGCAGGAGAGGACGCCCTGCCAGCCTGCCCAGCTGGGACTGCCTCCCCTCCAGCGTGGAGTCTGCGCCGCCCCGCCGTGCCCTCCTGCCGCAGCCTGCCGGCCCCTGCCCAGGCCTCATGCTGTGGGGGTCTCTCCAAGGTTTCTGTTTGGGGGAGGCCAGAGGCTGAGGGAGTGGCTGGGGGGGTGCCATGCACACATGTGTGTGTGTTTGTGTGTGCAGCGTGACTGTGCATTACCCAGGCCGGTAATTAGTCCTCGTTGCAAGGGGTTTGATGAAATAATTATATTCTGGAAAAGCTGCGAGAAGCTGCGCTCCGCTTCTTAAAGGGCAGGATCCCCAACGTTTGTGCTGCAGTATTTGCAGTCGCACCTTCTGATGCATCTGCTCCCTTAAAAAAATCTCCCAGTCCAATCTGATCTGAATATATAAATCTGAATTATCACAGCCTCGGCGACACGCTCACACCTTTTTTTCTTTTTTTTAATCTGTTGCCATGGTGATTAGATAAAATTCACGCGGCGTCTCCAGGGAAGGATGGAATTATTTCAGACAGCTTCTAACCCCTCTCGGGCTCCTTCTCTCTGCCGCATGCCTGGGCGCGCTGGGCCTGGGCCGGGAGCTGCACGCGGGAGAACATCTCGGAGAGCCCATCTTCCAGAGGCGCCCTGAGCCACAGAGCCAGCAACGTGTCCTCAATGCGCAGCGTCCTCAGCGACCCCTAGGGAGATACACGGAGGCTCCGGGGGCAAATGACAGTGCCCTTGTTCAAGGTCAAGGACACCGGAGTTACAGAAATTGACCCAGGGCCATGGCACTGACCTTCCCAAGTGGAACTGAGCGAGGAAAGAGGTTTCCCTGGGGAAGGACAGACTCCACTCCCAGGTCTGCATCTGGGTCCACTTTCCATCAGAGCTTCCCCGACAGCTACTCCGAGGGGCTGCTTGTCCCTGGGAGTGGGTTGCTAACAGGTGCTTCCTAAAGGGTATTACCATCCTGCTGGTGTGGAACACTGCCAGCTCACAACCACGTGGGTGTCAGTGCCGTGGCCCCGAGCAGTCAGAGGCAGCACCCCTCCCCAGCCAAGCTTTCTCTTCCGTCCAAAGCCCAGCCCAGGCGGAGAGCACGGACTCTGGTCCTGACTCCAGGAGGCCTTTCGTCAAAGCCTCTGGGGGCTGAGCTCGCGCCTGTGGAGGCTGAGCAGGAGGGGATGCTGTGTCAGCCCAGACCTACAGGTGGGACAGTCACCTGTGTCTGTTTGCCCCAGTCGCTCTTGCCAGGGCCTCATTAGTAGAGGGGAAGGGGGAAAACACGGACAAGTTGAAGCGTATCTCATGGCAGTGGCCTACCCCAGGGTGAGTTAGCAGAGGGCCTTGGAGGACAGCAAAGGATGTTGGATCTCCAAGGGACTTCTTTCAGACCCTCCCGGCCAGTGCACATCGATGGCCTGGGCCACGAGCAGGCCACCAGGACAAAGAAGAGCTGTTGTATTAGCCAGAGGACGTCTTGTGTATTAGCCAGAGGACGTCTCCTTGTGCTTGCGGGTAGGGCCCCGGACATACTCGGCAGGGTGGTCTAGGGCAGTGGCAGGGCAGGGAGCCAGGCCGTGTGGTTGCTGGAGCCTCCGTGTGACCGTGCTGAGTGCCGTCTCTGGGCCTCGGTCTCCCACGCTGAGGCTGAGGGAGAAGAAGCCTCTTTCTGTCACTATTGGGGAACACAGCAAATCTTCATTTCGGGGTGACGTTAGCATGGAAGCCCTGTGTATAAGTAAGAACACCGGGAGGGCTGAGCAGCCTCCCTGCCCTTGGCCCCATCCGCACAGAGCCGGGCACATGGGCACGTGATGCTGGGAGCCAGAGGGAACGAGCCTCTAAGCCTCTTCTGTTGGCCCATGGCTGATCTAGGGGAGCCGTGACCCAGGATGGGGCGGGAGGGGTGGGAGCACAGGGAGTGACTGCAGGCCTGGGAGTCCAGCAGATAGGCCGCAAACCCTGCAGAAGCCACTCACTAGCCCTTCACGGGGCAGTGTGACCTCCAAAAGCCTCGGTTTCCTCAAATATAATGGGAACACATTTAAAACCTACCTCATAGCGGTGTTGTTGGGTTTAAATGGTGTGAAATCTGTAAAGCACTTAGCACAGAGTAAAGGCTTAATCAATGGTAGCTAAGATGATGAGGAGAGGAGAAATGCTGGAGGCTAAAGCAAACAGCGGTTAGCATATTAATACTAAAAGACCCATTGTATGGCCAATGGACTTTGGTATTCAGCAGGGCTGAAAATCAGCATAATACTGCCCTGCTGTAGGCTCAATGGCTCAAGGCAATTTCCTAACCTGATAATCTTTATGCTGTTTACCAAATTTTACCTTTGATCTGCATGTATGCATTGCTAAAGGGTAAATGTGTATTCAAGTAAATAAAAAGTAGACCGGCCAGAAGTCGGGGTACCTCTTCAAGAAAGAGGTTTCCAACTGCCCCCCATGCCTTCTAAATTCATATTTCTTGTATAGCATTTTCATTTGTGCGTTGGCCCCTCCTTCAGATCCTGAACCCCATGACGAAGGTCATGGCATCTGGTGCCCGAATAGGAATCTGGAGGAGAAGATTCACCTGAGCAAAAAACAAAGTGAAAAAGAAAAAGTGGAAATTCACTGGAAAGGTGGGAAGTTCACCGTGCACAAAGCCCATGCCAGCTTCGGAGTCATGACCATAAGTGGATGGGAATGTTTTTAGAATCAACCAGGTTATAATGGGGAAGAATTCGAGTAAAAGGCAAAAACATCATTGTAAATTTTTAGCTTGCATGCTCAAGGATAAAGGAATTAAGGTGTCAAAAAGTACTCTCTTAAATCAGGCTCAAGGAAAATGAGTGCCTTGCATCTTTAACTATGTGGGCTCCTGTTCGAACTGCATTATACCCACTTCATATTTGGGATCAAAAGTCTGTAACACCTAAGGCCCCAGATCCTCCACTTCTAGTGTGGGAAGGCTCATCAACTAGAGAAAATGGGACTAACAGTCCTTTTACAAAAGGACTCCTTAATGCTTTGTCTGAAAATTACCATATGATGCCTTGGGACTGGCAGAATTTAGCTGACACAACTTTAGATGCCAGTCAGTGCTATGGAGAGCAGAATATGATGAGATTTGTGAACAACAGGCTGAGATCTAGGCCACATCTGGCTGTAAGTCCCAGGCAATGTAAAACATCTGAAAGATCCATGAAAAGAACTCTGATTTATTAAGTCTTGTCTATGTGTTATGTGCGCTTGTAAATATCGTATATATGAGTGTCTGCTAATTGTTGTTTTATCTGTCATTGTTGTTTGGTTTAATTTGTTTATTGTTAGTCTATTAAGCATGCCTTTAATTTATCTTAGAAAAGATAATAGAAAAGAAACAGTAGATGGCCAGGCCATTACTAAATTTCCCCAGAGCAAACAGGATGTGGGGGTAGAGAGAGAGAATATGAGCGGTACACATGGCCGATAGAACAAGTCCTAGAAAGATTCCCATAGACAAAGAGAGGTAAAGTAAAGGTAACTAAAGTCCTAGAAAGATTCCCATAGACAAAGAGAGGTAAAGTAAAGGCCCTGGCCTATTAATTACTAGGTCTCTTGGTGATCCTGTAAAATGGACACCCATTCTTGGAAGTGTTATTAAAAGTCTCATTTCATGTTTTTGTTTCCCAGTCTGTCATTTGAAATTTGAATAAATAAGCCATTTCTCAAAGTTTGGAGACTTCTATGAGACTTCTATGCCCATGAAGAGAAAAAGGCTAGTTTAAGAGAAAGGCGCCCCACCCGATTTTGGGTGGCCTCTTGGACTAAGCCCCATCTCTTCATGGATGCTATAGAACAGGCAAAAATTTTAATTATCTTAAATTTTTTCAGCCTCTGTTTTTATTTAGAAGATGGCAAAAATGACACAAGGAAAATATACAGGCTGTGTTTGGGCAACAAAATTAGTGTTTCCATAATAATAGGTAGTTCTTGAATAATAATGGACTGCATTCCAAGGTTGCCTCCCAGATCCAATGGCCACTTCTGTTTTTATAAAGAAAAATAAAACAAAATAATACTTTAACATTAAAGCTACTGAAAGTCAGTGAGTTGTCTCTGTTACAGAATTTGCCAAGGAAAATGCCTTGGGTAATAATAATTGGCTTTAAAATCTCAAAGTTGTTAAGGCAAAATATATACAACTAAGATGAAGATTATATGATAAAAAAAAATCTTTTTCAGTGGTAATTATATATGACTAAACATAGTTTTCCAAAGTCTTTGGTAACTTAAAACTTTGGAGTTTGATGAATTAAATAATAAATATTATTAAATATCTAGGTATTTTGAAATAACAAAATACTAAAATATTAATCTGAGTTTGCCTGGTATGAAAAATCTAGAGGGTAGATTTGAATCTATTAATTAAATATGTCTTGTATTTTATTTTAAAATACCCTTAAAAATATAAATATATTACTAATCTGGAAAATGCTAAGTAGTTAAATTGCCACCTAAAAATTGAGGCTTCTAAGAGTTAAAAGTTCAAATTAAGTTGGGAGATAGTATATGGTTGTGATAATACAATGCATGAAGTAAGGAAATTCATTTTTGAGGAAAATAATTCTTGCATTTTCTCTGGAGAAATTAGTAGTTCAAAATATATTGTAGTCCTTATGTGTACTATGTGTGGTAAAATTTCAACCGAGGATGTAATATTTTATTGGCCTGATTTAAAAAGAGAATTAATTCTATGGTCCGAACCAAATTTTTAGTACTAAAACCAGTTTAAATTTAATTGGTATCTTTTATAATAATTACAAAAAGTGTATAATATAATATTTGGGTTATATATATTTAATAGTCTTTCCACATTAAATTTTATGACTTTAACCAAGAGATAGCTTTGGGACATTTCAAGGGCCCTGGAATGATTCAAGGATTTATTCTCTCTTCTTAAAAAAAAATATATTTTTGAACTAAATTTGGCTGATCTAATATACTTGAAATCACATGGGAAGCTTTGTCAAATAAAAAATTAGTAACTGTGGTCTATTTATATACATATATTTTCAATGTTATAAAAGTTTCAGCATCTAAGCTTGGCAGGACAAGATTGCTGAATATTTCTTAAGCAAAATCAGAATATTCAGCATTGGAATTTCAAAATAGGAGCATACATAATGCCTCAGACCCCCACCCAGCCTGCTCTTCAGATTGGCTGAGGTGTGGGGCGGCATCTGTACTTCATGGGTCAAATGTATTAAGTTTGCTTACTTTGCTTTTCCAATAAAGGTGTCTACTTTAATTACTTAATAAGTTAGCTTTTCACAATATAATCAAGGTCTCATACAAACTCATTTCTATGAGAAGTCAATATTTTATAAGCAATTGGTTCTACTAAAGTCCAAAATAAAATTTGCATACATATGAAAATGAGCACTAACCAAAAAGAATACTGTTTAAAAGTAAATTTAAGCTTAATAAGAAGAAATTTTAAAATCTCTTCCACTACTATTTACAAAGTAAACTAAAAATTATTATTCAAGCATTAAATCTCACCATTAATGAGACACCATAAGTTAACAGAAAGTTACTTTTACTTGAGATGTATGCATTGCAGTATTGGCCAGCATATTTTTCTCCTACCTGTTTTTCTGAAAAGCAACTAAGTTGGTTGTTCTGTTTAAAAGAAAGTAAAAGTCTTTAATGTAACAATTTATGGCAAGACCACAGGAAAAGCAAACTTTAGCAATGTTTACCCAATTAAAAAGAAACTCCCTCAATGGAGCTTAAAAATTGCTCTGAGAAAGGTACAGAAAGAAATGCCCTTCAAATATCTAGGAACTGTAATTAAAAATCAATGTATTAGGCATCAAAAGGTGGAAATATGAAAGGATTGCCTTAAGACCTTAAGTGACTTTCAAAAATTATTAGGGGACATTAATTGGTTAAGACCTTATCTAAAAATCTCTATGGGAGAAATGAAAAATTAATTCAATATACTTAGGGGTGACTCTAATCTTTCCTCACCCCAAACATTAACAGATGAAGCTAGGAAGGAGTTACAAAAAATTGAGCAGGCAATCTTCTCAGCCCAAGTAGCATGGGTATAGCCTCAATAGCCTTTATTAGGACAGGTTAATCCTACTGCAAATAGTCCCACTGGAGTTCTTTTCCAAAATAAGAACTCTCCTACTATTATTGAGTGGGTCCACTTAGGGCATCAATCCTCTAAAACTGTGGTTACATATATAGAACTCATGGCTCAATTAATATCTTAATTCAGAAAGCGCTGTAGGCAGCTTAGAGGAGAAGACCCCAATGCATCTATCTTCCCCTCACTGGAAAGCAATTAGAAATGTTATTTCAGACTGATTTGAATTGGCAGGTTGGACTAAGTGGATATTCAGGGGAACTTAGTTGTAACCTACTAAAAAACAAGTTACTACAATTTTTACATTACACCCCTATTATTATACCAAAAAAAAAATACAAGGCAGGAACCTATTCCTGGAGCATTAACTGTTTTCACAGATGGTTCACCTAATGGTAAACCTCCTTATCATACAATGGACTCAGAATGATTCATCCAGACTAGTCACACTTCTATACAAAGGATTGAGTTAGAAGCTATTAATTACTTTAAATTTTTTCACTTGTGATGCTGATGGCAAGACACCCATGGTGTCAGCATAAGCCAAAGGAAAATGGTCTGATTAAATGGAAAGATCCCGAGTCTGGTTTATGGAAGGGTCCTGACCCTTTGTTAACATTTGGTTGAGGATATGCTTGTGTATTTCCAGAAAACTCCTCCAAGCCCGTGTGGATTCCTGCAAGGAATATTAAACTTCAACATGGATCTGAGAGAGGAACTGACCAGACTAATGAGGACCTTGCACCGGGAGCCTCATCCTGTATCTGCCACTGCAGACAGACAACTACTCCAGCCCCAAAAAGCAGTAGCCCCAGGCAACACACTGATGATAAGGAATAGGAGGAGAAGGAGACAGATAACAAACAGTCTGGAGTGACCTGGGGGATGGTGAAGAAGACAGTCCAGAAAGCTGAGCGAATTTGTGAGGAGACCATAACCCCAAGAACACCTGAGAACATCTTTCTTGTCATGCTAGAAGTCATCAGCTGTGCGGTAATACTACCAGGGGCAAATGGGGAAGTATATTGGACTTATGTTCCTGACCCTCCATGGGTGAGACCCCTTACTTGGGCTGATCCCCCGCCTAGTATAGTCACCAATAATACCAAGCACCTTGGTCATCTAGGGGGGCCACAGGTGAGACAAGGAAGTATATGGGCAAAGTATAATTACACAGGTGTTGCCACTTGTAGAATTAAAAAGAGGTTTCTGGATAGCATGGAGACCAAAGGAGAGGGAAGCAAAAGCCCAAATACATCTTCTATCACTACTTGCTCCGGGGAGAGGTACAGACCATGTAACATTACTAAGTCATCCCCACCTCCCACTCTTCCCCCCCGCCACCCTTGCGCTAAGCCATTATGTAAAAAGTTTTATGAATGGCACCCCACAGGGGAAGAAATCAATTGGCAAGACTGTTATAGTGACCACCCACCAGCAGCAAACTTAATAACAGTTTTTCCTTTGTGGATTGGAGCCCCTATGGGTCTGCATATAGTAACAATCGCACCCTAAAATGGAAGGGGGCCGCATCCTATCATTATGTTGAAGCTAATCACTCCATCTCATGGTATGGTGGAGGATTTGTTGGATCTCAATTACAACATGACAATTGGCCCCTACAAAACACACAATAGAAATTAGCTGCTGCATTTGCACCTATAAAATGGCATAGTTTTAACTATAGCTCAAATAACTCTATTTATACCTTATGGGGAACTCCCAACAAGACAGTATTTGCCCCTGCTTATGTATTTGATCCTTTTGTACTTCTCTCATGCCCCATCTAGGTGCGCCTTAATACAACAAGCCATTTGTATGAGGTGTTATGCACAGGCTGCACACTATCCCATTGTATTAATTCTACATTCACAAAAGATTCCCTCATGATTTTAAAACAACATGCTTTTGCTTGAGTTCCTACTAACCTAACCGAGCCTTGGGAATCTCATCAAACCTACCAACTGTTACATGACCTGGTAAAAATCTTAAAACAACAAAAAAAGATTTCTTGGGATGTTAATTGCAGGACTCTTTGCTCTGGTAGTATTACTTCTGTAGAAATTACTGCTTCATCCATGGTACAAACTGTTCGAACTTCTCAGTTTGTACAACAAGTTAAGGAAAATGTAACTAAGACCTTATCCATACAAAAAAGAATTGACAGTCAATTTGAGATGGAATTGTTGGCACTAAAATCTACAGTTCTATGGATGGATGATAAAATCCATAGCTTAGAGCAAATAATGTCCTTACAGTTCATTATAATTTTTCCCAGATTTGTGTTACCTCTGTTCCCTATAACAGTACCTCACACCCTTGGGAATAAAAAAAATCACCTTCTTGGTGCTTGGGGTAAAGATAACACAACCCTTGATATTTTAGAATTACAACAGCATATTGTACAATTATCCCAGGCAAACTTACAAACTAGTTCCTTAGATGCCTGGCAGCAATTTAAAAAGGACATGAAAGAGTTTAATCCCTTTCACTGGATCTCCCTACATTTGCCTCTTAGTATAACCACTATTGTCT
Source organism: Cnephaeus nilssonii (assembly GCF_951640355.1). Lineage (NCBI taxonomy): Eukaryota > Metazoa > Chordata > Mammalia > Chiroptera > Vespertilionidae > Cnephaeus > Cnephaeus nilssonii. The sequence goes on from NC_137084.1 coordinate 81,256,938, forward strand.
GTCTCATTCTTGTTCTTATATGTTTATCTAGAAGCCTGGTGCATGAAATTCATGCACAAGGGGTGGGGGGTGTCCCCTCAGCCCAGCCTGCACACTCTCCAATCTAGGACCCCTTGGGGGATCAGGCCTAAACCGGCAGTCGGACATCTCTCTCACAATCCTGGACTGCTGGCTCCTAATCGCTCACCTGCTGCCTGCCTGGTCACCCCTAACAGGCCTCCCTGCTGGCATGATGGCCCCTAACTGCCTGCCCCCCCTGCCGACCTGGTCTCCCCTAACTGACCCCCTGCCGGCCTGGTCACCCCACGTAGCCTGCTTGTTCAGTCGTTTGGTCGTCCCTTACTAACCCCCCTGCCAGCCTGGTCGTAGGCAGCCATCTTGTGAGGGTGTGAGGGTCAATTTGGATATTACCTCTTTATTATATAGGATTCTAGTCTGCAGATGTGGAATGAAAAGTCTTAAAAGGACTCGGGCATGCACCTTTCAAGATTTATTAAGAAAACAAAAAGGGGGAAATGCTGGAGGATAAAGCAAACAGCAGTTAGCATATTAATGCTAAAAGACCCATTGGAAGGCCAATGGACTTTGATATTCAGCAGGGCTGAAAATCAGCATAATACTGCCCTGCTGTAGGCTCAATGGCTCAAGGCAATTTCCTAACCTGATAATCCTTATGCTGTTTACCAAACTTTACCTTTGATCTGCCTGTATGCATTGCTAAAGGGTAAATATGTATTCAAGTAAATAAAAAGCGGACTGGCCAGAAGTTGGGGTGCCTTTTCAAGAAAGAGGTTTCCACTTGGCCCCCCATGCCTTCTAAATTCATATTTCTTGTATAGCATTTTCATTTGTGCGTTGGCCCCTCCTTCAGATCCTGAACCCCACTGCAAAGGTTGCAACAGAGAAGAAGGAGGATAAAGGAGGAGGAGAAGGAGGAAGGAGAGAAAGGAGAAGGAGGAGGAGGAGGAGGAGGGACAGGAAAAAGGAGAAGAACGGCAACATCATTTTAGCAAAATGTGATGCAGAAATAGCCCAGACCTAGGAGTGAGGAAGCTGAGTTCCAGTTCTCCCTCTGCCCTTCATTGCTGTGCTGGGGTCTCACTCTCCATGTATAAAATGGGAGTCCACCCTGTTGTGAACATGTGCGATCAGAGCTATTCTTCTCCATTTTCAGTGAGAAAGGAGGCTTTGAGGAGTCAAGCACTTGGAGCTGCACAGGTCACCTGTTGGTTAGTGGCTGAGCTGGGATTCAGACCACGGGGAAGAGTATCCGCCTGGCCTTCAGCACAGCAAGTGTACATGCGCTGATGTGTGTACACTGTTGTTGGTCATCAAGTGTGACACTTGACTCGGTTGCCATGATTAGCAGTGGTTGTGAGGATCACCTTGAACTGGCTGCTGGGACCTGTGACTGAGTGGGGGTCAGAGACACAGTCGTCTCTGCACTACCAGAGCAGAGGTAGGCCAGGGAGACTGTTCTAGGGCCTAGTTCTCATCCTGGCTCGTCACTAACCAGATGGCTCTGGACCAGGCCCCTCCAGGGTTAAGCCTCTGTGATACTCACGTTTGTTCCCTGGGGACCAGGCGTGGGCCTCACCTAAGGACAATTAAGGGAGATGGCAGGAGATAAGCCACCGGGATGTACGTGGGCAGCTCAAAAAATGACCCTGGAAGCTTTTCCCTTTAAGAGGAGCAAGGTCCCTGACTTCTGGATGAGGGCCATGCAAGCCTGGAAGGGGCGGGGCAGAGGCCCCCAGATCCAAAGGCACCTGCCCCAGTGAGATGCAGAGACTCTTAATTGGAGCTGCGCGCTCCCAGCCCCGATTGGATCGCCGTGATGTGCCTTCCTGAGGCGGCCCAGGCAGCGCTTCATTAAACCCGACACCAGGGAATTAATTCAGCTCACGGCCGTCACTCTCTCTGTCACACGTCCCCCTCAGCAGCCGCTCCTTGATCTTCCCCACCTTCATGTCGACAGTTCTCCTTGAGAAGGGAAGCTCTGTCTGACTGTCACCTGCGCCACGACGGCCTCGTGGGCCAGGACCCGGGATTGGGAGGCGCCGCGGGAATGGGTGGGCGGGTGGGAATCGATGATGGGCTCACACGCCTTCCCGGAGAAAGAGCGAGGAAGGGCCGCGGGCCATGAGGGTCCTCCCGCAGCAGAAGGAAGGATTTGAAAGCTGATGGTGACAGCTCACAGGCTCAGCCCCTCTTAGCTATTCTCGAAACTGACTTTATAATTAAAGTCCCGTGGAAACAGGAGGGAGAAGAGGGGGCGGATGTGGGGTTACCTGGCACTCGGCACGCTCACGCCCACGCTCACGATGCTTGGAAAATCGCGGCTCCAATCGGACCCCTCACCTACCTGCCGGCAACTTCCTACCAAGCTCCCCGCAGTCTCCTCCTGACTCCACACCCGGGCAGCCCATGCTCAGACACCCTAATCCTGAGTCAGGGCAGGACCTGGGCCAGCAGATGCCCCCACCCCCTGGGAGCCAGTAACCCCATCGGAGGCCACCTCTTCCCTTTGCCCCAGGAGAACTGTGGGATCCCCTTCGCCCTGCCTGTGCTGAGAAATCAGAGCACCCGAAACACCTCAAAGGCCTCCGTGGTGTTTGTCACTGGGCAGCACTTGAGCCGCCTTCCTCTCCTTCTGGGCCCACAGGTGAGGCCAAGGCTTGTACAGAAATGGACAACAATCCAAAGGCGTAGGATGTAGCCGCTCATGTATGACAGAATGGGCATCAGGAACAGCTTTCCTGGAGGAACGAGGAAGGGCCGAGGGATGCCTTAGCAGCTGCTCAGGATCCCGCTGAGGGGAGGGCGGCCGAGGGGAGGACCCTGGTGCGCACCACGGCCACTGCCCTCTCCGTCTATAGTGAGGGCGTGCTGAGAGGCCGGGAGCTGCCCAGGCCCTGGCCCTGCTCCTGCCGCTGCCCCCTCGCCCGACCCTCGTCCCCTCGCCAGAGAGCCCTTCTGGAAGATGCCACCCTCTCAGGAGCGCCAAGCAGACACCCTGTCCTTGGGACCATAAGCAAATGGCAGAGTCCAGTCAAATGCAGAACCAGCCATTTTAAGGGGCTCTTGGTTTTGTTTTTAACCTTCTTAAGAAATTCTGATCTTTTCTTTTCATTGAGTCACCAAATCAGATGATAAATGTTCCCAGCCCCAGGGGGCGGGGCCTCTCTGAGTGCGGGGCTGACATCATTGGCAGGAGGACAGCCTGCCCCTGGCCGTTATTGAGAGGAGACTCGGTGCCTGCACCCAGGCCACCAAAGCCACAGCCCCCCGTGTGCCCCGAGTCCCTGTGACACTGCCACCTGGAGGAAGGCCCCTGTCCTGGGAGCAGGAGAGCCACGCCCTTCGGGAAAGCGAAAGGAGAGGAGACGAAGCGCGGGCTTTCTCACGGATGGGGCAGAGATAGAATATTGGGGACCCACTATAATTGTAAGAAATGTTAATCGTGCTCTGTATGTTTTTCTGATTAAAGAAGGCACATTCTAACCTGGCTGGGCGCTCACCCGGAAATGGAGCCCATCCTTCCCATCGGGGAGCTGCCTATAACCATGGGAAGATTAACAACCTTGTTGCAGAGACCAGAGGCTCCAGCCTTTGAAGACCCCCTGCCTTTTGCATACCCGCAGGCCTTTGCTATCACTAAACCATTCGAAGATGCCCAGCCCTTTGCATATCACTAGCCCTTTGAAGACCCCCAGCCTTTGCATACCCGCAGGCCTTTGCAAATCTCCAGACCTGTTCACTGCCCATTGGCATACCCTCTGCCTACTTCCCCATGTAACCTTGTCCTTCTACCCAATATAGCAGCTGGCTACAGTGGGGCGCAGAGCGGATTTTTGTGGATGACCTGCTGCTCTCCCACATTGCTGGCAGGATTGGAATAAACGCTGCTGAATTGGCTCAAGTAATAACAGGCAGCCTGGACCCCTTGGTTGTCCGGTTACATCACTGTTAAATGTGCTAGTATTAACACACAGCAACACCACACCCCCTGGCACTGCAGGAAAATCCCAGTGCCCTCTGAACTTCCCCAGGTGAGAAGGTGAATTTGGGGATCGGGAAGAGGAAAAGCGGGGCCGCACTCCTCTCAGAGAGGGACAGCGCAGGTGGGGACGGGTGGGGGAGGCCACTCGACAAGGTGAGTGCCCAGCGGGGTCCTGGGGACAGAGCAGCCTCTCCTTGGTCCATGTCCTCTGTCTCCCAGAAGCCTGGGAAGGTCTGCGCATGACACAGCCGCTGTGCGGCGGGACCCTGTCAGAATGAGGAGGAGGCTGAGCCCTATCTGGGCGGCATCAGGAAAACATAAAGCAGAAGCCCGAAACGGCCAAGAAGCAGAATTCGGCGGAGCTGGGAGACCAGGGGCCTCCTGGACCTCAGGCCTCGGAAGGAGACAGGCGTTTCTGAGGATGTGGAAGGAAGATCAGCAGCAATTCTACAGCTTTTCAGAGGCAGGGCCATCCCATTGATACCTGGGTCATAGAAAGATATTGTTCATCTTATTTTACAAATGAAGACGTGGAGAAACTGAGGCCCCGAGTTACCGAGAGCAGCCAGCTCCGAGGGGCGGGCACCGGGAGGTGGCTGCGGACGACGCTGGCCCGGGCTCTGCTGGCAGACAGCAGCCCCTGTGAGCAGGGCCTCACCGCGCCCTCGGGCCTTGCTTCTGTCCTTGGGAGCGCACACAGGGCCTGGGATCTGAGGAAGACACTGATCACTGGCGCTGGACCAGGTCACCTCACAGGGGGCTGCAGACATGGCTGCATTGGTCAGGACGGGGGGGTGGGCACTGGGCCGGGCCAGGGGAGGAGGGGATGCCACAGAAAAGGAACAGACTTACTCCGTGGACGTTCGGAGGTGGACCTAAGGGAGGAATTTCACAAAAGCAGATCCTCATCCAACATAAGGAGGAAGCTCACCAAAGAGGAGCTTCCTGAACGAGCAGGAGGCAGCTACTCAGCGAGGCGTCTGCACTTGAACATGGCTGTCGGTTTCAAAACCACTTCCTGTTCAATCTCCTCTATACAGACTCACAAGATATAGGAAACAAGGGAAGAGAAAACAGAAACATTCCTAACCTCGCTGTTCAGAGATAGCACAGCAGCCACCAGTAGTCTGCAGTGTTTCTTTCAAGAGTTCACCTATGACATACATATAGTATATGTGTATGTGTATGTGCATATGTACGTGTATATGCACATGTATATGTATGAGTGCATGCACAGGTATGTGTGTACACATGCATATGTGTGTGCATATGTACATGTCAGTGCATATGCACACATATGCATGTGTATGTGCATGTATGTATGCATGTGCTCATGCATGTGTATGTGTATGTGTACATGCACATGTATACATGCCAGCATATGTGTGTATGTGCATATGTATATGCATATATGTGTGTGCATATGTGTATGTGTATATGCGTATGTATTTGTATATGTATGTGGATATGTATCTATATGTGTATGTGTGCATGTACATGTAGGTGTATGTACATGCACATATATGTGTATGTGTGTGCGTGCATAAGCACATGTCCATGTGTGCATATGTACATGCATGCATGTGTAGACATGCACACACATGTGTGTATTTATGTGTGCATACATGTGCATGTACATATATGTAATTTTTAACTAATTGGGATCCTACTATATGTAAACTGTATTTTCCACTTAACATCATATTAAGATATTTTTTCATGTAATTTAAAATGTATTGGAGTCCTAGCTGGTTTGGCTCAGGGAATAGAGCATCAGCATGTGAGTCCCCAGTTCATTTCCGATCAGGGGCACATGCCTGGGTTGCGGGCTTGATCTCCAGTGGGGGGCATGCAGGAAGCAGCCAATCAATGATTCTTTCTCATCATTGATGTTTCTATCTCTCTCTTCCTCTCTGAAACCAATAAAAATGTATTAGAATATTTAATTGGATTATTATACAATTAATTAATCATTCCCTATTATTATATATTTAGGATTTAAAAATTCTTTTCACTAATAAATAACATTGCAGCTAACAAAAATGTTTGTTGCCATCTTGGTTTCTTCTTAAGAGCCCAAAGAACACGGACATTTATGGCTTCAGGTACATGTTGCCAAATTGCTTCCCAGAAAGGTTGTACCAGCATCTACGTGAGTGCCCACCTGTCCACACGCTTGCCAGGATCACCTCCGGGTCTTTCTAAAAAGAGGCCTCCTCCAGGTAAGCTGGGAGTTGAACCTCGCTTCCCAGGAACAGTCTGTCATCCCTGCTGATGACACACAGGTGCCCTGCCCTGCACACTGGCTCTGCTCTCGAGAAACCTGGCGGCATGCCCAGGCCCTCAATCTCAGCACGGCCACCTGCCCAGACAGCCTCCCTCGCCCGCAGGAGGGCGCTTCTTGAGGCCGGGCCCAGGCCCAGGCCCAGGCACGGCCTCTATCGCATGGCAGGGGACCGGGCGCCATGACTCCAAGGCCCTTCCAGTCCTGACCGAGCAATGGTACCACCTGCAGGTGCCACCTGGGAACTTGGGGGTGTGAAGGGCGAGGGCAGGGAACAGAAGAAGGGCGGGATGGGATGTTATTGCTTCAGGACCAGCTGGAATAAACCTGGGTGTTCTAAGAGCCAGGCGAGAAGGCAGCCACTGGCCGTCCCTGCCACCCTCTGCCGGCACACCCTCTGCTCTGCACGCCCCCAGGCGGACCCCCCGGGAGCCCTCCGAGATCGCCTTTCCCTCTCAGGTTTCTCTGTGGCTGGGGACCCCAGCTCTCTTGTCATTGGAGCTGGAATTGGGAGTCAGCTTCTCAAAGGGAGGAATTATCTGGGCCTCTCCCCGCATCCCCGAGTCCCTTGTCCCTACCCAGTGGCCTGACACTGACCTGTTGCCTCAGTTCCCCGCTCTGCCCGGAGCACGGGCTCACAGTCCCATGAATACCCCGATGCTTCCTTTTCAGTGGCCTCGTGCTGCGTCTCTAGACTCTCATCAGACCGGAATCAGATCACAACGGGTCCACAGGTGGCTACATCTGTTACACCACTTTCAGCCCCGCGCCCTGCCACGGCAGCCTGGGCAGGAGGGCACTGCCCTCCCCAACTCCACCAGCACCCCCTCTGGGATCGGCCCCTGACCTCACTTTCACCAACACTGCGCATCCCAGTCCCCCAACCCTAGACTGTCACCCAGGAAGCTAAACTGTGACTGTTTGCAAATGGTGCTGAAATGGCTGCTTTTCTAAAGAAATAGATCGTGCATCTAGAAACGGATAAACATAATATTCAAACAGCCATGGGCATCTTGCTGTTTTCTTCCAACCTTTCTTAGACACAAGGCAGTCTGAAACAACCGTGTTCCTGCGTGAGCACCGCCGCCATCCTCAGAGGAAGTACGCACAGCTTGTAACATGGTGTCTGTCACTCTCAGGCATGTTTTCGTAGTTGTGCTACATATGGATGTATCCAGAAACGATATAGGCTACTGTTTTGCATGTTTTCAAACTTTATACAAATGGGACCATAATGTCCGCATCTTTCTGCAATTTGTTTTTCTACTCAACATTTGTCATGACGTGTCCAGGCAATTTTTAAAGCTCTGGGCTATGCATGCCCTGTGGGATGGCATTGCATCCCAGGCATGTAGTGTGCAATTCGCTCTCACAGACATGACTGCTGTGGCGACCCTGCCCTGCACGCATGCAAGAGTTTCCTTAAGGAGCACACATGTTGGCGCCCTTTTCATAGCATGTCTGTCTCCCCAGCAGGACACGTACGTGTCACTGTATCCCCGGTGCCCAGCACGCTGGAGGACACATGGGGCTCAGTGGAGTTTGTTAAAATGAACTGAGTTGGCAGGGATCTGCGGGGTCACCGATTCCAGCCCCTTCACTTACAGAGGAGGCACCTGATATCCCGACAGAGGGCAGAAAGGAATCTAGCGGCAGAACTGGGACCAGAGCCCCAAGCACTGCCCTGCCCCTCCCGTCCTAGCTGACCCTACCACACGCAGCGGGACTGGCGACTCTCAAACAAATGACCCAAAGGAGAGCGGGTGAAAGCAGGGGTACAGGGGTGCTAACGAGGTCACACCTGGCCACCCGGCCTCCAGAGTGGGCTCACACCGGCCACGTCCAGACTGAGGCCAGGGATCCACAGCCCCAATGCCTACCCTTTGGGGTCACCCTCCTCCTTCTAGCCCAGTCCAGTGGAGGACCCCAGACCTGGAAGCAGGAGGCCAGATGGCACGGCCTAGAGGTGACAAGTGGGCTCTGGGACCAGATGGCTTGTGATTGAGTCCCCACCCCATTTCGTACCAGCTGTGTGGCCTTAGGCGAGTTCCTTCACGCTCTGTGCTTCATCTCTCAAATGGGGATGGTAATTCTACCCACCCTGCTTACCATGACACCGGGGAACGAACAGGTCAGTCTGTACACAGCAGGCCACAGTGCTTTCATTCTCCTCCCCCCTCCCCCGAACTCCCAATCATGGCAGGGGCAGCGCCAGCGCCAGCCCTTGCACAGCCTGGCCTCACCGCCCACGCTGACTCTACTACCTGGCCTCGGGCTGGGGGTTTCTCTGTGCCCCAGTTCCTCATCGGAAGTGGGGGTGACAGCACCTGTCACGAGAATAAAATGAGATCAAACAATACACCTGGGCCTCAGAAAGCCGAGTTCGCGAGGCAGCCCCGCAGGCGAGGTCTGGCTGCTCTATCCTCCAGCGTGTCCCTGCTGACCAGGCCGCATGTCCCCATCACCACGGACCCCGAGGACAACGGGGGCGGCCCGTGGGCAGTGCCTGCGCAGTGCCTGCCACAGCCCTGCTGTACTGAAGGCTTCTCCTCCCGGGCGGGGGGGGGGGGGGGTAGAGTGGGCAAGGGAGCAGAGCGAAGGCATGGAGCCTCTCTGAGCCTCTGTTTGCTCATCTGTAAATGGGGATAACTGCTCCTTGCTACACAGACTCGTGATGAGAGTCGACGTGTGACATATAGAGTGCTGTAAGCTGCAAGCACGGTGTAGATTTAACTCACTAGTGTTATAGAGAGAAAGACCTGTGCTGCTTGCCGTAGATCCCCTCCTGCTCACACTTTGGGGGTGACACTGCAGGCCCTTCCTCCACGGGGCTCTCTGGCCAGCTCCACATGTGCCCACTGGGGCCTGGGCATGGCCAGCAGCCGGGAGAAAGGACAGGGAACTGGTGGCAATGTGGGAGGGGTGTCCGCAGCCCAGCCTCCCAGGCATGGCCCACGCTCGTTCCTGGGACTCAGGGCAGGGTGGATTCCAGGAGGATGAGCAGGATCATCTCCAGGTTTCTGGGAACATTCACTGAAGACCAACTCCCTAAAGTCCTTCCAGACCATTCCCCACTCACACCTTCAATGGCTCCCCATTGCCACTAGCAACATATAGCTCAGTGCAGCCTCAATCACCCCCACCCGGAGCTCTCACCCCACAGCTCAGCTTCAGTTTTCAGAGCGCCAGCGTTTTACCAGTGGCCTCCTGGGTGCAGAGAAGGGCTTTGAAGCTCGGCTGCTCACCAAACCACCTGGGCTGCTCACCAAACCACCTGGCTGCTCACCAGAGTCACCTCAGGGCTCTCACAAATACAGGTGCCTGTGTCCGACACTCAGGGATCCTGACTTGATTCGTGGGGGTGGGATTGGACAGCAGTGTTTTTAAAAGCTCCCGGGTGATTCTAGAGCCGAGAGCTGAAAAGCCCCGCAGGAGCTGAGCCCCGAGCCGAGTCCTTCTCCGGGACCTGGGGCAGCATCACTTCCCACGAAGAGGCAGTGCCCTCTGCGTCCTCCTCACTCTGCCTCCTGTTGGGGCCTTGCACCCCAAGAGCATCCTCCCTGTTAACAGCAAGCCCCTCGAAGGCAGCGCCCCATGTCTCCCACGCCTCTGCCCCCCTCCCCACACCACATAGGCCTCGGTAATAGTGACCGATCCAAGGCTGTCCATAGAACTCAGAAGACCAAGGCCACCCACATGGACCCAGAAGATGGGGGGAAACGAGGAACTGTCCTCTCTGTCTATGAGAAAAGGCCAAGCCCCGGACACTCACCAGGCACACAAGCCGGATGCTGCGGGCGCTGCCCCTGCCCACACATCAGGGGCCAAGGCACCTGCCTCGGCCTCTGCTCCAGGCGCTCCGGAGGGTCTCTCTCCCCTTTCCACAGTAAACACTGTGAGTGAGTGCATAGATGAACATACTCACTATGTACAAATTACACGATGCACATTATTCATACATATACACACATGCGTGTTGTCATTGAAATGAGTTCCCCTGGAGGTGTGGGAAGAGGAATTTCTCCAAACCCCTTGGCATCCCCAAGCAAAGGCTCTTGGAGTCACTGTCTATACAGCAGCACCTTATGCACAGGAAGTGCTCAGAACGCATCTGCCAAACTAAGTGATGAACTGAAAACCCACCAGCTCATCACTGCTTATGCCAACACGGCCATTTCCATACGTCAGGGGCCGGAGTCGACATGGAACACAGCACTGCGGCGACAGCCTCACGGACTCTGTGGCCCTTCCTGGGCGCAGGCCCGTGGGTGTGCGTCCTATCAGGCCTTGCACAACTGCCACCCTAGGCCAGTGGTCGGCAAACTCATTAGTCAACGGAGCCAAATATCAACAGTACAACGATTGAAATTTCTTTTGAGAGCCACATTTTTTAAACTTAAACTTCTTCTAACGCCACTTCTTCAAAATAGACTCGCCCAGGCTGTGGTATTTTGTGGAAGAGCCACACTCAAGGGGCCTAAGAGCCGCATGTGGCTCGTGAGCTGCAGTTTGCCGACCACGGCCCTAGGCCTATGTCAGGAACAGCAGCCTCCAGAATATTCTAGATACAGCCCTTTCCTCTTCCTCTGCTTCACATGGCCTAAGAGCCCACCAGACCATTGCACAGAGGACAAAGGCCATCTCCTCCCTGGTGACCCCAGAGCCCAGCAGAGCCGACCTCAGAGCCCACACTCCACCATTGTCCCCACTCCCAGCCCCTGCCACTCACTGCCACAGCCGTCTGCCCCACCCTGCCATCTGCTTCTCAGCAGACTCTCCAGAATTCTGGCAGATTCCAGGTCCCTAAGACATGGGGCTTCAAATCTGCTCTGACCTTGGAGTGGAGGGAGGGGATCTCTAGGTGTGAGAGGGAAACTTCCAAAGTTGAGGCCATAGTGAAGCCAACCTCTGGGCCCTCCTGCTCCTGCCCTGGCATGCAGAGGGCTGCTCCCACCTCCACCCAGCCCAGCAGTCACTGCACAGGGGCCGGGGCAGCCAGTAACACACCTGCCTGAGCTCCTGAGGACTATACACAGCAACACGCGGTAGAACACTAAGGCCAAGGTCAAAGCTTAGGGAGTGGGCTTCTGCGTGTGGGGTCACAGAGCTTAGCCTGCCTCTGCCTATAGGGATTTCTCATCATCCCAACTTTATGCCCATAGCCCTAAAAGCCAAACTACACCCCCCAAGATGATAACAGCCAGTTCACACTCCGATATGCTCACACCTATTGCTTATACCTACATGCTCACAACCTAAATGTTCATTCCTGATGTGCTCACACCATGATGTTCATTCCTGATGCCCTCACACCTACATGTTCATTCCTGATGCGCTCACACCTACATGTTCATTCCTGATGCGCTCACACCTACATGTTCATTCCTGATGTGCTCACACCATGATGTTTACTGCTAGATACTCACACTTGATGCTCACACATGTGTTCTCACTCCTGGATGCTCACACCTGATGCTCACACCTGGATGCTCACACTAGTGTACTCATACCTGATGCTCACACCTGTGTACTCACTCCTAATGCTCACACCTGTATATTCACTCCTGAATGCTCACTCTTGGATGCTCACACCTGGATGCTCACACCAGTGTACTAACACCTGATGCTCACTCCTGGATGCTCACTCCAGTGTACTCACTCCTGGATACTTACTCCTGATTTCTCATACCTATAGACTCACTCCTGAATTCTTACACCTGTGTACTCATTCCTGGATCCTTATTCCTGGATGCTCACACTTGTGTACTCACACCTGTGTACTCACACCTGGATGCTCACACCTGTGTACTCACACCTGGATGCTCACTCCTAAATTCTCACACCAGTATACTCACTCCTTAATGCTCACACCTGTGTACTCATTCCTGGATGCTTACTTCTGGATGCTCACTCCTGAATGCTCACTCCTGGATGATCATAGCTGGGTGCTCACACCTGTACACTCACACCTGGATGCTCACTCCTGGAAATTCACTCCTCCTTCCTTCCTGGTCACAAGGAGAAAATTACTAATCCTGTCCTGTGTCTGTGTGCTCAGCACTGGGAAAAACTGAAACCTACATATAGAGGACCTATTTATTGAAAACATATCTATATAGAAAAATATAAGGTAACATGGAAAATATGTTTTCCTACATAGGAAAAGTACGTATTTTCTAATCCTCTCTTTGAGGAAATTGAAGCCAGAGAGGTTCAAGGACCTACGTAGGTCATACGGTAAGTAAGGAGTAGGATCAGGATTTGAGCCCACGTTCCTGAGGCCACAGCTCATGCCCTGTAGCTTTGCTACGCAGCTTTTCCATCAAAGAGGGGCTCCAAGCAAGTCCTGCTGATTTGGGGCGTAACAGGAGCAATGAGGACTTTATTCTAGCAGCCCCAGAGCCAACCCTTCTCATCCTTTATCCATCCCCTTTACAACCGAATTGAGGGTCAATCGCCCGTTGGCAAATGTTCCTCCAGGCAATTGACGACCATAGTCTGAGTGCCTACCATGTGCTGGAGCCATAGGCTCAAGGCCTACGGACAGACGGACGCAGCTCCCCACTGCACCTGCACAGGCCTCTGCTCAGAACCATAGTCCTGTCCCCAGTGTGACTCCAGCTCTGGCAGCGAAGTCTCGCTGATACGCAACAGAGTTCAAAATCACAGGCTTGGCAGGAAGTGCCATCTATACATAGCTCTCCCATTCTGCAGGCACCGCTGGCTCCTCTGAATAAACGCTACCCTGCATCCAACGCCAGAACTCGGCAAGCAATACTGTATGTTTGCAATGAGATTGAGAACTAAAGGCAAGGTTGATTCTGATGTGAACACCAACCAAGCAAATGGGTTGTTGAAAACCCTATAATTTCCCTGCAACCCTTGACTTCACTAAACACACATTCTTAGCCCACAGCACAGTCAGGTAGGCATTAAACAACAACGAGGCCGTCCAACAATGATTTATGTGTAGCATAACCTTCTATAAAGAATTCCGCTCTGATTCCAGGGTCACTTACAGAGGTGCCAACTTAACCAAACAATGCTGCTTGCTCCCGCCCGCTGCCACGGCGTGATCCGGGCACCATGTTTGCCTGCAATTGTCTTACATCTGCTGAAATTTGCCCAGTGGGCGCTCTGGAAATGTAGTGCCTGCCATGGACTAAATGGGAAAGCAAAACACGACACGTGCCCACCGCCAGCGGCACCTGAGTGCATACCTGCACACACACACACACACACACACACACACACACACACACACGTCTGCCTGTCTCAGGAGCTGCGGCAAATGCTGCCGGAGCCACCGACAGGTGTGCAGAGGCTGAGCAGCCCTCTGGCCAGGGCACAGGGAGGGTGCAGGCATCAACCCAGAGCCCCGGTAGCCCCTTCCCTGGCTGCGCAGCCTTGGGGAGACGCCCCCACCACCGGGGCCTTGGTTTCCCTGTCTGTGAAGTGAGGTCAAGCACGTGTCTCCCTCGGCTGGGGGTGGATTCAGTGCGATGCCTGTGAACTGCTGTGTGAGCCGGAGGGCACGCTGCACAGGAGAGGTGGCACAGGCAGCAGGGCACAGTGAGGGGCGGCTCACGGCATCTCCAAGAGCTCACAGCACACCGCTCCGGACTCGGCGCCGGCTCCACCCCGCCCGCACTCTATGGCCGTGGGCAGGTGAGCAGAAGACTGTGCCTCAGGCTCCTCATCTGCCAAATGGGGACAATAACGGTGCCCGCTGCACAGGACACTTGTGAGGATGAAGTGAAACCACGCGTGAGAAGCACTGGCTGCAGAAGAGCTGAATGCCTGGTCATTTATTCCCTCGCTAACCATTATTCAACCACGATGATGATTTCAGGTTAGGCCGCTGGCTGGGGAGAGAGTCCCTGGGCCCCTTCTGAACGCTTCCTTGTCATCTCTAACCTGCAAACCGGATTGTGTGTGTGTGTGTGTGTGTGTGTGTGTGTGTGTGTGTTTTCTGTAATCCTCACTTAAGGATATTTTTCCATTGCTTTTTAGAGAGTGGGAGAGGGAAAAAAAGACAAAAATATCGATGTGAGAGAAGCACATTGATTGGTTGCCTCCTGAACGTGCCCTGACCAGGCCTGGGCCGGGGAGGAGCCTGCAGCTCAGGCATGTGTCCTTGATGGGACTCAAACCCGGCCCCTTCAGTCTGCAGGCGGACACTCCATCCACTACGGCTTAGTGACTAAGCCAAGCTGGCTGGGGCCACACTGCGCTTGAAGGCACGAGGAAGTGGGTTTCTCTCTGCACACACGTGGATTTGATCCGTGCGTTTCCTCCCCTCCCACGCTCCTCTAACTGCGCAAGTCACCCATCTCGCTGTGTCCGCCCCTGCCTGAAACGGGGAAGGTAAGGGTTACTGTGAGGAGCTGATGAGGTCATGGGAAAGCACCTCGCAGACGGCGCGTTAAGGAGACACGAGTCATTCACGAGCCAGGGACGGCGCCCTTGGAGCAGGTGAGACCCAGGTGGTTTGCGGAGTTGATCTTTGCCACATCTCGCCACTGCCTCCCTCATCCTACCCATATAGTACCACGGCCCGTGTGGAATCAAACACCGCTGAGGCCGCTGATCCAGCCACTGCGCACGGCTTTCTCAAGATCACGTTCAGGGGAGCCGTTCTGGAATCTGTGACCCGGCAGCACTGCGGCTCTAGGCGGCTGACCCCTGGCCAGCCTGTGCTCTGCCCCCCCCACCCAGCCCCCAGAGAGGGCAGCAGAGCCGAGGTCAGGCATGTCCCGAAGCTGAGTGGCCACTTCCCTGCTGGCTTGGGCCGCTCCTCCACCTGACATGCGTCTCTCCAGAGGCTTAATTTTCATCTGAAGACTTCCATGTGTGCCGGGTGTCATTGTCCCCATTTCGTGGGTAAGTTGAGGCTTTGAAAGGAATTTACCCCGGTCACCAATTAAGACCAGCGGACTCTGCAGCCTGGCTCCTTCCTGCCACAGCCTAGAGGTTATTCTGGTGACTTTTAAATCCATTCTTAGCAGGAACTGGGAAAGATGCCATGGAAAAAGTCATATTTGAAGCGGACTTTGAGAGATGGGTAGATTTTAGACAGGCAGAGGAGGACAGTCTGCCAATGAAAGAGAAACCCCCGTGAGGAGTTACAGTCACGCGCCCCAAGAATGGGCAGGAGAGGGCCGAAGGAGGCGTGAGAGCTCAGCCGGCCTGGGCTTCTTCCTCGGTGAGGGCGGGTGGATTCCCGGCCTGCAGGCCCTCCCAGCTCGGACAGCCTGCGACCCGCTCATTTGTAGCCACGTGTGCACCCTGGTTCCAGGCCCACCTCCTCTCTCTGCTCTGCCACCCCCTCCTCGTGGGTGCAAACTCCCGGGACCAAAGCAGCCGTAGGCCCAGCCCGAGCCAAATGCAATCAACAAGTCGGGTCCGCTTTCCACGCCGACCTGGACCGTGCTCGACTGCGTGCTGTGTTGAGATCATGCATCCTTGTCCATCAGAGCTGACAGCATGAACCGAATCCTCAATGTCCAGTCAGACTGTCTCTGTGTCTCCCCCGGGGCCGGAAACACAGCCAGCTCCCAGGAACGCCTCCTGTGAGAGGCCTGTTTCGTCCACGGACCTTTCAGCTGGAGACCGCTGCCCCTCAGAACAGCAAAACCTGTGGTCAGTGCACACACACCTCCGGTCCCCACACAAGTCCTGGAGCCAGGGGCGGCCCTCCTCCTCTGTGGAGGCCGAGGACAGTCCGTTGTGAGTGGGAAGCCTGCTCTGGAGAGGCAGCGGGGCAGAGCCTCCCACGGGATCCCAGCTCAAACCAGGCTGCCTCTCGCTGTGTGGCCCGGGGTAAGTTGCTTAACTTCCCTGAGCCGCAATGTCCTCATGCATCAGATTGGGTGGGTGAGGGCCGGGGAGGGAGACCAACACAACACAAATGTTCTCTCTCAGAGGGTATTGTGAGGGTGAGAGGTAATATGTGTGCATGTACACACAATGCCGACCACAGGGTCTCAGTCCGGAGAGGGATCATCGTTCGCCGTCTCGGGTTATGCCGTGGGCCCTCGGGAGGAAGAGGTGTAAGGCTCGCCCTCCTGCAGCAGACGGACAGATAGAAATATACCCGACGACAGACGGAGGGAGCGCTGCAGGGGTGGAGCCAGAGAAGAGTTCTGCCCGGGTTAGGTGGGGGCTCGCGGAAGAGGACACGTGACCCAAGTGCAGGGACAAGGGCGGGGGCGGCGTGCACAGGAGAGGCGGGGCCGATGCGGGCCGCGCAGCAGGCCCAGAGAAAAGAGCTGCAGAAACCCATGACCGACGTGGAACCCTGGGGAGACTCCTTGGCGCTCACCTTGGGCACAGGCGCTGCAGGCAGGGAGCACTGCCCACTTTCGGAAAAGACCCCTTGGGCCGGAGTCCTCCCCGCCCTGCCGCCCCCTCGCCAGCACGCAGTGTGCCCAGTGTGTGCCCGGCCCGGCCAGGGCGGAGGACAAGCCCACATCCAGCAGCCCTGTTCCCATAGACGAGGCAGCGGCTCCAGGCCTGGCCTCCAGGGCAGCAGCAAACACATCTGGCCTGCATCTGAGCCGTGTCCCAACCTCCCCTCCGGGGCCACCGCCGCCGCAGGATGCTGGGGAAGAGCATGCTGGGAAACTCCCGCAGGAGCCCGCATCGATATAATCAGGTCTGGTGGAAATTAAAAGCTATTAGAAACAGGGCCGGATTTATCTCTATATCCAATAACACACATCGTAATGGCGAGCGTGCAGATGGGAAATTAAACCGGCCCGGCTTCGCTGCAGGCCTTAATGGTATGTTCGTGCACAGCTCTGGCCCTGTGACTCCCAGGCCGCCCGCTCAGAAAAGCGAGTTCCCCTGGAGACCAAGTCCCCGGGGGGAAGTAAGGGTAGGAGCCCGCCCAGCACAGGCCGAGGCTGTGCTTCTGTCTTTAAGCGGCCTGACTGGGGGGAGGTGGCCGCCTGGAGGGAAGGAAGGGGTGCAGGAAGGGGCAGGTGTAGCTCCAGGAAAGCAGCACCTCGGGCTGGCTCTCCAGCCCCACAGACCCCTGGGAGAGCACAGCAACACCGGCTTCGAGCCAGAGGCCGGTCTAGGAGCTTACCCGCCCGCCCCCTCCCCCTCCCAGATGTGGGCAGCGGGAGGCCAGCCTGGGAACAACTTTCCAATGCACAGAGCTTGTGTAGCCCCAAGCCCGAATTCCTTCCAAAGCCCCTCGCAGAAATCCTGAAAGCTGGCTCCTCATTCCCAGGGGCCTGGACCCACCCCTTCCTCCCAGGGCACCTGCTCTCCCGGGCCTGATTGGCCACCTCAGCCTCTGCCCCGCCTCCTGCCCTGGAGCACCTGCTCCTGCTGGCCCTGTGCTTGGTGACGAAGCTGAGCCCAGCCTTGCAGTCGACACCACGCTCCCTGGATGGGATGGAACGCCGGCTCCGGGTCCTTCCTTAACCCAAGGCAACCTCAACATTCCATCTCCCCCAGCATGGCTGCCTTCCAACCTACCAGCCAACACAATCAAGCGCACACACAGTCCAGTGTGAGCTTGGATAGCAGAGAATCACATGTTTATGGAAAAAAATCTATAAAGAATTTGTATTTTCCAAAACGAAAGCATGCAACGTGCGGGCCCGGGTTCTGGGCCCTCAGCTTCAGAGCCTGAACGGCCCAACCACTGTCTCTGGCTCTCAGGGATTCCTCCGGGTGCGGGCATTGGACGTGTGTGCTTTGGGGAGTCTGTCCCTGATCTAAACTGTAGCTGTAACGCGATCTCGAATGATGATGGGAGGGCTGGAGGGCTGAGCAGGGGAGGAAGTCTCCAAGGCCGAAGGAGAGAACGGGGTCCTGCAGAACCAAGCTTCCCGGTGCCTGCAGGAGAGCACAACCCCACTGAGCACTGCGCCCTTTGGGGCCACAGCCCAGTCCCCACATGAAAGACGGCCCGAAGCACCCACTGCAAGAGTCTCACCAAGTAACCCCGCCCCCCCCCCCCCCCCCCCCCCCCCGCCCAGCTCGCTGACGCCAGCACCGAGCCCAGGGGCCAAGTTCGCCCCTTCTCTGCTCTCTGAGCTGGGCTGCTCGCTCCCCACGCCCTGCGCTAACCGCTCTTGCAGCGCCTCTGTCCACGCTGTCCCCACATGCCTTCCCCAACCGGTCACCCCTGAACGGCGGTGGGCACCCCTGCGTGTGCTGGGGGCGGTGTTAGGAGCCAGGGAGTGTGGAGGAGAGCAGTCCCGTTCCCACCCTCAGGAAGCCCAGTCCCGCGGGGTCACAGACCCTGTTACGTAATGACACACATGCCCACCAGGAAGCAGCAGCACGGGGCGCTCCCCGCACCGCGGGTCACGTGAGAGCAGGGCTGTCCTCCACGCTTCCCGCAGACTCCGACGCTCCATGTAAACGCTTCTCCTTCTTAAGTAGTTAATCCTCCTCCTCATTGCATACGGTTGGGGAACTGAGGCTCTGGGGTGTAAGTGACTGGCCCAGCTGGTAAGCAGTGGAGTGAGTGTCAAGCCCAGGCAGTCGGGTCCTAAATTCTAGACGCTTATGAATCCCTGCATTCGACTCGGATCCAAAAAGCCTCCCCGAAAAGCCAACACGGACGTTTCTCCCCTCAGGAGGCCGAGGCCTCGCTGCCCGCAGCACACAAGCCTTCACGGTGCCGCTCTCCCAGACACACCTGTGCAGGCGGGGGGCAGCTCCCTGTGCATGTGGGGGGGCAGCTCCGTGTGCATGTGGGGGGGCAGCTCCCTGTGCAGGCGGGGGGCAGCTCCCTGTGCACGTGGGGGGGCAGCTCCCGGTGCAGGTGGAGGGGCAGCTCCCTGTGCAGGCGGGGAGCAGCTCCCTGTGCACGTGGGGGGGCAGCTCCCTGTGCATGTGGGGGGGCAGCTCCCTGTGCAGGTGTGAGGGGGGCAGCTCCCTGTGCAGGTGTGAGGGGGGCAGCTCCCTGTGCAGGTGTGAGGGGGGCAGCTCCCTGTGCAGGTGTGAGGGGGGCAGCTCCCTGTGCACGTGGGGGGGGCAGTTCCCTGTGCAGGTGTGAGGGGGGCAGCTCCCTGTGCAGGTGTGAGGGGGGCAGCTCCCTGTGCAGGTGTGAGGGGGGCAGCTCCCTGTGCAGGTGTGAGGGGGGCAGCTCCCTGTGCAGGTGTGAGGGGGGCAGCTCCCTGTGCAGGTGTGAGGGGGGCAGCTCCCTGTGAAGGTGGGGGGCAGCTCCCTGTGCACGTGGGGGGGCAGCTCCCTGTGCAGGTGGGGGGGCAGCTCCCTGTGCACGTGGGGGGGGGCAGCTCCCTGTGCAGGTGTGAGGGGGGCAGCTCCCTGTGCAGGTGTGAGGGGGGCAGCTCCCTGTGCAGGTGGGGGGGCAGCTCCCTGTGCAGGTGGGGGGGCAGCTACCTGTGCAGGTGGGGGGGCAGCTACCTGTGCAGGTGGGGGGCAGCTCCCTGTGCAGGTGGGGGGGGCAGCTCCCTGTGCAGGTGGGGGGGCAGCTCCCTGTGCAGGTGTGGGGGGGCAGCTCCCTGTGCAGGTGGGGGGGCAGCTTCCTGTGCAGGTGTGAGGGGGGCAGCTCCCTGTGCAGGTGGGGGGGGCAGCTCCCTGTGCAGGTGTGAGGGGGGCAGCTCCCTGTGCAAGTGGGGGGGCAGCTCCCTGTGCAGGTGGGGGGGCAGCTCCCTGTTTAGGTGGGTGGGGGCAGCTCCTTGTGCAGGTGGGGGCAGCTCCCTGTGCATGTGGGGGGGCAGCTCCCTGTGCAGGTGTGAGGGGGGCAGCTCCCTGTGCAGGTGGGGGGCAGCTCCCTGTGCAGGTGTGTGGGGGGGCAGCTCCCTGTGCAGGTGGGGGGGCAGCTCCCTATGCAGGTGTGGGGGGGGGCAGCTCCCTGTGCAGGTGGGGGGCAGCTCCCTGTGCAGGTGTGAGGGGGGAAGCTCCCTGTGCTGGTGGGGGGCAGCTCCCTGTGCAGGTGGGGGGGGCAGCTCCCTCTGCAGGTGGGGGGGCAGCTCCCTGTGCAGGTTTGAGGGGGGCAGCTCCCTGTGCAGGTGTGAGGGGGGCAGCTCCCTGTGCAGGTGTGGGGGGCAGCTCCCTGTGCAGGTGTGGGGGGGGCAGCTCCCTGTGCAGGTGGGGGGGCAGCTCCCTGTGCAGGTGGGGGGCAGCTCCCTGTGCAGGTGGAGGGCAGCTCCCTGTGCAGGTGGGGGGGGCAGCTCCCTGTGCAGGTGGGGGGCATTTCCCTGTGCAGGTGTGGGGGGGCAGCTCCCTGTGCAGGTGGGGGGGGCAGCTCCCTGTGCAGGTGGGGGGGCAGCTCCCTGTGCAGGTGTGGGGGGCAGCTCCCTGTGCAGGTGTGGGGGGGGCAGCTCCCTGTGCAGGTGGGGGGGCAGCTCCCTGTGCAGGTGTGGGGGGGCAGCTCCCTGTGCAGGTGGAGGGCAGCTCCCTGTGCAGGTGTGGGGGGGCAGCTCCCTGTGCAGGTGGGGGGGGGGCAGCTCCCTGTGCAGGTGGGGGGGCAGCTCCCTGTGCAGGTGGGGGGGCAGCTCCCTGTGCGTTAAGTACACAAGCTGGGAAGACAGGCCTGGGTCCGCCCTGCCCCTCCACTAGCTGTGTAACCCAGAAGTTACTTCACTTCTTCAAGCCTCAGCTTCCTCTTCCGTAAAGGAGAGGGTGAAGATACACGTATGGGCATTTATACGGATAAAATGAGATATTACATGAACGTTCCTTAGCCCAGTGTCTGGCGTATAGGAAGCACTCAGAATTCCTTCTCCTTTTTTTCTCCTCCTCCTCAGACAGGACATGCAGTCCCCATCACTGTTGGGGCTTCGCCCAGAGAGGTGGCAGGTCCAGGTCTCTCTGGGCTCAGCAGCCCATGGTCCCTGCAGCACCACCCCTGGGGGCTGTGCACCTCGTGCCTCATCGGGGCACAGGAGTCCCGGCCTCTTCGTCCCAGACCCTGTGGAGCTGCACGTGGCCACCTGGCGGGGCCCAGCCACCGCTCCAGCACCGTCCGGGCCTCTGGCGTGCCCGCGCCCCTGTGTGCTGCCCACATAGGCTCTCGCCCCAGCCCGAGTGCGCACCCAGCCTCTCCCGCTCACTGGGGTTTCACACGCGGGGGGGGGGGGGGGCACCTGCTCACGCGGCCTCGGACTCCTGCCCACCACCAGTCCTGGGGCCAGGAGACAGGACCAGCTGGCCATCTGCCCGCGAGTGAGAGGAGGAAGACGTCCCGAGAGCAAAACACACGTCAATGTCTCACAGAAAGGGTGCTGCCTCGTTAGCTGCGAACACGCCCAGGCGCCCGTCTTCTCCCAGCTGGGCCCTGGGACCACCCAGAGCCTCACCCCTGCCAGGCCGGGCTCCCCCGAGGGGAGGGTCCCGACAGGGGCCAGAGCACCGGGCTATTCAATGGCCTCCCACAGGGCCCAGTGCGCCGGGGCTGGGAAGCCCCACTTCTGAGGCTGCGCGCACAGAAGTCTGTCCTCCCCAACTAACCCGGACACCTGAGCGGCGGAGTCCCCTCGTGGGACTGGTGATGGGACGTCAGCGCGGAAGGGCACTCAGCACCAGGCCAAGTGCCTCCTCTGCAGAACGAAGCCAGGTCCCGGGAAGAAGGAAGAGGGGCCGTGGGGAGCGGGGAGGTGGGACGAGGGACACGGTGTGTCACGAGGCCTGGAGGTATTTTGAGGACTGGAGTCCTCTCTTGGGTCTGTTTTCCTGCCGAAGGGGAACCCTGACCAGGAAAAGGAGCCGACGCTGAAGGCTGCACCCCAGCAGCCTGACAGGTGAGCCTGCCACCTGGCATTCACCTCCCTCCCAGGGCCAGGCGGAGAGAGGGGTCAGGGGGGAACAGCCGGGATTCTGAGGGGTCTCAGCTGCCTCATGAAAGAAGCCCCAGACGGCCCTGCAGAAATGCAAGGACGCGGGCCACACGCCAGCTCTACGCTCCTCTCCCACAACCTCCACAAACAAGGCTTCCAGCCTCGACTCCCATCCTGAAGAGCAAGGGCGAGAAAAGACCCAGGGTCAGGGGTCAGGGCCCCACACACCTGGCGGAGGCTGCTGGCACACGCTGTGCACCTCCCACACCGAGGGCACCGAGCGGCGACCAAAGACACCTTGCCGAAGCATCACCAGAACAACAGCAAACTGCTCCCCAGAACCAGCCTCAAGACCTCGGCGAGCTCACCGCCCCACAGCACCCCTGAGACATCGCTCCCCGTCCCCCCGTCCACACACACACACACACACACACACACACACACACACACCCCGGCGTGGCCCGTGGTCTTCCTACCTGGGACGATGGAGACTGTGTCCTTCTCCCAGGACACCACGCTGACGTGCTCCTGCACGGAGGAGGGGATGAGGCACTTGAAGACGGCCATGCTTCCACGCATGCACCGCTGATCCTCCACCCGGACGGTGTAGGGTTCCCTGAACACTGCGGAGAGATGGCCGGGAGGGCCTGTCGTGGCTCCACTGGACACGGGGCCCAGAGAGGCCCTCAGCTCCCTCAGCACCCCAGCCTCAGCCTCCCCACCTCTTCCCACCCTCCCACTTACCCAGCCCAGGAGTCCCTGCCAGGATTTAAAAAAAATATATTTTAATTGATTTCAGAGAGGAAGGGAGAGACAGAGAGAGAGAGGAACATCAATGAGAGAGAATCATTGATCAGCTGCCTCCTGCATGACCCCCACTGGGGATGGAGACTACAACCCGGCCTGTGCCCTGACAGGGAATCGAACTGTGACCTCGGGGTTCATAGGTCGATGCTCAACCACTGAGCCACACAGCCGAGCCCTGCCAGGATCTGACTCCTGCCTGTGCGGCTCCTTCTTTAGCAAGCTCCCCCCCACCGCCCCCGGGCAGCCCACTCTGCCTCTGAAACACCAGCCTTCCTTCGCGAGGTCCACAAATCCCACACGGGCCGCCCACGGCCAGGCGCTAACAAACTGGACTAAACGGGAAGGACGCTGAAGCGCCTGAGGCCTGCAGTGTGATCACATTCAACAGGGGTGTGATGTGAGGGACTATTCTAGAATTCATCCAAGGAAGCCAAACTGGAGTTCCCACATTATTCCTCGGCCCAGGGGGGCAAGAGTTTTGGGCACGGGGGCCATAAGTTGCCAAATAAAAATGGACGTGTGATCTCCTAACAGATTTTTGTTGGGTTTGGGCACGGCCCCGCACTGTGAGAAGCAGTTTGGGGAAGTGGAGGACTGGAGCAGACTGGGGGCTTGCTGGCTTCCTGGGCAGGATGGTTGTCGCTCTCTGTGTCTCTAGAAATGTAGCGTGCAGAGACACGGGCGGGCGGGCGTCTCCACGCTCCTGCGAAGCACAGCCTCCTTGCTCTCTCCACCTCCTAACACTGCCAGCACCTGAGCCGCCTCCGGCCTCAGACCCTTCCTCCCAGCGTGCCGGTCCCGGCTGGTTCTGGGGCTGAAACATGTAGCCACTCCATGTGTCAGGCCCATGTGGACGGGCCCAGCCTTAGCGGGGCCCGGGGCCTGCCCCCCCTTGTCCTCCTCCGCTTGGCCTCTCCTGGGGGCTCGCTCCATCCTTCGACCCCTTCTCTGCCGAGGAGATCCGGAGCCCCACTGCCCCCGACCTTGTCCTCAGCAGGCACCTGGGTGGTGCCCTCCTGCCCCCCTGCCCTGGCTGTCAGGGGACATCCGGGCCCAGCAGCCCCCCACCCCCGCCCCCAGGTTCATCAAGAGCCTCTTAATTGCTGTGTTTCCTGTCGGGCCGCCCTGCCGCCTGCTGAGGGCTCAGTTCCGTCCCAGGCTGGTGTGGTGTGATGGGAAGAGACACCGCTGAGTGGGAGGGAGAGGGGTGGAGGCAGGCGCGGCCGCTGGCTCTTCCTGGGTTTGGGCGCAGCACTGCGGGTATGGGGTGCACACGGGGGAGACCGAGGGAAGCTGACCCTGGAGGGAAGCAGAGGGGAGGAGGAGAGCATGGGGTTGGGGTGCACCCCCAGGATGGGCCAAGGGACCAGCAGAGGCCAGTGATTAGGGTGTCAGACAGGCGGGCGCTGCCTCCTACTCTGTAAAAGGAAATAATAATAACAATAATGACAGTAATAGTAATGCAGCGGGGAGAAGGCCTGGCACCCGGAGGCAGGGCCACGGGGCTGGGCCTCATTACAGAGCCATCTCTGTGAGCACTGGCGCGCTCTGGGCAGCTGACGGGGCCTCTCTCGGTCCCTCATTGGCTGGAAACACTCTATAGGGTCATTGTGAGAACTGCACCCAAACCCAACGAAGGGTCTGTGCCAGGTCATGTGACCTCACTTCCTCTTGGCCCGGGCGTGCTCCCTCCCGGCCGGCCCCCTGCGTTTCAGGGGACAACGGAAGGGCCGCTCCTGAAAGGCAACCCCACAGGCGAGGCTCTGAGCGTGGCCCTGGGTTCTGAGGTCACTTCCTCCCCCCAAACGAAGTGGGAAGAAGGTCAGCTGCTTAATGAAGAAGTCTCACCCTCCTCGCTCCCACACGCCTGGGCCCAGCGATTCGGAGCCTGTACTTGCGACAAGCACTCCTGAGCCCGGCGGCCCCGGAGTCAGAGACCTCGCTCCAGAAGTCTCTCCTGTGCCGAAGCACGGTGCTCAAGGCCGGACCCCTGCAGGGGGCTCCGAGGCCACCTATCCTCCCACCACAGCTCTTCCCAGAAAACCACTCCCCAAGGTCCCCGCTTTCTTCCTGTGGAGGCGCCCTCACAGCTGAGGCTGGCACCCGGCGGACAGGGCCGTCCTCGCCACGCAGCTGCCCGGGGCCTGCCAGGCCTGCAGACCTGCCTCCCAGAAATGAGACTTTCTGTTTCCTTTAGAGCAGCCGCCTGAGGGGCCTCACTGCCCTGACCTCTTACCATTTCCAAAGGCCAACGCGGTCCCTGCTAACAGTCTCCCACCATGACTGTGGCCTGAATGGCTGTTCTCGGGAGAAACATTGGCCTCGCACGGCCGTCACCAGGGTGGATGAAGGGCAGCGTGGGGAGCAGGAGACCGCAGCGATGAGATGCACGGCTGCCCCGCACAGCAGCAGGGGTGAATCCCACACACAGAACGGTGAGCAAACGGCTCAAGAAAACACGGACTGTGGGACTCCAGTTTTATAAAGTACAGACACCGGCAATATCAACATGGCAGGAGTCAGGACAGTGGCTTCTCCCGGGGCCTGGTGATGGGAAACGCATAAGGGGGCTTCCGCGTGACTGACTGCATGTCCTGAACTGGGTATCAGTTAGACTTTGGAAACTGCATCAAGCTGCATGCGTATAATAAATGCACTTCTCTTTATATATCTATAGTAATGAAAGTGTAATATGCTAATTAGACTGGATGGCCGGACGACCTTCCGGACGAAGCTGCGGTGACAGGGGCCAAGGCAGAGGTGGTTAGGGGCGATCAGGCAGGCAGGCGAGCAGTTAGGTGTAGGAAGCGGTTATAGGGTTAAGCCTCTGACTGACCTGTGGCAGGGTCACAAACAAGTTCGTTTGGAGGGCAGACCCCTCCCAGCATAATTAAGCCTGATCCTGTAACTGATCCCTAGATCTTTCCTGGGTAGCTAGTGGGCTGTGGGAGGGGCAGCAAGTGCTGCCAAAACAAGTGAAACTTACAAGAACATTGTTAATTGCCTTGTTTGTCCCTGATTATAAATAAAGCCTCAGCTTTGCAGTCTGGATCTGTTCTGTGGCCTCAGCCAGGCACAGAAAGATCCACCCAGCTCCCAGCTTCATGAATCTATTTCTGCATCTTGTTTTATTTCTAATATTTCTCAATCCCTGGCCGCCTCCATTTAGAACCGGTTCGTTCATCTCTCTTTCTGTGCGGGACGCGGAAAAGGGAGATCCCCGCCATGTCTGGCCCCCGCCGCATCAGGCCCCTGCAGTTAGGGGCGATCAGGCAGGCAGGCGAGTGGTTAGGGGTGATAAGGCAGGCAGGCAGAATAGTTAGGAGCAATGAGGCAGGCAGAGTGGTTAAGGGCAATGAAGCAGGAAGAGTGGTTAGGGGCAATGAAGCAGGCAGGCAGAGTGGTTAGGGGTGATGAGGCAGGCAGGCAGAGTGGTTAGGGGTGATGAGGCAGGCAGGCAGGGTGGTTAGGGGTGATCAGGCAGGCGAGCAGTTAGGAACCAGCGGTCCTGGATTGCAAGAGGGCCCAATTCTGCCTAAACCAGCAGTTGGACATCCCCCGAGGGGTCCCAGATTGAGTGAGGGTGCAGGCCGGGCTGAGGAACCCCCCTCCCCCGCTCCGTGCACGAATTTCGTACACCGGGCCTCTAGTTGTTTCAATAAAGTTTTTATTTTTAAGTTACGAAGGAAGGAAAGAGCTCATTGGGTGTTTTCCATGAGTCAAGCACCAACAGGACCACTGCATGTAGATGTGTGCGATCTCACAGTGATCACAGGCAGTGAGAAGCAGGGCAGAGACTGGCGAACCCTTTGTGGGTGAGGAAACTGAGACTCAGAAAGGGGTGCTCTCACCCGGCCTCATGGCTCAGGGGCTGAGCGTCAACCTAGGAACCAGGAGGTCACTGGTTCGATTCCCGGTCAGGGCACAGGCCCGGGTTGTGGCTCCATCCCCAGTGTAGGGTGTGCAGGAGGCAGCCGATCCATGATTCTCTCTCATCATGGATGTTTCTGTCTTTCTCTCCCTCTCCCTTCCACTCTGAAATCAACACAAATATTAAAAATAAATAGCAAGCAGTGTTCTCAGCCTAAGGACCTACAGTGACGGCAGAGAGCTAAGATCCCAAAGAACAGAACTTTCCTCGAGGGACTGACTTTTGCCAACCCCGCCCCCCCAATGTTACCCATGTGTCTTCAGAATGATGGGTGCTGCCCGCTCCCCATCTCGGCCCTCCAGACTGCGCTCCCCCAGCGGGGCGGGGCCGGCCTCACCTGCTTTGACGCGGATGTTGGGGCTGCGGATCTTGCCAGCGGCGTTCTCCGCGGTGCAGAAGTAGTCATTGTCGTGGATAAAGCTGTTGAAGGCGGAGGGGGAGAAGGGGTAGAGCTGCAGCGTCCCGTTGGCGTGCACGTGCCGGATGTGGGGCACGTCGTAGATGTCGTCCCCCGTGGCCAGGTACCATCGAAGGGCTGCGCTGGGGGATCCCGCGGCCGGGCAGGGCACCACGACCCCCACGGAGCTGGAGAAGGTCACCTGCTGCAAGGAGTCATTCACAAAGTAGAGGCTGGTGCCAGCATCCTCCGGGCGGGCTGCGGGGCGAGGGAGAGGCTCGGTTAGGGCGTTGGTAAGACCCTCATAGCCAGAGGCAGCGAGCCCACACTCAGGACTGCCAAGCACCTCGTCCCACAAGCGCTTACTGAGCGCCGACTGTTTACCGGCCCTGCCCACGGTGAGCCGGAGGCAGACCGCCCTGCAGAGGCTCCGGCCTTGCACAGGGACAGTTAACACATCGCGTGGCAAGAGGAGCCACCACTCCGCTACACTGGAGGGTCGGAAGCCCTTGTTTAGATGACAAATATTCATTGAGCAGCTCCTGTACGCAGGCGGTTCACACCCAGACCTCCGTTCACCTGTGCCATCCTGCGGGGAGGAGGTACTGCTTCTCTTCATCATTGTCTTTTACAGGCTGAGAAGAGGTAGGCGACTTGCCTGAGATGACACAGCGAATAAGCCCCAGAACAGACACGTGGCTCCATTGCTCCCAAAGAGGGTCTCGGTGCACTCTGTACCCGCCACAGCCGACAGGTAAAAGGTGTAAGACCGTGTTCTGCAAGGCGTGGCTGAGGGAGTGGGGTGCTCACCTGGAAGACGGAGACCCCAGGAGACCTTGAGAGCTGCCTTGACCCCTGGAGGCCAGTTTGGAAAAGGCGCAGCCCACAGCGGAAGGACGACGGGTTATCGGGAGCGGATGCCCGTGAGTGTGGGAGCAGGAGCCCGCCCCACTTCTCAGCCTGCCCCTGCCCTGGCGGCCTGTGGAGTGCCCTTTCCTCAGCCCGTAAAACGTGGGGAGGATGGACCAGGCCGCAGACTCCATCCGCCCGGCAGGTGGCCCCAGCCACACACGCTCACACGAAGAGCCTGCTCCCTGGCAGCTGCTGCTGGGGCAGGGCCACCCAACAGGGAGGGCAGCGTCTGCAGGGCGCGTCTCAGCTTGGGACCTCAGCGTTCCTGCCCCAACGGGAGCAGCCCTGAGGGAGGGAATCAGGGCCCTGCCTCCCCATGGAGAGGCCTGCCCCTTTAAGAAGGACCACCTCTGACCAGGAGGAGGAGAGAGCCTGGTCCCAGGTCTGCTGCTGGAAGCCACGCCCTCTCCACCAGGAAGATCAAGGACCACACAAACCACTTGGCTGCTACTCAGAGTGCAGGGGACCCACTTGCCCTCAACTTCCACCACTTTACGGCAGGGGCAGGGCCCACTCTGGACCGCATTCATATTCTTGGCTTAACTCTGAGCCGGGCCTCCAGGGAGACTGTACCAGGCAGCGCGCTGAGGGGGCCACTGAGCTTCATTGGTTAGAGCGATTCACATCATCTCATAAGGAGCCACGTGGAGCCACGGGCAGCAGCGTAGACACACGTCCGTCCTCGGCTCCGGCTGAGGCGTGGGGGCGACCTCTTACAGCAAGTGCATCGGCTGCCCTGCTGGGCACTGCTCGCTGAGTGCCCAGAGGCTCCGGGAGTGGCAGCATCCCTCCCCCTCCTCCTCCTCCTCCTCCTCCTCCTCCTCCTCCTCCTCCTCCCACCGCCTCCTGGGACAGTCCTGCTGCTGGTAGTTGAGCAAGTCTGCTCTGGGGAAGAGGAGGGTGGCCACCAGGAGACCCCGAGAAGCTCAGATGTGCCCACTCGCAGTGGCTGGAGTATTCCCCAAGGTCACTCAATCACACCATTTCATAGGTGGGCAAACTGAGGTGTAGGAAAGCTTCTCTCAGGATCCACCTTCGCCAGGTTCCCTTCCCCGAGCCTGCTCACCTCCTGAGAGACTTCCCTGCTGAGATTCAGTCAACAAATCATTGTCGAGCATCTTCAACATGCCAGGCACCATTGTTCGCACGTTTCTTATAGGACCTCTCTTAGTCTCCCCACTACCTTACCAGGTCGGCATTATACTCATCCCCGTTTAAAGCTGAGGAGACTAAGGTACTGAGAGATCAAAGCCACTCACCCAAGACCACACAACCGGTGAGTGAGGGCTCTGAGAGGCGGACGCAGGCCAGCTGGGCCCAGAGTCCGATTTCTAACCATGAGATCTGTAGCCACCGCCACAATACACAGGGGACTTCCTGCTCCTCAAGCACCACCTGGCCGCCAGCTTCCATATTCAACCATCCGGGACAGAATTAATACAACTACACACACACACACACACACACACACACACACACACACACATACACACATACACACACATATACACACATACACATACACATACATACATACACATACACACATACACATATACACACATACACACATACACACATACACACACATACACACACATACACACACATACACACATATACACACATACACATACACATACATACATACACATACACACATACACACATACACACACATACACACACATATACACACATACACATACACATATACACACATACACACATATACACACATACACATACACACATACACACACATACACACACACATACACACACACACACACACAGCCTTCCTGGGGTGGGGGCTGTAGGACCGGCACTTCAGACAGTGCCCAGCCTGTGGGACAGGGAACCTCACTCTGGGGTCCTGGCTGCTTCCTGAGACTACCTAGCCGACCAGACCCCTCACCACGGCAGCTTCGTGGGTGCTGGGAGCTGCACCCATCGAGGCCCAGAAAGACTGCCCGGTGCCTGACAAATGGGCTTGGGAGGCTCAGAGAGATTCCTGAGGAGAGAGCTCGGAACTGACTGGGGGCGGTGAGAACATGTGGAAGGAGGAGGAGGATGTCCCCGGTAACGATTTCTCATCTGCAGGACTTCCTAGGCGACGCTACTATTCTTTTTTTTTTAAGTATTTTATTCTTTTTTTAAAATCTTTTTGTTGTTGTTGCTAATCCTCACCCGAGCATATTTTCCCACTGAATTTTTTTTTTTAAGAGAGAGTGCGAGGGAGAGGAAGAGACAGAGAGAAACATTGATATGAGAGAGACATATCAATTGGTTGCCTCTCACATGAGCCCCGACCAGGGCCAGGGATGCCTGCAACCAAGTACGTACCCTTGACCAGAATCGAACCCGGAACCCTTCAGTCTGCAGGCCGACGCTCTATCCACTGAGCCAAACTGGCCAGGGTGCGATGCTACTATCCTATTTCCATTTTACATAGAATGGTAAGGAGATGAAGACTCAAAGTTAACTAACTTACCCAAAGTAACACCGAGTATACGCACTGGATCCGGGGCCGAAAACCAATGTTGCCTCCCTTTCTGAGCCGGGCACAGCGCTGACGACAAGTCAAACCACAAAATATAGGCGGCACTCTCCTCCCCAACATTTCTTCCACCGCCTGACCGCCCCCCCCCCCCCACACACACACCCCTAACACACATTCCTAGCCTCCTTCTCTCCCGCTGGACTTCTGTCCCAGCCTCCCGGCCTGTGAGACAGCCCCTTCCGAGGCCCCCCCACCCTCCCGCAGGAGCGCCGACCTCAACGCCTGCCTCTGCCTGCACGTGGCCTCGGGGCTGCCAGAGCCAAGGACAGGGTCTCAGCAGCCACAGTGAGAAGATCTAATTGATGGATTGACCAGGACTGTCCAGCCCCCTGCCGGGCAGATGAAAGACGGATTTACAGCCAAGGAGAGCGGCCTCCTGGTTCTCCCGCGTGGATGTGAGCTGCTGTCTCCTGAGCCCGGGCTGGGGAGGCTCAGACAAACCACGCATTGCTGCTGTGGCTGACAGCGCGTGGCTATTGGAAACACCACCCTGGGCGTAAAACAGGAGCGTTTTGCGCTTACATCGGCCCTCATATTTTACCACCACAGGCACCTGTCAGCTCAAAACCCAGAAGCCCTCCCATAAACATGAATTCAGTCTCACCTCGCCGGCTCAGAGAAAGGCGTGAGCAGAGGCACAAAGAGGAAACTGAGGCACTAGCCACCTCCAATCTCTGCCACGTGCCCAGGTGAAGGCTGGCCCCAGGGCACCGTGAGAGGCTGCGGCAGCAGTGGGTACGCAGTCCCCTCGCCACGGAAGGGGAGTAGCCGGGCCCGAGGGCCTCACTGAGGCTGGCGTGGCCTTCACGTGGGTCTTTCCCTCCTCAGTCTCCCGAGAAGAGCCAGGAGTGTGTGCAGCAGCCGGAGCCGGGGGGTCTGACAGAGCTACCTTCCCTCCTGCTCGCCGGACCAACTGTGTGACCTCAGGCAGGCCAACTAGCCTCTCTGAGCCGTGGTGTCAAAAGAGGGAGGACTGCATCACCTACCTACCCCCCACCGCCAGGACTGCCCAACAGTAAAACAGGATGTGACAGTGCTTGGTGCCACGTGACCAGGTGTGAGTCTGAAGGATGGGCTTGCTATTCTGGTCCCAGCAACCCCCACCCCAGGGGCCAGGAGGCCTAAGGTGACTGCAAAGGATGCCGGGGCACAGCGCCCTCTGCAGCCTGTGGGACTCCAAGCCCTTTCCCACCCCTTCACCTCCTCCTCCCCCGCACTTCAGGGCTCTCCTCCCCCCACGTCCTTGTGAACAGGGACCAGGAAAGACCTGGTTCCTCAGGGGATCAGGAGCAGCAGCCATGGTCAGCAGGCCCCGGGTGTGGGGAAGGCATCAGAGAGGGGAGTGGCCAGAAAGGGTCCCCCGGAGCCAGGGCGGTGAGCAGAGGGCTGAGCACAGATTCCACGGGAGCCCCGGGAGGGAGGTCCGTTACTCAGCATCAGAGAGGAAGCTCTGGGACGGGGCTTGAGCTGAGCCTGGACAGAGGACCCCCCGCACAGTGGCTCGGTGACAGGTGTGGGTCTGGCATGTGTGGGGGACACGACAGAAACCTTTCAGGCAGGAGCACTGGGTGGGACTGGGGAGGGGAGGCGGAGTCAGCGGGCTTGGCCCTCCGTGGTGGGCGCGTGAGGAGGTTTGCAGGCTCCTCCCGGGTGCGTATTGCGTGGTCGCTCAGGACAGGGTGACTGAGATTAGCCGCGTTCCTGGAGCCTGTGCCTAACTTCCTTTTGGCCACACACCCATTTTCCTGATGGCTTACTGGCCTGGCCAATGGCGCAGAGCTCTCCAAAGAAAGGAGCCTACCATGAATAGAGCACCTACTGTGTGCATGCACCCGGGCTTCTGTGCTCCCAGGGCATGTTCTCACGTAATCCTCACACACAGGAAGGAGGTGGGCCCTGGGAGCTGCATGTACAGGGGCGAGCAGAGGCTCATGGGGAGGAATTTCCCAAATCACACAGCGAGACGGAGCCAGAGCCAGCACCCAGCAAGGCCGGCCTGGCCCCCAAGCCCGGACGCCTTCTTCCACAAGCTTGGGGCCTGGTGAGGTTTCTCCTTCACTCTCCGAGGCCAGTCCTAATTTGGAGAACAAATCCCTGGACAGGAAACGCCTCCTTTCCCTCGCTCCCCAGCCTGCTCCTGCTTCCCTGGCCAGCCGAGTGGGCATGTGCAGAGAGAGCGAGCAGAGGGGCAGCACTTCCTGTGGGAAGAGAGACACTCAGATCAACAGCAGCGCCTCTCTGGTCGGAGGGGAAAGTGGGTTTTTAATAGGAAATGGAAGTCGTGGGCTTGGTTGTGAGGTGACAGACGCCCAGCCGTAAGCGCAGTTAATCTCCTCGGAGTAGCACGGAGCACCCGATGCCGCGCCACGGAACAGGCTGCACGCCGCCACGAGATTAGCCGAGCGGAAATAGCACAGCGATATTTTTAAACCAGAAATCGCCCCGGGCATTTGGCTGCCCCAGGGTCACCCCGAAACCTAAATACCCGTTGCATCAACTCCCTCGCTCTGCCCTGCGTCTGGCCACGGGGATTCGTTTGTGGAAAGAAAGGGGACACCAGGTATTCGTCACCAGTGGGCCCCCTGGGCTGGGAGGGGGGTGTCTGGCCAACGGAGGCTTCCTCCCAGGTGCACCCTGAATTATCCCCAATCATCGGAAATGACCCCCAGGGGACTGACATCACCACGTGGCCTTGCCCGGGGAGGAGGTAGGGGCACTGTGCTCTCCCCCTTCAGGACACTGACTGGTCTCACTCATGGGGCTCCTCCCCGGGAGCTGAGCCAGTGCTGGGCCCTATCACACCCCCACCCCAGACTGGCAGGGGCCTGGGCGAGGCGTCCGCCTGGGCACAGCCATGAGGGTGGGAGGGCACAGCGGGTCCTCGGGAGCAGGGAGGCAGGGGAAGTGGGCAGAGCTCCCTGCAGGCTGTGAGCTCCCCTCCCGCTCACCACTCCATCCCGGGGCCTAGCCCAGCACCGGGCACTCAGCACAATGGCTACCCACTCAGACCCTGAGCCAGGCTCCCACGAGTGATTCCCTGCTCTGCCGCGTACAAGCAGTGTGACCTTGGGCCAGCGCTGACCTCTGTGTCAAGTGTGACCTCTGTGTCAGGTGTGACCTGGCCAGCACTGACCTCTGTGTCAGGTGTGACCTGGCCAGCACTGACCTGTGTGTCAGGTGTGACCTGGCCAGCACTGACCTGTGTGTCAGGTGTGACCTGGCCAGCACTGACCTGTGTGTCAGGTGTGACCTGGCCAGCACTGACCTGTGTGTCAGGTGTGACCTGGCCAGCACTGACCTCTGTGCCAGGTGTGACCTGGCCAGCACTGACCTCTGTGTCAGGTGTGACCTGGCCAGCACTGACCTCTGTGCCAGGTGTGACCTGGCCAGCACTGACCTCTGTGTCAGGTGTGACCTGGCCAGCACTGACCTCTGTGCCAGGTGTGACCTGGCCAGCACTGACCTGTGTGCCAGGTGTGACCTGGCCAGCACTGACCGTGCAGAGGGCTGGCAGGTAGGTGAGTTCAGTGGTGATGGTTCCTCAGTATTTGTTGCCGTTATCAGTGCTATCATTAGCGCACAGGCAGGATCTGTGAAATAAATACCCTCAACAAACATGTACCTCTCACCCACAATCATACTAATAACAACGACACAAGGAAAGACGGAAGCTCAGACGTCACTCGCTGAGCACTGCTGCAGCTGTGTAAAGTGTGGACCCACCAGAAGGTGGGGGCCCTCTGCCCGTCAGGACGCTCTTTCTGATTCAGGTGGTCCCGTCTCCCGCAGGGCCGCCCTCCTCTGGGGAAAGACGCATCTGCCATCTGGGCTCCCAGGTCACCTTTCCCAGCAGGGGGCATTCTCCTGGCTCGGCCTGAGGACCTTCGCACCGCAGTGACTTAACCTGCCGATCGAGGTCATGCCAGGACAAAGCGTGGGCTAGCCCATCCCGCCCGGCAGCCGTGCGGACCTGTGAGGCTCCCGTCCATGGCGAGGCTGATCTCCACACAAAGTCTTCCAATCCCATGCAGGCGGAACTAGGTCTATAGTGTGAGCACACAAACCAGTTTGCTCTTGTCTGATTTATTAATTATTGTATTGTTCTCCATACAAACAACGGGAAACCTACCTCTGGTATATTGTCTGTCTTCACTCTCACTGTCCTCTTCCCACAGCCGGAAAAACTGGCCCAGAGAGGATCGGCCAGCGGGGCCAGCTCACCCCCTGCGTCCATCCAAACCCAGCCCAGCGAGCGGGTCCGGCTGCAGCATCCGGAAGCCCTACTGTGTGTGTGTCTTAGAGACAGGCGGAGTCCAGGCCCTCGGCAGGAGGAGGCGACCTCCCCAGACAGCACCAGAGCGCTTGTAGGCGGCCAGAGCTGGTCCTTCCCTGGGACGAGACGGAGCAGCGGGGACGGAGTCCGGTGCCTTCGGTCCACAGCTCCCCCCACCGGGCGCACCTGCGTCACCATCCTCACCATGCCTGTGCCCACTGGGTCTTTGCAGCACTTGGCTTTTGCCAGGCACCATGCAGACCCTTTACTTGCATTACAGTGCCTTTGACCCTGACACCAGCCCCGGAATGTGGCTGCCACACGAGGCCACTGTTACAGTGAGAGAGCAGAACCTGAAGCCCCGGGTCCCTTTCTACAGCTGCGCCTCTCAAGGGGCCGGCACCCCAGATGTGTCCTGTCTCCAGGCTGTGAACATGCCACAGGGGGTCTCTGATGAAGGACAGCAGTTTGGGGTATGAGAGTCCTGATTTACTTGGGACTGTCCCAGACATCAAACACTTTATCCCCAGTACGTCCTCTCCACAATGGAATGCTGGCAGCTCCTTACTCTAGGCACCGAGATGCCAAATACCACCCACCCCCATTTCCAAACGCCCCTGGCAGGCTGTCCACCCCATCGAGAAGCACGGCCCGGGTCCAAGCACCTCACCTCTGTCCATCAGAAACATGATTGTGCTTTTTTTCTTCTTTTTTTGGTTAATCCTCACCCGAGGATGTTTTTCCATTGATTTTTAGAGAGTGTGGAAGAGAGAGGGAAAGACAGAGAGAAACATTGATGTGAGAGAAACACATCAATTGGTTGCCTCCTGCATGTGCTCCGACCAGGGCCCAGGCCGGGGAGGACTCTGCAACCATGGTAAGTGCCCTTGACTGGAATCGAACCCAGGACCCTTTGGTCTGCAGGCCGATACTCTATCCACTGAGCCAAACCGGCCAGGGCTCTTTTCCCCCCATTTTTTAAAGATTCTTAGCACAAACAGTTCCTGTAACCAGCAACCAGGAACCTACAGGACCCGGTAAAGATCAACCATCCTTCAGCCTAAAGGCCCTGCACCACTGGCTCCAGGAGAAATTACGAGCCAACAGCTGACAATGAACAGACTAACCTCCAGCCCCTTCCCGACAGGGCCTGTCCCAGGGCCTCGTGGCCGGAGGGCCTCCCCGGGAGCTGGCCAGACAGCACAGTTGTCCCACAGACCCCTCGATTTAGACTGCTAATGCTTGAGGGACTTAAAAGATTATTTGTCCAATCCCCGCCAGTTCCTGATGGAGAGAGTGAGGCCGAGAGCGGTGGACCTGTGCGCCCCGGGCTCTCTGGTCCCCCCAAGGCTGGGTTGTCTGCGGAGCATCGCCCTCAGGGAAGGGCTCTGGGGCCGGTGGAGACGCTGGCATCTGGGTCATGGAGGGCGGAGTCGTCCAGGGACCCCAAGGGCGTGGGCTGTCAAGGGTGTTCTCTACGCACAAAACCCAGCGGAACTCCCCCCAGAAGGACAGACCGAGAAAGCCACCCCGCTCCAGGCATGGGGCTCACCCGTGCGGCCACTTACATCGGCTTCATGGCATCAAAGCCAGACAGTTCCTACCCTGTCCAATCCCGGTAGAGATTTAGCAACCAATCCCAGCTCTCCTTCGGCAGGTGTGTGTGTGTGTGTGTGTGTGTGTGTGTGTGTGTGTGTGTGAGAGAGAAAGAGCCTTGTCCTGCCTGGTGTCCCGGCTGGGATAGGCCCGCCTCCACTTGCCGCAGCGGCACCTCAGGAATGGAGACGCAGCGTGGAGAGGAAATGCCGTCCTGAGGGAGCATGAGCGGGAGCAGGGACTCCGGGTGCCTGGATGAGAGGCCCAGGAGGCAGCACGTGTGCCCATGACCGCTCACGGTTCGCACGGGCTGAGCTTCCCCTAGAGCCACGTGGCCTAGAGGGCGGAGGAGGACCAGTGAGCAGAGGCACGGGCCTGGACAGGGCCGATTCCAAGGGTGGCTGTCACAGTCGAGCCGTATGACGCCTGGGAGGGAAGGCGTTTCCTGGGGCCGGAGGGGCTGGGGCCGGGGGAGACCCACTGCTGGTGGGAAGCTGCGGGGGAGCGGGCGCCTTCCACCTGGGAGACCTTTGCCCATGCAGTCACCCCGAGGCAAGGCCTCTGCCTCTCCCCCACCCCCAGAGCAGGCCTCCGCCCTCCCAGCAGCCCTGTGGCCGGGACCCTGACTCAGCAGGCCTCTCAGGACCTGGTTCCAGTTGTTGCTCTCATTCAAATGAGGTCACACAAGGTAGGACCCAGAGCTCCTGGACCTCCCCGCCAGACTGGGTGCTGGGCAGGGAGCCTTGCCCTCTGGGAAGGTTCCGGAGGCTGAGCGGAAGCCGCCGGGGCCTGGGAGGGACCGGGGAGGGGCTCCCACCCCCCTGGGCGCGGGCCGCGGGAATCGGCTGCGTCTGCTCGGAAAGCTGCTGCAGCCGGACGCGCTTCCTCAGCTGTTCCCATGCGGACGGAAGCGAAGGCTGCGAACATTCTCTAGACGTGGGGCCCCGGAAGGGGGAGGCCGCCCCACGCAGCTGTGAGACCTTCGCTTCCCTGTGAGGAAATGACAGTAATTATACCTCCTCTTTCAGCAGAGCATTCACAAGGCTGAAAGTGATTTTTATGTGGTTTTTACATGTGTGTGTTTACATGTTACCCTGTTCGGTGTACAAAGTGTTGTCACATGATGTACCAGGGATGCCCCTCATCCTTCTCCCACACGTGCAGTAAGAAGCGCTCTGTGGGACAGTCGGGACAGGGGTGATGTGCCCATTTTACAGATTAGGAAATAGAGGCACATGAACTCTTAGGTAACCCGCCTAACTTAGGCCAAGCTTCATTCTCCAGGCCCATGGACAATGCTCTTTCTCAGCACACACTCATACACACACACTCACACACACAGTTCAATGGGCAGGCAGCTCTCATGGAATGACTGTTCTTCATGAAGACGATGATCTTGGAACTGGTCAGGGCACGCATCATGCAGAGCAAGGGCATGGGGAGGTGGGGCAGGTGGCTGAACGGACGCGGGGATAGCAGCTGGTGGCCGAGGAGGTACTCAAGGCTAACACTGTTCATGCTCACCCAGCCCTGGGCAAACATCTGTTCAACAGGGCACATGGGCTGCTGTGCCCACAGCCGGCCCCACACTCAGAGAGCGCACAGGCCACAACCTGCCATGGGCAACACTTGGCCTCCGGGTCAGATGCCGTGTCTCCGAGGCTGACCGGGTCATGGAGGGTGGAGTCGTCCAGGGACACCCAAGGTCATGGGCTGTCAAGAGTATTCTCTATACACAACTACCTAAAACCCAGGGAGACTCGTCCCAGCAGGAGAGACAGAGAAAGCCACCCGCTACCCTGTGTGGCCCATTTACACCGGCTTTATGGCATCAAATCCAGACAGTTCTTACTCTGTCCAATCCTGGTAGACCTTTAGCAACCAATCCCAGCTTTCCTCTGGCAGGTAGGAGGCTGGCCTTTGCCTCACCCCCATAGCCAAGACTGGAGCCAACCTCTGCCCTCACCTTTTCTGCTGTTACCGTCAGCCATGGCCAGGGAAGGGGCGTGCTGGGTCCCAGGGACGCCCGGTGCCGCAGGCTCAGCTCTCTCGCTGAGGATGAGCCCTGCAGGCTACCTCCTGGTGATGGGGGAGGGGGGTCCCCTGCCCTGGTCACCTCTCAGTCTTTCTTATTGCTACATCTAAGCCAGTGGCTTGGCCAGTACAACTGCTCGAGGCAGGACCTGACGGTCTGCTGGGCGGGGGGATGGGGGGGGAGGGGGAGCAGTGCCGAACAAATGCAGAGGTCATACGTGTATTGAGCACCTACTCTGCTCTGGCTGCTTTACAAGCATTGTCCCCTTTAACCCCATTTCACAGCTGGAGAACGAGGCTCGGAGACGCCGCAAGTGCCGGGAGTCTCAGGAAGCGCAGAGCCAGGCTGTGAAGGAAGGTGTGCCTGACACAGAGGCCCACCCCACCCGCGAGGCGCAGGCCTCTTAGTCCTCTCTTCACCCTCCAACCTATAACACGCTCTGGCTGGAGGACTCGGTGAGAGGGATCCTGAGCTTCCCCCGCTGGCCCTCCCTCTCCCAACCTCCAGCCACTCCCTAAAAGCCCCCCCACCCCCCCGGAAACCTCTGTGGGCACGCTGGCCTTTAGCCATGCCCAGAACCCCGCTGGGAGGCCTTCGAGCCCCACCTGCCCGGCGGGCTTTGCTCAGGCCCTGGAAATGCAGACAAACCCATTCCTGAGGCCGCATCCCCAGGCGGGCATCCCAGCCGGCTCCCCTCCCCGAATGGAGCCCTCCAGCCGCCCTGGGGTTCGCTCCTCCAGCAGGGCTCCCAACTCTTCACCCCTCCCTCTATGACCGCAGCGCCTGCTGTCCTGCTGCCCCCGCCGGGGGCCGCGCAGGACCGTGGCCTCCATGGCGCTGGAACACGAAGGCCGGCTCTTCCCCGAACCCCACAGAGGCCATGGCCTTCTCCAAGCCGGACGTCCACAGACCAGGAGGGAAAAGGACAGTTCCCCGCACTCCACACCCCCTCCCAGCAGGGGCTGCTTCTGGGGAGGCCACAGCCCTGAGCCCTGGGCCTCGGGCGGGCGTCAGGGTGCGCTCACTGGAGGCTCATGTTGGCCCTGTTCCCACTGCCAGCGAGTCCCTCTCTTCACCCTCCTCTTCCCACAGCACAAGAGGGACAACCCAGGCCCCAAGTTTGGTGGGCCATAGGGGTCTCTGCCCATGACCGCCCATCCACCCCAACAACCGCTCCAGGGCCGCCTCGCCAGCAGCAGAGCCAGTGCCCGGTGCTGAGTCCATGCAGGCCTAACACTCAGGGGAGAGAGAGACACCCCAAATCCCAGGCCTCCGCTCCAGCCTCACCCCCACTCCTTACCAGGAAAAGGCCACTGCCTGGCTGCTCCTGGGGGAGGCCCTTGGCCTGGGCAGGTGAGCATGCAAATCTGAATGCAAATTATATGCAAATCCAGGGCCTGCCCTTGAGTTCCTGGCACCCGCCCATCTCTGCTGCCTGTGGCTCACCCCACTCAGGCCTGCTGCCCCCGGAATACATGGTGCTCAGGGATGAGAAAGCACTCAGGGGTGGGGGCTCTCCTCTCAGCTGCTTCAAATGTCCCCCAAAATACTTCCTCCGAGATCCTGATGGAGGGAAGAATCTCCCAGCCTGGAGCTGTACCCCGAAAA
This sequence comes from Cnephaeus nilssonii, assembly GCF_951640355.1. Classification (NCBI taxonomy): domain Eukaryota; kingdom Metazoa; phylum Chordata; class Mammalia; order Chiroptera; family Vespertilionidae; genus Cnephaeus; species Cnephaeus nilssonii. Next base: position 81,297,117 of record NC_137084.1, read on the forward strand.
ACAAAACGTTCTCTGAATACCCACCCTCCCTTCAACGAATCCACAAACAAAATCATCCTCCACCAGGCCCGGCAGGGGACCACGCAAGTCACAGGATGGGTTTCCTGAAGCCCTGGAGAAGGTAAGGGGCTTGAGGTCCACACCCCTTTGTCAGAGGCCAAGAGCCCATGAGATGCTGGGGCAGACCCCCACCCTGTGCCCGGGGGCTCCCAACCTCTCTGTTTAGGGGCTTGCTCCTGTAGCAAAACATCTCCAGCCAAACCGGTGCCTGCAAGCCCACCCCCACCCCCACCCCCGTCCTCCCCACCTGCCAATCCAGGAACACAAGCCTCTCCCCTCCCGGGAGCTGCTAACCTAAGTGCTGCCTTTGGGTCAACTGCCTGCTTGCTTTCTGTTTCTCGCGGAGCGCCCCATTCTGCTGCAGAGATGCAGGAACGGCAGCGGCCTGGCGCCCCGAATACGCAGCGTCGGAAAGGCTTGCGGGGCGCCACGGCCGCTCCAGTCTCTCCCGTGTAATTCTACCGCCGGAGCCGCTGCCCACCGCCCACCCCAGTGCTTACTGGGCCTTCACCTGCTTCCCGAGTTGCGTTTGCCATTTCAAGATCTTGAAACACATCCCCCCCTCTCCCCCTCTTTTAATTAGACACTGAACAGAGTGTTAGAGATTTGCTTAATGGTTTGACGAAGGCTTTTAATTTGGTATGCTCAAGAGAGACGAACCACGAGTCCCCATTGGAGAGGCTGGGGTGGGAAATGAAAAAAATCAATGCAACCCATTACTTTGGCTTTTAGAAAACAGGAATTTTACTGCCGGGAAGCTGGTCTTTTACACAGTAAAAATGCAAATGCCGGCGACACAGATACTGGCACGCTGGATGGAAGCGGAGAGAGCCGTGGCGGGGTTCATCTGGCTGCCCAAGCCGGGGTTTGTTTTGGTGATAATAAGACCGTTATTGGAGACTCGATAGCCACTTATTAAAATCTCTTCCCAGTTCAGTTTTGGGGAATTGGTCGGAGCTCAGTCTTTATCCAATAAATAAATAGGTAAATAAATAAATGAATAAATAAATAAAAATAAAAATAAAAGGTGTTTCGAGAGGAATGGAAATAACAGAAGCTTAAAACACATTCAGTAACCGCTCAGTTCCATCCAGAGGATGAGCCATCTCCTCTTGTTTCCTCTCCTCTCGCTCTGCCTCCTCCCGCTCCTCACAGATGGACGTACAAATTATTGCAGGAGGGTATTGTTTTCTGAAACAGGCTTGAACATCACATTTACATTTTCTTTGGTGCCGCGGGGGTGGCTGGCAACGGGAGAGAAAAATACGCCAAACCCGATCTCCCCTGCTTTCGCCGCATCGCATCTCCCCCAGCCGCCTCTGCCCCCCCCCCCCCACGTCACCCCAAGTGAACAGGCCCCGGGGACCAACCTGGCACCTAAGACCCAATCAAGGCTCTGAGCAAAAGGAAGGCCTGCCTGGCGAGGCGCCCAGCCCAGCGCAGAGGCTGGAGCCGCTGAAGGGCAGGCGCCAGGGCTCTGCAGGCCACAGCGCCGCTCAGGTGCTGCCTCACCTGCACCCCAACCTCCTAGACCTACAGGGCAACTTCCTTCTCAAGTTGGAAAGGTGCTGCCCCTGGGCACCCTGTTGTCCTCTGGGCCTTCTCCGCCCCCACCTCCATCTGCCGCCTCCTATCGAATAGCGGAGCTTCATTTATTAATGCCCCGCTTCTGGGAGGGGGAGGGGCATGAGGTTCTGCTCAGGGGCCTCCCCTCCTGGGACTGGGCTGCTCAGGAGGAGGTCCCCAGAAAGAGGGGGTGGGGTAGGTTGAGGACAAAGCTGGGCCTCTGTGTGCAGGGCTCAGGCCCCGCTTTCTCACCAGACAAAATGGAAAAGGGGTGGGGGTGAGAGAGAACCCGCGAGAGAAGCTGCCGCTCCTCACCTTATGTATTTTTAATATTAATGTAATTAAAACTGCAAGCCGAGCCAGCCTGCGGGGCGGGGGAGGCAGGAAGAGCCTGGGAGAGGGAGGCTGGGTTGTGTGTGGAGAGGCGTGTGGGGGGAACTTGAGCGCTAGACCGCCTTCTTGCTCCCCGAAAGTGGGACAGGAAGGTGCTGTGCAGGGGGCGAGGTGTTAACCACCCTGGCTCAGGCTTGGTGTGGCCCCCAGCGGCCCCACTGGGTCTGAGAAACTCACCCCCCCGCCCCTCCCCCCCCCCCCCCCCCCCGGCCTCCTGCCCCTCACCAGGCCTCCAGGCAAACCCCAGCAGTGCCTTGGCCTTCAGTCTGGCTTTGACAAATAGAATAGGGGTTACCTCCTCCCCCAAAGCCAGGAGAGGCAGCATCCAGCTACAGCAGGTTGGGGACGCGGCACCCTGGGGCCTCTACACGGAGGACTGGACCCCCTGGAGCGCCAGCCATTGGCTGGACGGCCCTTCCCCCATCGCCCAGGGGTCAAGAGTCGTCGCTCCTCCCAGGTCACCCCCTGGGCAAAGGGGGGCGGGGGAGAAACCGCCCCCAGGCGCGAAGGAGAAAAGTTGAGGGCTGAACCCGGGAAGCTGAGCGCACAGCGCGTGTGCTCCCCACACAAGGGCGCGGAGTTCGGCCGCTGGTCTCCCGCCCTCTGCGCGCCCCGGGGCGTCCTCTACCACAGCCGGGGAGCCGCCCGCGGAACGGCCAGGCCGCCTCGGTGCCCGGCGCTCTGGTCCGGACGTCTGCCCGCTTCCAATTGCCAACTGCCGGTCCCGGCCGCTCCGAGGGTCAGGTGTGCAGCGCCAGCGGCAGGTCTGGGCACGCCGGACACCTGGACCCGCCCTGGCAACGCTTCCTCTCCCAGGACAGCGACACGCCCCCTCCCCCTCATCCCCATCCCCGCTCCGGACGGAAGACCTGGCCCGCGTCCGCCTGACCCGCTGACCGGCACCGAGCGGAGAAGCTGGCACCTTGGAGCGCGCTGCTCGGTAGCTAAGGCGGAGCCGCGAAGCCCGGGTGCGCGGGGCGGGGGGGGGGGGGGGGGGGGACGGGGAGCTGGGGAGGGCGGCCTCTGGGTTTGGAGAACAACTTGCTCTCCTAGGGACCCCAGCTCTCGGGACCCCAGCTCTTCTGCTGAGCATCCAGCCACGGCTCACTGGGCGCCTTTTGGGCGGCGCAGGGGTCCGGCGGCGGAGGCGCGCGGGGGCGGGGAGGAGTAGCCGGCGGGTCCGAGGCCCGAGGAAGCGAGCGCTCCCGTGGACACTCACGGCCCGAGGACCCCGCCACTCGGAGGGCAACTCAGAGGGCACCCGGGGTCCCAGCGCCCCCAAGCCGCAGGAAGCGGCCTGGGAGCTGGGGAGGGGTCGGGGCAGAACTGCGCCCGGTGAGGAGCGGGGGAGGGGCTCGGGCGCCCCCCACCCCCACCTCGACACCAAAACGGCAGGAGCGGTGGCCAGCGGAGCGGCCCGGGGCGGACTCTCACCCGGCCCCTCTCCGGGTGGTCGCCCTGTCCCCGCTGCCACCCACCCAGGGCCAGGCAGCGGGTCGGTCCCCGGACATCTGGAGCCCGCCTGGCACCCCACCCGGCACCCTGCCCGGCCGTCAGCCCGCGCGCTCCCGGCGCTGCCCCCGCAGCCTGCGGCTCGCGCGGGCTCACCTTTGTGCCAAGAGTCCAGGAGCAGGAGGAAAGTTACCAGCCACATGCCATACAGAGGCCGGTTCCCCGGGGATGGTCCTTGGCCGCGTGCGGCAGAGCCTCTCCCCGCTCCGCGCTCGCAGCCGCCCGCACTCCGCGCCGCTCTCTGCTCCTCGCCGAGCGCTCGGCGGCTCCTCCCTCCCGGCTCCCCGCTCCTGTCATCCGCGGGGCTGGGCCAGGCGCCGCTCTCCCCGCCCCCCCGCGGCACCCCGGGGGCGAGCGCCGCCCAAGTCGGCCCCCAGCCCCGCACGCACAGGGTCGAGGACCCGGACCTAGGACCCTGACCGGGGTTCGGCGTCCGGGAGGCAAGGGGTCCCTGCCACCCACCGGCTCAGAGCTGCGGGCGCACACAGGCGTGTGTCACAGGAGTGCCAAGAGCCCACCGTGCTCCTGCCAAGGTGCCCGGATCTCCTGGCCGTCACCTGGGGACAGCGCTTCGCCTCGTTCAGACGTAGTTTACCCCATTGGGTGGGGGAGTCTCCATAAAACCCAGACTGTATCCGTGGGTGCCGTCCGCGCTCTCTCCACCCCAAAGCTCAAAGCTGCTGCCTTCAGCCCTGTCACCTCTGCAGGCCAGCCTGGGGGCCCCAGGGGTCCCGCCCCTCCGACCCCTGGCATTTCCCTCAGCAGGCGGTGGGCTTGCTTAGACATCATCTGCAGCAGTGCGGAGCCTGCTCATCTCCCGTGTCTTCAAGACCTATCACCCCCAGCTTTCTCACCACCAAAAACTGGCTTCTTCCTTAGGCCAATCTGCACGGAGTTGGTGTAAAAGGGAACAGGGCTTGATGAGGGTGTCCTCTCAAGTACAAAATAAATGCTGAGCGCCTGCTGAGTGCCAACACTGGGCTGGCGCGGGGCCCCAGGCTGAGCCAGGTCGGTGGTGGGAGCTGGCAAGGGTGAGAAGCCCTCCTGGCCACGGGCAGGGTCCAGATAAGGGATCCCAGCGGCTCGGATAATTCGGGCCTGGGCGTCCCCTCGTTGAGGGTAAAGGGGGCGACCTGGATGTGCCCGCTGCTTCGGGGTGTGCTTTTGACCCAGCTCTCCGAGGTGTGCAGGGAGAGGGGGTGTGAAGGAGGAGGAGGGGAGAGAGGATGCTGTTTAGCTCCATTTGACAGAGGAAGACAATTTATTTCCCCAAAGTGTCTTACCCAAGATCAGAGAAGGGAACTAGGACTCCTCATTCCCAGGTTTTGCCAAGATAACCCTAGAGATTTTAACTAAAACTTTAAAAGTGTGCATTTACTTTTTAAGACGTGTTAAAATATACATAACATAAAATCCACCATTTTAACTGTTCTCAAGTGGCATTTGGTACATTTACATTGTTGTGCCGCCATCATCACTACCCATTTCCAAAACTTCATCATCAAACAGAAACTAGTCCTTCAACAGTAGCGCCCCATCCTCCCCTGCTCCCACCCCATAACCTCTCGTCTGCTTTTATGTCTATGACTTTGGCTATTCTAGGCACCTCGGAATCTAAGTGGAATCGTACAATATCTGTCCTGTCTTATTTCACTTAGCATACTGTCTTCCAGGGCCATCCATGTTACAGCATGTAGCAGAATTGCGTTCCTCTTCATGGCTGAATACGGTCCCATCGTGTGCATAGACCACATTCCGTGGATCTATTCATTTGTGAATGCACACTTCCCCTCTTGGGTTGGGGTGAATGATGGCTCTGACCGTGAGTGTATCTTCCTCTGAATCCTGCTTCCGGTACCTGGAGGTGGAAGTGCTGGATCCCATGGTAATTCCAGTTTAACTTTCTGAGGAAGTGCCAGGCGCGTTTGCTCTTTTGTTAGCATTTTAAGAGGACGTCTAAAGGGCTCCCACGGCAGGTGCTCCCTGTGAGCCTCACAATGTCTGTGAAGCTGTATCCCCCTTTGAAAACAGGTAAGCACATCGAGGCTTCGCTTGTCCAAGGTCACCTCCGTGTGCATCACAAGCAAGACTAGAACCCAGGTCTCCCGGCTCCGGGGCAGAGCTGCTTGCTCTCCACGGTGCTGCCCGCTTTATGAGGCTGTCACCACCCTAAAGGGGAGGCTTTGTCCCTAGCGCTTTGTACTCTGTACACGGGGAGCGACAGAGACACAGGCAGACGGAAACCGGTGTTTGGGATGACCAGCCGAAACCTCTTTACATATAGAGAAACTGAGGCCCGGGAGAGGAAGCGACGGACCTGCGTCACTCTCTCCCCTCCCCGCCTGTGGCCGGCCCGTTCTCCCCTCGTGCCCCTTCCCCTCTAAAGGGATGGCTGCTGAGAAGAATCCAGTTAAGCCTGTTGACCCAGAGCACCTGGTCAGGCCGAGCCTAAAATAAACAGCCACGTCGGACGGGTGCAAGGGCTGCTGTCCGCTGGGACGGGCGGTGCCCAGGGCCTGCGAGCGCCAGCCCAGCTGCTCCTGCCCCACGTGCTGGAGGGAGAAGGAAGGCCCTCCTGTCTCCACTCACCTACAGTGCATCCCACAACCCATGTTCCTGGCCTGCTGCTTACACCTGCGGCCTGTAAGGGACCACGGCGCTGTGTGTACAGGGCCAAGCGTTCCCCGAGGGCGGGTCGCTCACAGTGTCCGGGCCTACAGTCCGGCTGTCCCTAGAGAGGAGGCTTGTATGTGGGAACAGGAAGCCTTGACCTGTCACGGTGACGAGTGTGGCTCTGGGGTCAGACAGAGCTGAGATCGCAGCCACGTCTGCCACTTCCGAGCTGCGTGCCCTGGGGGAGTCCAGGGTGCCAAGCCCGTTCCCGCGCCTGGGAAGTGGGGGCAGCTCCAACATCTATCTCCTGGGAAGTGGGAGCCCCAGCATCTATCTCCTGGGAAGTGGGAGCCCCAGCATCTATCTCCTGGGAAGTGGGGGCAGCCCCAGCATCTATCTACTGGGAAGTGGGAGCTCCAGCATCTATCTCCTGGGAAGTGGGAGCCCCAGCATCTATCTCCTGGGAAGTGGGAGCCCCAGCATCTATCTCCTGGGAAGTGGGGGCAGCCCCAGCATCTATCTCCTGGGAAGTGGGAGCCCCAGCATCTATCTCCTGGGAAGTGGGAGCCCCAGCATCTATCTCCTGGGAAGTGGGGGCAGCCCCAGCATCTATCTCCTGGGAAGTGGGGGCAGCCCCAGCATCTATCTCCTGGGAAGTGGGAGCCCCAGCATCTATCTCCTGGGAAGTGGGGGCCCCAGCATCTATCTCCTGGGAAGTGGGGGCAGCCCCAGCATCTATCTCCTGGGAAGTGGGGGCAGCCCCAGCATCTATCTCCTGGGAAGTGGGGGCAGCCCCAGCATCTATCTCCTGGGAAGTGGGAGCCCCAGCATCTATCTCCTGGGAAGTGGGAGCCCCAGCATCTATCTCCTGGGAAGTGGGAGCCCCAGCATCTATCTCCTGGGAAGTGGGGGCAGCCCCAGCATCTATCTCCTGGGAAGTGGGAGCCCCAGCATCTATCTCCTGGGAAGTGGGGGCCCCAGCATCTATCTCCTGGGAAGTGGGGCAGCCCCAGCATCTATCTCCTGGGAAGTGGGGGCAGTCCCAGCATCTATCTCCTGGGAAGTGGGAGCCCCAGCATCTATCTCCTGGGAAGTGGAGGCCCCAGCATCTATCTCCTGGGAAGTGGGAGCCCCAGCATCTATCTCCTGGGAAGTGGGAGCCCCAGCATCTATCTCCTGGGAAGTGGGAGCCCCAGCATCTATCTCCTGGGAAGTGGGAGTCCCAGCATCTATCTCCTGGGAAGTGGGAGCCCCAGCATCTATCTCCTGGGAAGTGGGGGCAGCTCCAGCATCTATCTCCTGGGAAGTGGGAGCCCCAGCATCTATCTCCTGGGAAGTGGGAGTCCCAGCATGTATCTCCTGGGAAGTGGGGGCCCCAGCATCTATCTCCTGGGAAGTGGGGGCAGCTCCAGCATCTATCTCCTGGGAAGTGGGAGCCCCAGCATCTATCTCCTGGGAAGTGGGTGCAGCTCCAGCATCTATCTCCTGGGAAGTGGGAGCCCCAGCATCTATCTAGGGACCTGTCCTTGGGGGGTGGAGGGGGAGGACATACTACACTCCTGCTGTGACAAGGCCCGCGTCCAGGCAAGAAGCTGCAGCGGCCAGGAGGAGGCGCACTTGAGCCTGCAGAGCAGCGGTAGATGGCTGGAGGGGAGGATGCAAAACAGATAGCCCTTATGTCTGTGCATTTTCTATTTCCTGGGCTTTGTCCCTCCTTAGTATTTAAGAAAAATATCTTTGAAAATGACAGTCTGGTTTATTTGTGTTCAGAAGTCCCCTCTTAATTGGAATTTACTGAGAGAGTGAGCGTGGCAAAGTCAGCAAGAACCCGCGAGGGGACCCCGAGGGTAAAGGTGCCTGGGGTGGGAGTGTGGGTGCTCCACCCATGCCCGCCCTGAGCCTGGTGCGCTTCCACAGCTGACACGGGGGAGGGGCTTTTTTATTTTGATAAAAGGGACAGCTCCTTCACGGCCTCACACTGGATGGAAGCCCTCACACCCACGCACGCACACCGAGGCGAGAGCAAACCCCGTCGCCAGGCAGACATTCCTGCGCACAGGTAAACGGAAACACACAGGGCCCCACACCTGCTCCCACCTGAGTGCCACTCAACCCAAACATTCCGCGCTGCCACCTGCGCGCATGCCCTAGCATTGTGTTGGTAAAGCCTCAGATCCCTGGGATTCGTTTCTAGGGTGGACATACCAGCTGTTTGAAAACAGTGGTCAGCCTGGCCGGTGTGGCTCAGTGGTTGAGCATCGTCCTGTGTACCAAAAGGTTGATGGTTTGATTCCGATGTTTCTCTCTTTCTCTCCCTTCCTCTCTCTAAAAAAATCAATAAAAACATATTTAAATTTTTTTTAAAGCAAGAAGTGTTTAAAAAAAACACCAACACATACAAAACAACAAAATCCGCAGTGATCACTTTCAATATTTTGTTGCACCAGAATAGAATGTTGGCTGATGATGTGATTGGTGTGTGTGTGTGTGTGTGTGTGTGGTTGTGTGTGTGTGTGTGTGTTACCAATTCCAGCTGAAGCAGCAACATGAAGGCCTGGGAGGTGACCCCTCTCCAATTCAGGTTAATCATGGATATTGGGGTATTATTTTGTCATGTTATATTAGGTCTAGAGTCATCATGAGAAACAATAGCTATTTTTACTATTTAACTCATACAACAGCTTAAATATTTCTCTTCAAAAACAAAGCCTTCATACGTGTTCTGAAATTCTTTAACATATATATATATATATATGCTTTTCATAAAAGAAGTCAATACGGACCAGGTCAATGTTAAAAACTTAACATTTGGAGTCATATAGCTAATTCAGAGTTGACCTTCTTATACTTATTCATTGATTGAGGAGAAAAAAACAAATAAGAATTTCCCTGCCTGTTTTTTTGTGTTTTTTTTTCCCAATCTGTAATTTATTTTAATGTTATAGAAAGAGTCCTGGACTACAGATCAGAAATCTGCCTTCTAGTCTCACTTTTGCCACCTTAGCCAACTGGTGGCCCTGGATGAGTCACTTTCCTTTTCTGGGCTTCAGTGTCCTCGCGAGTAAAATGAGAGATTGAGCTAGAGCTGTGGTCAGCAAACTGTGGCTCGCGAGCCACATGCGGCTCTTTGGCCCCTTGAGTGTGGCTCTTCCACAAAATACCACGGCCTGGGCGAGTCTATTTTGAAGAAGTGGCGTTAGAAGAAGTTTAAGTTTAAAAAATTTGGCTCTCAAAAGAAATTTCAATCGTTGTACTGTTGATATTTGGCTCTGTTGACGAATGAGTTTGCCGACCACTGAGCAAGAGGATGGGCAAGGGCCTTTCCTAATACTGGAAATAGGGTGTGTGTGTGTGTGTGTGTGTGTGTGTGTGTGTGTGTGTCCCCACAAACCTATGCATGTTCTCTAATGCATGCAAAGAAACAGAAATACAAATGTTCACACACAGCTACCTGGAAGCAAACGGACACACACAGCACACAGAAAGAAGCAGCTTCTGCTACAGATGCATGCGCGCGTGTCTAAAATCCTTCGCTCTTCTAGGACAGGGCCAGTCATTGCATTCCTGGGCTGTGACGCCGATCTAAGAAGGTGTGCGTGCCCTGGCCGGTGCTCAACTAGTTGGAGCATCGTCCCCATACGTCAGGGTTGTGGGTTCCACGCTGGTCAGGGCACATGTAGGAATCAACCAATGAATGCATAAATAAGTAGAACAACAAATCCATGTCTCCCCTCCCCCCCTTTCTCTAAAGTCAATTTTAAAAATTTTATAAGGGCCCTAGTTTGACTCAGTGGATAGAGTGTCGGCCTGTGGACTCACGGGTCCCGGATTGGATTCCGGTCAAGGGCACATGCCCGGATTGCGGGCTTGATCCCCAGTGTGGGGTGTGCAGGAGGCAGCTGGTCAATGATTCCCTCTCATCATTGATGTTTCTATCTCTCTCTCCCTCCCCCTTCCTCTCTGAAATCAATAAAAAGAAGTATATTTTAAGAAATTAGGCATAGGTGTCATTAAGTTCCCTGAGCGCTCCTTAAACCCGAACCCTAGACACTCAGTTTGCGGACGGTGTCTCCCCTCAGCGGTTTGGATGGTAGCGTCCTGGTTCTAAGCTCACTGGGCTCAGAGCCCTGAGGCGCCTCCCCCACAGACGGGTCTCTAGGGTCCTGTTGCCCTTGTTCAGGCCACGGTCAGGAGGGTTAGTCAGGGAGGCTGGGTTCCCTCACTCACCGCGGCCTCTCTCCCCCGTCCGTCCTCTCCCAGCTCTCAGCGTGCAGTCCTGATCGCCGTTCTCTCTAGGGCAGGGGCAGGGGGCAGAACTGAGAGAGAAACGGAACTCCCTGAGTGGCAGCTAACCTCGCTGCCTCCCCAGTTCTCCTGCAGCTCCTCTGACCAGACACACGATGTGTTTGTCAGATGGCATTTAAGCATCTTCTGTCTGGAGAGCTGCCTGCAGTGTAGCTCTTTTCCCTCCACCTGTGTGAGCCTTCCCGCGGCGGGGCGGGGCGGGCAGCCACAGCTCCCTGCCAGTCTGCCAGCCTGCGCCCTCCCTGCGCCCTGCCTGCCCGACACCAGCGTGGCCGCGGCTCACGCCTCGTCCTGCATGAGGTTGTTACCCGCACGTCTCCTTCAGCTCCGAGCTCTTTCGTCCTGTCCCTCTGTCCCTGCAGGGCCTGGCCCGGTGGTCGCTGCACAAGGCCCCTCAGCGCATGGTTGAATGATGGGCGACTCACCGGACAGGGCTCCAAAGGCCCGAGGCCGATGTCATGGCCACGCCTTCCAGAGGGAGGCCCTTTAACGGAATCAGAGCCACAGCGGCACCACCATCGCCTTCATCGCCGTCATCGCCAACGGCTGTCTGTCGGGGCCCAAGGGGTTCATGTTTCCTCTCATTTCCGATCCTCACCTGGAATAGTCAGTTTGGGCCAGAATTGGTTTTGCTGTTACCCGGATGAGGAAACTGCAGCTCAAAGGGTTTGCCATGTGCCCGGAGCGTCAGCTCCAGGAGCCGGGGCCGGTACCCGCACACGCTCCGGGGTTACAGGTCACTGGGTCGATGCTGCTGCCTAACGGCAATCCAGCCTGATGCTCCTCTTGTCCACTGGTGGGTCTGGTCGCATTTGGGGGTGACTGGGGATCCCCTGGAGTGAGTGATGGCCCCTGGGGCAGGTGACAGGCCTGGGAGGGGCTGTGCGCCAATGCCACGGCCGGGGCAGCTCCCTGGGCGCCGCCGCACGCTGCAGGGCCAGGCTGTGCGCCCTGCGACCACGCCTGATGGTGCGCTAACAGCCGCTGGTATTTAATGCTTCCAGTGACCAGCGGCTCAGCCCCCAGGAGTCCACGCCGGCTTCACTGTCTGTGATAAGGCACATGCCCTTCTCTTTATTGAAACCCACGCCCGGCCCGTGGCCTTCAGAGGGGGGCCCAACCCCCGCCACATGCCGTCTTTTCCATATCTGAGGGCAGCCCCGCGGCCGCACCCTCCAGGCTCCCTTCCTCATCCTTCAGCCCCTCTCTGGTGAGCCGTCCAGCCCCCCTCCGCTGTGCGCACCCCACTCCGGCAGCAGCCCCGGAGACCGGGTGGCCCCCCTGGTCCCTACCCCTGCCCAAGGCGCTGTGGCGTTGGGGGGCTGGCGTGCCAGTGAAGCGGGGCCTCTTTCCCACGCCCGGCCGCTGAGCCAGCCTCAGCCCTGCACCTTGAGGGCCGCTGGGGGAGGGGCCTGGTGGGCATGCGGCGTGGGGGGCCGGCGCGGAGGTGACCGCCTGGTCGGGGGCACCGTTAACACGCCCCGAGGAGCCCGCCCAGCCCCGAGGTCCTGGCTCAGCCCCGAGGAGGGGACAGACTCAGCGGAGAACAGCCTGAGGAGCAGGAGGTCCCCGTTCCTAGCCACAGGGCCCTGAGCTGAGTATCTTCCAACGTGACTTCATTTAGACAAACTCCGCTGCAAATGCGAAAAGATCAAGTACTGTGCTTCCCACGTGTTTCGTGAGAAGGAAAGCGCGAGAGGCAAAGCGGCCTTAGGGCCACCGGCTTGGACACCGCTGGGATAAGCAAAGGGCAGGTGCCTTCCTGCAGGCTCACCAGAGCCCCGCCATGCCGCCGGCATCTCAGCCTCCCGGTGCAGACTCAGGGGCGGGCGGGGGATCCGGTCCTGCCCTTCCCGCCTAAGGCCTGCCCTTCGCTGGCCGCTGCCCACACTCAGCTCGGAGAGATCGCAGCTGCCCGTTGTTTCACCCTTTCGGCAAGTCTGCGCCCAGCTCCTGGGTGAGGGGCCGCCGCATTTCCGGAAACTCCCGGGTCCCTGCTGGGGAAGGAGCGGCAGACAAGGAGCCACGGGGTCAGAGCGGGAAGGGAGTGGGGTCTCCCACGAGCACCTTGTGTCCCAGAGGAGGACACGGGCCGGCAGAGGACACCCAGGCCTGAGGGTCAGCGCCGGGCTAAAGTCCCGGCTCCTGACCCCCGGCCTGCGCTCCATTGAGATGGCACTCATGGCCCAGGGGGTGTCGTCCTCCCTCCGGCCCACGGCCAGATGTGCCCTGCTCACCACTCTGTCCCTGGGGGCCGAGTGCAGGCCGTGGCAGGTCCTCCGTGAGTGGGCACTGAAGGAAGCTACAATGGTGGTGGGGTGACTTTCAAGACCTCGCCTGTGGCTGAGGTTCGGAGAGCTGTGAAGAGAGCTGCGCGGAGAAGGGTGTGGGCAGAGAGAAGCCGGGCAGGGGGTGTGGGCTGCGGAGCCCGCATCCACAGAGCAGAGGGAAAGGAGGAACCAGCATCCACAGAGCAGAGGGAGAGGAGGAACCAGCATCCGCAGAGCAGAGGGAAAGGAGGAACCAGCATCCGCAGAGCAGAGGGAGAGGAGGAACCAGCATCCACAGAGCAGAGGGAAAGGAGGAACCAGCATCCGCAGAGCGCAGAGAAAGGAGGAACCAGCGTCCGCAGAGCAGAGGGAGAGGAGGAACCAGCATCCACAGAGCAGAGAGAAAGGAGGAACCAGCATCCGCAGAGCAGAGGGAGAGGAGGAACCAGCATCCACAGGGCAGAGGGAAAGGAGGAACCAGCATCCACAGAGCAGAGAGAAAGGAGGAACCAGCATCCGCAGAGCAGAGGGAGAGGAGGAACCAGCATCCACAGAGCAGAGAGAAAGGAGGAACCAGCATCCGTAGAGCAGAGGGAGAGGAGGAACCAGCATCCACAGGGCAGAGGGAGAGGAGGAACCAGCATCCACAGAGCAGAGGGAGAGGAGGAACCAGCATCCACAGGGCAGAGGGAGAGGAGGAACCAGCATCCACAGAGCAGAGAGAAAGGAGGAACCAGCATCCGCAGAGCAGAGGGAGAGGAGGCACCAGCATCCACAGGGCAGAGGGAGAGGAGGAACCAGCATCCACAGAGCAGAGGGAGAGGAGGAACCAGCATCCACAGGGCAGAGGGAGAGGAGGAACCAGCCTCGGGAGGAGGGGCTGTGCGGCCGCCCCCCTGGGACATCCACTCGCCGACCAGAGGCCGCTCCAGCCTCCACGGCTCCAGCAGCTAACCCTGCACTGAACCGAGTCGCCCCATTGTTTACCTGAATCGGCCGAAGTAGCTTTCCCCCCTTTTTTTGGCAAATCCTAACGGAGCCATGAACCCTACTAATAGCTGTGGTGGCCGAACGGAGGCTGTGGCCGAGCTACACTCAGGGCTTCAGGCGCAGCTCTCCGGCCCCGGAACCAGCTGTAAGACCCGTGCGATCAGCACGCCTCCCCAGGAACGGACAGAGGCCCCGGAGGGAGATGCTGTGCAGCCCGCACAGCCGGCGAGCCCAGGTGCGCGGTCCGAGCGGAACAGCCGGCTGCAGGGTCTCCGTCCTGGTCATTGTCCTCGGTGGTGGCTTTCGGGAAGTTTTAATGTGGGAAACCTCATACAGACCCAAAGTAGGGAACGGTGTCAGGCCTCGCCATGCGCCCACCCCTGGCTGTGACCACTGTGGACGTGCGGCCAATCGTGTTCATCCCCATCCCCATACTCCCCCACTTCCCACCACCAGGGACCGTTTGAAGCGAATCTCACACATGATATAGTTTCATCGACAGTTAGTGTGCATCTCTACGAGCTAAGGATGACACCTCATTCGCCATCACTACGCTTTGTGCCATCCTGACCAGGAAGTTGCTCAGGCCAGCACACTTCCCGCTGTGCACCTGGACTTCAGGCGAGCCGCCGCCTGGACAGCTGGACCACGGCCTCGGGCTCCCCTCACAGCCTGGCACAGGCCCCCGGGCCTCCTCACGGGGTCTCTTGCAGCGGAAGCCTCTGCCGTCAGCCCGGCTCCTCTGGCAATGGGGACAATCAGACGTGGTGCCTTCCGCCTGGAGGGGTGACTGCCACCGCATAACACGTCTTCCTCCACCAGCCTGGACCCAGACCCCAGCCCTGGCCATGCCTTAGTCCTCGCCTGGGAGGAACGACCTCCACTCCACCCCTCTCAGACAAGAGGGACAGAGCAGATGGAGCGGAAGCACCTGAGTCAGAGAGTCCCTGTCCCTCTCATGAACTGGAAGGGTCATGCCTCACTTTCTTCCTCTGTAAAATGGGAGCATAGCACCAATCTTGCAGCTGTGAATGTCCAAGGAGACTGACGGGCAGGTTTTCTGTTGTTTGGCTGAAGGCGCTGCAGTACCGGCTACGGCCAGCAGGTGTCGCCCCGAGACTAGCCCTGGAAACCTTGGGGGCCAAGGTGGAGGCCACGCATGGAGAGAATTCTCTTCCATTTCGGATCCCCTTGGACTGGGGAGGGAAAGGGAGTCCAGTCCGTGGGATTGCTCCGTAGGAAAGTCAGCCTCGGGTCTGGCTCCGTCCAGAGTTAAAACGTGGGGCTGTGCAGCTTTCAAAGCACGCCCACATGACGCCCACAGGGAGACAGGCAAGGAGATTAGGCTGCGAGAAACCAGGAATGCGCTGAAGGTCGCGCCAAGGGACACACCATCACGCCTTCCGCTCCCACGTCCGGGGGCTCTGCTGAGACAGGCTCGGAGGCCAGGCCTCTACGAGGAGCCGGGGCTGCGGTCCCTGCCCCTTCGGAAAACTGTCAAGAGCACAGGTGCGCCCAGGGCCCTGGCCCGGGACAGGCTGTCTTCTGAGAGAGTCGCGCTGGGCTGATTCCAGGGCTCAGCGGGCCGAGCAGACCCAGGGCTCTGAGCCCCGCTCACAGCGTGCGCGCTCGTGGGATAGGGAGACGGAGGCAGACTACGAGGGAGGGAGGCTCCCGGCCAGGGTGGGGGTGGGTGGGGAATTGGTCCTAGTCTCCCGGGACTTGGATGGGAGCAGCCCAGCACGGGCCTCGGGGTGGGCACTGGGGAAACGCTGGACCCCGAGATCCGAGTTTGTGTTCGGTGGGACAGAGCCGTTTCCACTTCCTCTTGCTGAAACACCGGCTGGGTACCACGTGTCCAAACAGTCCGTCGAGTCTGTGCTGACCGAGCGGCTGGGAAGCGTGCCGTCACCGGCCCAGGCACAACCTTGGCGGCGGCTGCTTCCTCCCTCCGCCTTCTTCCTCCACGTTTCAGATGAGGACCCGGGGGTTCAGAGACCCCGAGGCCTTGCCCGGCGCTGCCCAGGGCCGGCGGCAGAGCCAGGCTCCCCCTGTGTGTGTGGCCCAGCGCCTCCCCCTCGGCACTGTCCCTGCACGTCGTCTTCCCTGCACGTCGGGGCAGAGGACAGCTCCGGCTCGAGAACAGACCGAGTCTTCCCAGCTGTCAGGGCCGCCTCTGATTTGGGGAGAGGCGACAGCAGCTTGCCCGGGACCTCGGGGTGCTGAGCATTCCTCTCGCGGACGCGGCTCACCGGGGACTCCAGGTGGAGGGCCAGGCCCCCTCCGGCGCCCAGGGCATCCGCCCCTGCCCTCGGCAGAGCCCGCCTCCCCCTCACTGCCTGGCCCTGGGGTGTGGCCCTGCTCCCTGGGACATCCCAGCCCTGCCTTCCCATTGGCAGCGCCCTCCACGGCCCTGCCAGGCTCCGCTCCCAGCCTGGTGAGCTGCCGCCCCCTAGTGTCGCCGGATGGGATGGGATGGAGCTGTGGGCTGCTGGCCTGGTGGCACAGGCTGCTCAGAATATCCACCCTGTGCCCCCCTTCAGGACACTGTTCGGGGAGCCCAAGAGGCCCCTGAGAACACACTCAGACCAGAGGAATCCCAGGAATGGGCCGGCGCAGCCGCAGGGCCCAGCCCGACACTCCTCAGCGTCACTGGAGCCGCGCCCTGGCTCACCTCCCCTCCTCACCCCTGCCCCGCCGCGTCTGTCAGCTCCTAGCAACCATCAGAGGCACCAGCAGTGTCCTCTGACCTCAACTGGGAGGCCCAGAGAGGGCCGCAGGCGGGCCATACCGTCCCCAGGTCCCCAGCGGGGGCCGCCCTCCTGCACCCTCCGATGACCCCCCCCCGCTTCCTGTCTGCACAGCAGTTACACACCCACATATACACACACACTTACTCATGGACACACCCACATATACACACACACTCACTCATGGACACACTCACTCATGGACACACTCACTCATGGACACACTCACTCATGGACACACCCACATATACACACACACTCACTCATGGACACACTCACTCATGGACACACCCACATATACACACACACTCACCAATGGACACACTCACTCATGTACACACCCACATATACACACACACTCACCAATGGACACACTCACTCATGGACACACCCACATATACACACACACTCACCAATGGACACACTCACTCATGTACACACCCACATATACACACACACTCACCAATGGACACACTCATGTACACACCCACATATACACACACACTCACTCATAGACACACTCACTCATGGACACACCCACATATACACACACACTCACTCATGGACACACTCACTCATGGACACACCCACATATACACACACACTCACCAATGGACACACTCATGTACACACCCACATATACACACACACTCACTCATGGACACACTCACTCATGTACACACCCACATATACACACACACACTCACTCATGGACACACTCACTCATGTACACACCCACATATACACACACACACTCACTCATGGACACACTCACTCATGGACACACCCACATATACACACACACTCACCAATGGACACACTCACTCATGTACACACCCACATATACACACACACTCACCAATGGACACACTCACTCATGGACACACCCACATATACACACACACTCACCAATGGACACACTCACTCATGTACACACCCACATATACACACACACTCACCAATGGACACACTCATGTACACACCCACATATACACACACACTCACTCATAGACACACTCACTCATGGACACACCCACATATACACACACACTCACTCATGGACACACTCACTCATGGACACACCCACATATACACACACACTCACCAATGGACACACTCATGTACACACCCACATATACACACACACTCACTCATGGACACACTCACTCATGTACACACCCACATATACACACACACACTCACTCATGGACACACTCACTCATGTACACACCCACATATACACACACACACTCACTCATGGACACACTCACTCATGGACACACCCACATATACACACACACTCACCAATGGACACACTCACTCATGTACACACCCACATATACACACACACTCACTCATGGACACACTCACTCATGGACACACCCACATATACACACACACTCACCAATGGACACACTCATGTACACACCCACATATACACACACACTCACTCATAGACACACTCACTCATGGACACACCCACATATACACACACACTCACTCATGGACACACTCACTCATGGACACACCCACATATACACACACACTCACCAATGGACACACTCATGTACACACCCACATATACACACACACTCACTCATGGACACACTCACTCATGGACACACCCACATATACACACACACTCACCAATGGACACACTCACTCATGGACACACCCACATATACACACACACTCACTCATGGACACACTCACTCATGTACACACCCACATATACACACACACTCACCAATGGACACACTCACTCATGTACACACCCACATATACACACACACTCACTCATGGACACACTCACTCATGTACACACCCACATATACACACACACTTACTCATGGACACACTCACTCATGTACACACCCACATATACACACACACTCACTCATGGACACACTCTCACACAATCAGGACACTTTCTCACAAACCCTCTCTCCCCAGCCAGTAGCCCTGGACCAGCCTCCACTGATCTCCAGAGAGCCGGGCGCGCGGAGCTGGCCGACGGCCGTGTGGTGTGCCCCCTCTCCCGGGACCGCCACCTGGGGTAGACCCGGGCCCTCTGCCTCTGGGCCCCGCCCAAGCTCGGTCCCGAGAAGAATGTGTGTGTGTGGTGTGTGTATATGTGTGTGTGTGGTGTGTGTGTGTGTGTGTGTGTGTGTGGTGTGTGTGTGTGTGTGGTGTGTGTGTGTGTGGTGTGTGTGTGGTATGTGTGGTGTGTGTGTGTGTGGTATTGTGGTGTGTGTGTGTGTGGTGTGTGTGGTGTGTGTGGTGTGTGTGTGGTGTGTGTGTGGTGTGTGTGGTGTGTGTGTGGTGTGTGTGTGGTGTGTGTGGTGTGTGTGTGGTGTGTGTGTGGTGTGTGTGGTGTGTGTGTGGTGTGTGTGGTGTGTGTGTGGTGTGTGTGTGGTGTGTGTGGTGTGTGTGTGGTGTGTGTGTGTGTGGTGTGTGTGTGTGTGGTGTGTGTGTGTGGTATGTGTGGTGTGTGTGTGTGTGTGGTATGTGTGGTGTGTGTGTGTGTGGTGTGTGTGTGTGTGATGTGCGTGTGTGATGTGTGTGGTGTGTGTGGTGTGTGTGTGGTGTGTGTGTGTGTGTGGTGTGTGTGTGGTGTGTGTGTGGTGTGTGTGGTGTGTGTGTGGTGTGTGTGGTGTGTGTGTGGTGTGTGTGGTGTGTGTGTGTGGTGTGTGTGTGGTGTGTGTGGTGTGTGTGATGTGTGTGTGTTGCACCCGTGTCCACACGTGCACACCCAAGCCCAGCGCTCTCGGGGAGGAGGGAGGAGGGGGGGCCTCAGCTCCCCTCACCCCCCCGGAGCCCCTCCCGTGGAGGCCGTGCCTGGGGGTTTGTCCTGTTTGCTTTTCCCACAGCCAAGTCCGGAGACAGACCATGGCTCTGAAGGTCACACAGGGCAGCCCCGGCCGGCCCGCTCTGTGCCTTCCCGCGGCCTAGGCCGTGCTGAGCTGCAGGGGACGTGCTGGCCGGAGGGCCGCCCAGCCTGGAGCCGCCCCCACCCCCCCCCCCCCCGCGCTCACCTGGGAACTGGTGACAGATGGGCGCCCTGGGGGCCACGGTGGGAGGTTCCTGAAAAGGGCACCAAGTGGAAGGAGCTGAAGGACCGCACCCAGGGCAGTGCGGGGAGGCCCCGGAGGGGGTGGCACCCGGTCAGGGCCGCAGCCCCAGGGCCAGAGCGGACCTGCCCTCCAGGCTGGGAACCGCCGCCCACAGCCTGTGCCAGGGCCTGGCAGGGTGACGCCCACCCTGCCTCCTAGGTCGCCTCCCGACCCCCGTGTGTCTGCCAGGCTGAAGCGGCACCACGTCCCGGTTCTAACGGATCTCTCCCGGCCCCTGTCACTCCTCCGGCACCACGTCCCGGGTCTAACGGATCTCTCCCGGCCCCTGTCACTCCTCCCGCACCACGTCCCGGGTCTAACGGATCTCTCCCGGCCTCTGTCACTCCTCCGGCACCACATCCCGGGTCTAACGGATCTCTCCCGGGCCTCTGTCACTCCTACGGCACCACGTCCCGGGTCTAACGGATCTCTCCCGGCCTCTGTCACTCCTCCGGCACCACGTCCCGGGTCTAACGGATCTCTCCCGGCCCCTGTCACTCCTCCGGCACCACGTCCCGGGTCTAACGGATCTCTCCCGGCCCCTGTCACTCCTCCCGCACCACGTCCCGGGTCTAACGGATCTCTTCCGGCCTCTGTCACTCCTCCGGCACCACGTCCCGGGTCTAACGGATCTCTCCCGGCCTCTGTCACTCCTCCGGCACCACGTCCCGGGTCTAAGGGATCTCTCCCGGCCTCTGTCACTCCTCCGGCACCACGTCCCGGGTCTAAGGGATCTCTCCCGGCCTCTGTCACTCCTCCGGCACCACGTCCCGGGTCTAACGGATCTCTCCCGGCCTCTGTCACTCCTCCGGCACCACGTCCCGGGTCTAACGGATCTCTCCCGGCCTCTGTCACTCCTCCGGCACCACGTCCCGGGTCTAAGGGATCTCTCCCGGCCTCTGTCACTCCTCCGGCACCACATCCCGGGTCTAACGGATCTCTCCCGGACCCTCTGTCACTCCTCCGGCACCACGTCCCGGTTCTAACGGATCTCTCCCGGCCCCTGTCACTCCTCCGGCACCACGTCCCGGTTCTAACGGATCTCTCCCGGGCCTCTGTCACTCCTCCGGCACCACGTCCCAGGTCTAACGGATCTCTCCCGGCCTCTGTCACTCCTCCGGCACCACGTCCCAGGTCTAACGGATCTCTCCCGGCCTCTGTCACTCCTCCGGCACCACGTCCCGGTTCTAACGGATCTCTCCCGGCCCCTGTCACTCCTCCGGCACCACGTCCCGGTTCTAACGGATCTCTCCCGGGCCTCTGTCACTCCTCCGGCACCACGTCCCGGGTCTAACGGATCTCTCCCGGACCCTCTGTCACTCCTACGGCACCACGTCCCGGTTCTAACGGATCTCTCCCGGCCTCTGTCACTGCTCCGGCACCACGTCCCGGGTCTAACGGATCTCTCCCGGCCTCTGTCACTGCTCCGGCACCACGTCCCGGGTCTAACGGATCTCTCCCGGCCTCTGTCACTCCTCCGGCACCACGTCCCGGGTCTAAGGGATCTCTCCCGGCCTCTGTCACTCCTCCGGCACCACGTCCCGGTTCTAACGGATCTCTCCCGGCCTCTGTCACTGCTCCGGCACCACGTCCCGGTTCTAACGGATCTCTCCCGGCCTCTGTCACTGCTCCGGCACCACGTCCCGGGTCTAACGGATCTCTCCCGGCCTCTGTCACTCCTACGGCACCACGTCCCGGGTCTAACGGATCTCTCCCGGCCTCTGTCACTCCTCCGGCACCACGTCCCGGGTCTAACGGATCTCTCCCGGCCTCTGTCACTCCTCCCGCACCACGTCCCGGGTCTAAGGGATCTCTCCCGGCCTCTGTCACTCCTCCGGCACCACGTCCCGGGTCTAAGGGATCTCTCCCGGCCTCTGTCACTCCTCCGGCACCACGTCCCGGGTCTAAGGGATCTCTCCCGGCCCTCTGTCACTCCTCCGGCACCACGTCCCGGGTCTAACGGATCTCTCCTGGCCTCTGTCACTCCTCTGGCACCACGTCCCGGGTCTAACGGATCTCTCCCGGCCTCTGTCACTCCTCCGGCACCACGTCCCGGGTCTAAGGGATCTCTCCCGGCCTCTGTCACTCCTCCAGCAACAAGGAAGGGCCCCTGTCTGGGAGGCTCCGTCCGCCACCCGGGGGAAGGAGCCGAGGCTGAGCGCAGCTCTCCCAAAGGCTGGGCCCTGCGCCCGCTCTCCCAGCCCGGCCGGCTCGGCCCTGCCTTCCCAAGGCCCCTGAGCGGGGCTGCCGGGGCCCTGGATCGAGGCCCAGGCCAGGGACTCCCCACGATGCAGGACTGGCTGGTGGCCGTGGCCTTTGCCCCGCCCCCTGGCCAGGCAAGGACTGGGTCTGGCTGAATCGCACGCGGCTCAGCTGCCGGGGCCGAAGGTCAACAGGGAGACGGTCCATCTCTCCAGCAGCAGCCGCCACTCGGGGCCCAGGAGTGAGGGGGGGGCAGAACACGGCTGAGGGGAGACTCAGCACCCCCTGCCCTGGGCCCCCCTTCACCACAGCCCCTTCACCCTCCACCATCTGCCCGGGGGGCCCACTCCTGAGCAGCGGTAGCGCCAGGGGAGATGCCCAGGGTGCGTTTTGGGGGGCCTCCTTCTTGCTCCGCTGGGGGAGTTGAGATTGCTTGCAGGGCCTCCCCAAGGTCCCGAAGTTTAGAAAAACCAGAGGCTTATGCCAGGGGCGCCCTCCCTCCGGAAAAGATGTCAACGCCTGTGGGGTCAGAGGTCATCCATTCCAGTCCACGCCTCTGGTTCTCCCGAGGCGAACCCAGTACCCGGAGAAAGCCCCACCCTCCCGCCACCAGCCGGGGTGCCCATCGGGCCCAGAGAGGGGACCTCCTGCCCCCTTCTGCCCAGGCTCCTTCTCTGCCCTCCCCACCCCACATGTGTGAGCGCCCATGCATTAAAGGGTGCAGGGGGGGGAGACTGGGCAGTAGACAGGGGTGTGGGCTGGTGGGCTCCCAGTGCCCGCTCCTGCCCGCCCTGGGTCTGTACCTGCTCCTCCACAGGGGCGGGCAGGCTCAGAGGGCCCCAGGCCCCGTGTCCGAGGCCAGCCCAGGCCTCGGGGTCCAGAAAACACTCCCTGGAGGGGGGAGGGAGCAGTGGGGAGGAGCTCTGGGGCAGGGGGGCTGCCTGCCCGCCCCTACACAGCAGGTCCAGCTGAGCTCTCAGGGACCTCCCACCCCCACTCCTAGGTCTGGCCACCATGCTGCTCAGGCCCCGCCTCAGCCCTGCCCACCTACCAGACCAGTGATTTCCCACTAAGTTCACCTGGGGGTTTCCACCCCCCTCCTCCAGGCCCCAAACATTGAGTCAGACTCTGCAGCTGCGTCAAGAAGCCTGTTCAGGCCCCAACCCCTCCCCCTGCACCACATAATGTCCTGCTCCTGATGCTGAGGAACTCAGACTGCTGGTTGGAGGCTGTGGGTCCCCAGCCCTGAGGAAGGTGCAGACCTCCGCACTCCCCACTTCCCAGAACAAGCGAGGGCTGGCCTAGGATCACCCCGCAGGAGGGCGCGGTGCCCCTGAGGGGTGCAAGGGAAGGAGGCGAGCTCAGGGCTCTCTCAGGAACCTGGCCTCCTGGCAGACCATTCTGGGGGCCCCTCCTCCCTGCAAAGCCACCTGCCCCCCCCCCCACGCCCCGGTCCTCCTCCCTCCCCCCCCCCCTCCCCCCCCCGCTCCTTCCCCGCCCAGCCCTAAGCAAGAGGGTGGAAAACCCAGGTTTGAAGAGTTCCAGTAGGACACGCGCCCCCTCTGGTGGTGAGGATGGGAACTGCAGGCCCTCAGACAGGCCGTTTCTGTCGCTGTTGTGATGGAGAGAAATGCATCCAATCCCTTCTCAGGCTGGGCTACTCCGTGATTCCATTTGCATGGGTTGTGGAAGGTCCCCAAGGGAAACGAGAGTCTAGTAGCTCCCGTCCACGAGACCTTCATGGGAAGGGAAGGGAAGTGACGGGAAGGGCCAGGGCCGGGAGCGGGTCCAGGTCGGCAGGATGCCACTGGGTCCCTGGCTCTAGCACGGCCGCTCTCCAGAGCGCCTGCAGCTTGTCAGGCGCCAGACCAGGTGGACAGTCCGCAGGCCTGGAGGTGCTGGGTGTCTGGCGGCTGAGCAGCACCCCAGGTCCTCCGGCAGACGCCCTGGTCCCCACGGCGCCTCGGGTTCCCTGGGATGGAGGGTTTGCAGCAGCGACAGAGAGGGGCCGTCTCCCTCCAGCGCAGCCGGCAGACGCGGGGCCTGTGTGCAAACACTCCCCTCCCGCCGCTGCGTTCTCCCCTGCGGCCACGGGCCTCTTCCTGTGGGTGCTGCTGCTCATCCAGGAAGCTGCAGGAGCCCCTGAAAGCCCGCAGGGGACCCCCCTTTCCTGTCCCATCCCCCACGGCCATGGACAGCCCACGTGTGCCCATCTCGTGGATAAGAACACAGTTCTATGCAGGGCTTGGCCCCTCACATTCTGTTTGTCACAGCGCCCCCTGCAGGGCACCTTCTGAGGAGGGGGCTCTCCTTCGCTCTCTGAAGGACGGTCTGTGTTCAGGCCTGGGGCTCTGTGTGGCTGTGGGCTGGGTCCGGGGCAGCGGGTAAGACAGAGAGCTCCATTCTCACGTGGAATGGTGTCTCACCCTGCCTCTGCTGCCCAAACCACCCTGCTCATTTTATTTTATTTTTAAATATGTTTTCATTGATTTCAGAGAGGAGGGGAGAGGAAGACAGAAATAGAAACATCAGTGATGAGAGAGAGTCTTTGATCGGCTGCCTCCTGCACACCCCACACTGGGGATCGAGCCTGAACCGTGACCTCCTGGTTCATAGGTCGACGCTCAACCACTGAGCCACGCCAGCCAGGCCCCCCGGTCACTTTAAACTCCGCACACTTGCTACCGACGTGGCTTCCCGGCCAGTCCTCCCCTCCCCTGCCTCGGAGGCCTGCAGACCCAAAGGAGGAAACTGGACACCAGGTGGTGCCAGGACCCGCCATCCCTCCAGCCCCCTGAAGGCCTCCGTGGGGAAGGCAGGGGGAGGGCCGACGCTGCCCACGGGGGGGCTGGGGCACTGCAGGCCCACAGGCGTTAGGAAGTGGGCGTGCGAGAGGGCCAGCCTGACCACCTTGGGCCGAAGCTGTCTTGACCGGGGCCCGCCGGGATGGACAGGGCCTGCAGGAAGTGGTAACAAGACCCCCTCACTACTCACTCCCTAGCCCCTCGTCCTGGGATCAACCAAACCAGCACCCAAATACAGATACATGGGGTGGGGGTGGGGGGGAGGAAGGCCTCGATGAGCCAGAGCAGAGAAAGCGTGGCTGGGGCTCAGCACCAGGGTCAGGAGGCCGGCAGGGGAGAGCACGTGCTGGGCGGCAGAGCACCGGCCTGGCATGTGGGTGCACGTGGGGAGATGGCGCATAGTGTGGCCACCACCTGCTGCAGGTTGGGCAGCC
Source organism: Cnephaeus nilssonii (assembly GCF_951640355.1). NCBI lineage: Eukaryota > Metazoa > Chordata > Mammalia > Chiroptera > Vespertilionidae > Cnephaeus > Cnephaeus nilssonii. The sequence continues at coordinate 81,322,129 of NC_137084.1, forward strand.
CAGGCCGGTGCACAGCAGCCTGCAGCGGGCGCCTCCAAGCGGCACCCAGGCCTGGCCAGCGGCCCCAGCAGCTCTGAGCCTGTGGCCTTTGGATCCTGGTCCCTCTCGGCCTGGCATTGGAAGACGGGCTGAGTCCGCGTCCGGCGCGTGGTGATTCGGGGCAAGGAGAGGCGTGCGGGCTCTTACCATGAATGGGAGAGCCGGAGACCAGGCTGTATCGCACCCCCACCTGGAGGAGGGAGCCGGGGCGGCTAAGGGAGAGGCGGGAGCGAGGCGGCGAAGAAGCCAAGTCTGAGCTCAGCTTTATTATTAGGAAAAGGCTGCACTGCGGGGAGGGGGCCCTCCAGGGTTTCCACGAAGCCCGGTGCTCCCTTCAGCCCGAGGGCCTGGCCCGCCGGGGACAGGGGCCTGCGGCGGCGGTGGCCTGGCCGGTTCTGGAAGACAAAGGCAGGGTGTGGGCAGCCACGGGCCAGGCCAGGATTTCCCGTCTTTCCTGATTTCTCTCACCTTTCTCCAGGGCATCTCTGCAGCCCCCTTGGCCGCACACGCCTGCCAGGCACTTGGCCATCATTTGAAACGCACGATGGGTGACAGGCGCCTGGTGGATGAATGGACGCCCTACCACTCTCCCGCCCAGCCCCAAACCCTCTCCTTCCTCCACGGCCACCCGGCGCCCGCCCAGCCCTTCCCGCGCACCTGCCATCACAGCTCCTCGTCGGCGCCCGGCCTGGGTGGGGAGGAGAGGAGGCGGGTGAGAGGCCAGTGGGGAGATGGGAAGTCTAGGGCCCTGAGGTTGGGGACCCTTCCTAACGGGCCTCAGAGACCCGCCTCGTCCCGCCCACCTCGGCCCCCTGCAGGCACTCACCGGTGCTTCCTTTTGCCCCCGCAGCGCAGCCTTTTGCCTTAAAGAGAAAAGCGGTGGGTTCCCGTGGGCCCCTCACTTCCAGGAGGCCTCCTCCCCTGGAGACTCAGCTCTGGCCCTTCCCGCCCCCCTGCCGGCCGCACAGAGGGCCAGGCCAGGCCAGGCCCAGGGCAATCTGTCGGTCAGCGAGCACCGACTCAGTGGGTCCACGGTGGCCCTGGGCCCTGGCAATGCCCTTAGCCCCGTGCTGGGCACAGAGTAGCTGCTCAGTGGACCTTGGAGACCGCCGGCGGGAGTCCTCGGTGCTGCCTCCGCCTGTGAGCTCAGCTCCACCCTGTGCCGCCTCCAGGGGCCCTGGGAGCCGGGCACAGGTCTGCAGACAGAGCCGGGGTGGAGAGCGCTGCCCGGCGCCTTAGGTCCCGGGACACCATCCGTCTCTGTCCACTCAGCGCATTTCCGGGTATTTTTCTTCTGGTTGCATCAAAACAAATCAACGCATCCTTCTTGTCCCTGTCCCTGCCGTCCCCGGAACCCGCGGCCCACGTCGGCCCCTCTGCGTGCCTGCTTCCACCTTAGGGGGGCAGGGGATCACCCCTACTCCACAGCGGAGCAGCTCTGGCCCCGGGAGCTGGGGTTCCACGTGAACCGGCAGCAGGGCCCCCGACCTCAGCTCCCAGCCACCCAGGCTTCCCAGCAGCAGGTGGGAGTGGGTGCAGGGTAGGCACCCCCGGGTGCAGCTGAACCAGCTCTGCTCTGAGCGGCTGGGAGCCCGTGGGCAAGTCGCTGACCCTGCAGGGTGAGCCCACTTTCTCATCTGGAGAATGGGACAGGCGTGGCCAGGGAGGCTGAGAAGAGTAAATGGGCTGGAGGTAGCTCAGGCCAAGAACGTGCCGGACCTGAGGGTGTGAGTGTCCGGTAGAGGCTAGTAGAGGGAACCTCCCTTCCCTGCCCCCCTCCACTTATGGGGGACCCTCCCAGCGTCAGAGGGAGCCAGTCGCCCATCCTGGCAGCTCCTGGGTCCCCTGGAGGGTACACTTTATTTCATTTTTTCTTTTTCTATATCTTTTTATTTCAGAGAGGAAGGGAGAGGGGGAGAGAGAGAGAAACATCAATGATGAGAGAGAACCATTGATCGGCTGCCTCCTGCACGCCCCACACTGGGGATCGAGCCCGCAACCCGGGCATGTGCCCTGACCGGAATCGAACTCTGACCTCCTGGTTCCTAGGTCGACACTCGACCACTGGCCCACACCAGCTGGGTTAGGGTGCACTTTAGAAAGATGGAACCTCCTCTGTGTGGTCCAAGGACCAAGCAGGGAGACACCCCAAGATGCCTCCCTGCATCAGGGCGTTGCTGGGTCCCCACATCCAGCCCAGGGCAGGGAGGAGAGAGGAAGGGAGGGGAAGGGAGGTTGGGAAGGAGAGAGTCACTCCTCCCCCAGGGCCTGGACAGGGGAGAGGGGTCCCCCCGCCGGGAGGCAGGGGCTCAGGAAGGACGTGCCCCCTGCACCCTAACACGAGGCAGCCCCACTTACTGAGGATGATGATGAGCCCCACCACGAAGGCCAGGCCGGCAAAGATCAGGCCCCCTTTGCGGACGGCCTCGTAGTCTGGAGACGGAGAGGCAGGGAGGGTGGGTTACAGACACCCTTTCCTGCAGCCCAGCTGGCAGACCCCCGCCCCGTCCCTGGGGAAGGCGGGGTCACCGCCCAGGCGGGGAGGGCTGGGCGAACAGTGGGGGAGCAGGAGGGGCACCAGGCTTACCGTAGTGGAACGGGTCCACGTCCCCCGCAGGGCTGCCACCTGGAGAGACAGGGGAGGGCAGGTCACGACGTGGGGTGTTCCAGCCACAGACACGTGGGGCTCTGTCCCCGCCCCACACCCCCAGAGCCCAGTGGGCAAGAGGGGGCTGGTGAGGGGAGTCCCCGGGAGAGGAGGCTGGCGGTGGGCGAACACCTCTGCCAGGGCTGCCTCGGAAGGACAAGGATGCGGCCAGCCCAGCCGGGACCAAACGCTGAGCAGCCACGCGCCGCCTGGCGCTGGGAGGGCCGCCCCCTCCGGGTGCACACAAAGCAGGAAAAGGCCTCGACATCTGCGAGGCGGACGGACGGACGGACAGGAGGGGGAGGGAGCTGAAGCCCAGTTGGGAGGCTCGTCTGAAATCCCAGGAAGGCCGGAGGCAGGACGGTCCTGAACCAGGCTTCTAGATCAGGCGCCCTCAAACCACGGCCCGCGGGCCACATGCGGGTGTTTTTGCCGTTTTGTTTTTTTACTTCAAAATAAGATATGTGCAGTGTGCATAGGAATTTGTTCATAGTTTTTTTTAAACTACAGTCCGGCCCTCCCACGGTCTGAGGGACAGTGAACTGGCCCCCCGTTTGAAAAGTTTGAGGACCCCTGTAGATGCTTCTCTCTGAGCTGCTCTCCGCGGGAGCAGGCTGGTTGAAGAGACATTGCCACACGGCCCCGTGTGCCAGGCCGCCCCGTCCTCGGGAGCCGCGGGCACTGATGGTCCAGCAGCCGCGGGGAGGGGGCGGCCCTGGGGCTGGAACCCAGAACGTGGTGTGAGGACGGAGGGACTTCACCCTCTTGCTGGGCTGCCTCTCAGAGTCGGAAGGAAGGAGACCTGGGCAGCCCTGCCTCCTGCTGCCTCGCCCGGGCCTTCGCCCTGGCACCCACCCTGGCACAGAAGTGCCCGCAGCAGCCGGCAGCCCCGCCCTCGGCCCTGGAACTGGGCGCACTCGTCCTTGGGGACCTGGCAGGCAGCCATAGCTCCCCGCCACGGCGAGGCCCCACTCCTGCCCTCTTTGAGCCCCTCCTCGGCACGAGGGAAGTGGTGCCCGAGGTGGAAGGGGAGAGCACGTTGGCACCGCCCGGGCTGTGCTGAGCTGTGCCCTGGAGGCCGCAGGGCTGGCAACCCAGCTTCCCGACGTGAGCTCCCTGGGCCTGAGCAAGCAGCTGGGAGGACCGGCCTGGGCCCGCCCGCCACCAGAGGCCGAGGGGAGGCAGGGGGTCCATCCCACACAGAGGCCGAGGGGAGGCAGCGGGCCTGAGCCTTCCCCACACAGAGGCCGAGGGGAGGCAGCGGGCCTGAGCCTTCCCCACACAGAGGCCGAGGGGAGGCAGCGGGCCTGAGCCTTCCCCACACAGAGGCCGAGGGGAGGCAGAGGGCCTGAGCCTTCCCCACACAGAGGCCGAGGGGAGGCAGCGGGCCTGAGCCTTCCCCACACAGAGGCCGAGGGGAGGCAGCGGGTCCATCCCACACAGAGGCCGAGGGGAGGCAGCGGGTCCATCCCACACAGAGGCCGGGGGGAGGCAGAGGGCCGGGCCATCCCACACAGAGGCCGAGGGGAGGCAGCAGGCCGGGCCATCCCACACAGAGGCTGAGGGGAGGCAGCGGGTCCATCCCACACAGAGGCCTGGAGGCTGTCCGAGTTCAGGCCTCGTCCAAGGTCCCGTGGGAGTTAGTGTCAGAGGCCTGCCTACACGGGCCCCTCACCACACAGGTCTGAGAAGCCACCACAGTCAGCAAAGGCCCTGCTGGCGTCCAGGCCGAGTCCCCTCCGTGACGGCCACCCTCTGGGGCTGGGCCTTTACTGGGGCCTCGCCGAAGCCCAGAGCGGCTGCTGCCCCCCAGCACCCCCACCCGGACTGCCGCCTGCCTCCTGCTCTGAGCCCAGGCAGCCGGGAAACGAGGAACCAGGACAGGCGCCCGCGCCCAGGCCACGCTGGCACCCCTGGGGTCCGAGGTTCTGCATTCCAGCTGTGGTGAAGGCGGGGTCCTGTTAAAGCGGATTCCCTTCCACAGGAGGCGGCCCTGGGGAGGGAGGGCGCTGTGCGGGCAGGCAGAGGCCGGGGCGGGGGGCGTGTGGGATCCGGCTGCCCCTCCAGACGTGGTCCCAGCGAGGCCGCCTGGGTCCCCACGCATCTGGTCTGCACACACTCACCCTCGGCCGTGGGCACCCCTGCCATTGCCCCGTAGACTGGATCCTGCTGCCTCCGCCCGCCGCCTCTGCCCGGAGATTGCCGGGCAGCCGCGGGGTGGCCGGGATGAGGTGGGGGCATTAAACATTAACAGTGCCAGCTAATGTTTACCCGGGACCCAGAGAGCCTGGCGTGGACAGGGGGCTCCGTGGGGCGTGAGGAGTGCCCGGCAGGCGGGGCAGGAGCTGGCTGGGGTTCCAGACCCTCCCCACGGAAATTTCCAGAGCGCAGGGCCAGGAGGGTGGGCCAGGGTGCGCCTCCCCACACCAGGCCTGCTGGGGCTGCCGCAGGCACAGCAAACGGGAATTCAAACTGTCAGTGTGTGCTGTCCCCAGGGCAGGGCAGGCCCTCGGAGGCCCCACCCTGCAGCTGCCCCTGAACCTAGCAGTGGAGGTCCCTGTCTCAGCGAGTTTCCCCAGGTACTCGGGCTGCAGGGCGGTCCCCTCCCACCTCCCGGCCCCCTGCGCCCTCCAGGCAGGGCACACCCCCAGGCCTCTGCTGCCTCCCTCTCTCAACTCCCCCCAGCTGCTCACACCTCAGAGAGCTCAGCCATCCCTGCCCAGCCTCGCCCTGCCGCTGCACTTCCCTTTCCAGCCACTAGGGGCGGTTGGCATCCAGGTTTCAAGGTTGCAAGGGAGAACCCACAAGAGGGGTCAAGCTCACACAGGGCGAAGGCCCTGCTTTTACAATGGACGGTGCAGGCTCCTGACCGGTGCTTTGTCTTATTTCCCCGTTTCCCAGGGGAGTTGTCCGTGGCCCAGAGAGGTCAGGGCTCTGTCCCAAGGTTGCACAGCCATGAGGGGGAGGGGGAGGAGGAGAGGACAGCCAGGCGCTGGGCTGTAGGTCAGGTGCTTTCCCACGCCTCTGATACCCCCTCCCCCTCTGCTGTGGCCTCTTTACCTCGGGGGCCCTGGCACTGGGCACCCCGAAGGTGCTCAGCTTCCTGGCTGGGTGAGTTCTAGTCCATTGAATCGACCTCCAAAAAAAGCTGATGCTCAATAGCACCAAGGCCAGGGGTCCGTGCAGGGGGAGGCTCATCACCCCCGGGGGACCCTCCTTGAGCAGCGGTGGGGTCAAGGGGTGAGTTCAGGGCCTCTGCCACGTGACTGGGCTCCCTGTGCCTCAGTCCCCGGCTGTGGGTGAGGTGGGGTGCCCCCTCCCAGGGCACAGGGCCACTGGCTGTGCTGACGGAGGAATCACTGCCCCTGCCACGTCGTGTGGAGCGCCCGCTGTTGGACGCAGAGAGCACCCTCCGAGGAGAAGGGGATGCCCGGCAGCCGGGAGCCAGGCCCCTCAGCTCCCCTCGCGTTCAGGGCTGTGGCCTGGCCGTCACACTCGCATGCACTGACCCCGGAGGCCAGGCGTGCTCCCTCCACAGATAAACAACAGGCTGAATCTGTGCTCCCCACAGGACCCTGGAGGTGCCGGGGTGGCCAGGGTGCCACTGGGCGTGCCAGGAAGAATGGGTGCAGGAGGCCGAGGGGCTTGTCTGAAAACCCGCTCAGTGGCCACACCAGGGCTGGACGCCCAGGCGCCGAGGCTGCGCCCGCCACGCCCGCACTCGCCCCAGGGCCCCGCTGTCCTCAGTGCACGCTCTCCCGGCATCGTGGCATCTGTCTATGCTGCAAGCCATCCTGGGTCTTCCTGGAATAATAGGGGATACAAGCACAGGTGGAAAGATGGATAAATGGATGGATGGATGGACAGATAGGTGATAGTAGATGATAGATAGATAGATAGATAGATAGATAGATAGATAGATAGATAGATTGATAGATGATAGATGACAGATGATAGATTAGATAGATATAGATAGATAGATAGATGATAGATGATAGATGACAGATAGACAGATGGTAGATTAGATAGATACAGATAGATGACAGATGACAGATTAGATAGATACAGATAGATAGGTGATAGATGATAGATGACAGATAGATAGATGATAGATAGACAGATAGAGAGACAGGCAGGTGGTCATAGAGGAAAGAGGATGAGGAGAGCGCGCTGATACTGCATTTTTGAACTCTGTGCTAAGCTTACAAAACCCTCATCATTAACCCTCACGGTGCTGTGAGTGAGGAAGGCGCTCGCCCCCCGGGGTGCGATGAAGAAACGGGAGCGCAGCGACTTTAATTAACTTCCCAGCAGGCACGGGCGAAGGGGAAGGGGAGGGCAGTGAGCCCAGGCCTCGGCACGCACGACACCAAGAGGGCCTCCCTCGCTCCTGCCCGGCCCCTCTGGGAGGGCAGGAGGGGCACCCCTGGGTCGGAGTCTGGGAGGGGGAGGGACTTAGGGGCTTAGGGGACTCACCCAGGTACCACCTGCCCATGGCGGAGCCGCTGTGTCCCTGTGGGAGAGCCGGGAGTGCCTGTGGCTGAGGGCCTGGGCGTCCCTCCCTCCACACCACAACCGCCCCGCGGGGAGGAAGAGACGCGCCAGGAGGAGGGGCTGGCCAGGCAGCCTCACCTGTGCCAGCATGCCCGGCGCGGCGCGTGAGGCCCAGGAGCCACGTGAGGGGCAAGGAGGGGGGAGCTGGGAGCACTGCAAGGCACACCGCAGCCCACATGGCCCTCCGCCCAGGCCCCGGCCACATCCAGACCCTCCAGGCTGCCGGGTGCCCGCCAAGGTCACAGGGACCTAGCAGGGCGCCGGCTGAGGCCGGGCCGCTGGTGGCTGAGGGGGACGCTCGGGGCATTTGGGGGGCCCCGAGCCTTTATTCAGCTGTACCTCATTCCTCCAGCCCGGTCGGCCTTTGCCCTGATACCCCTGCCCCAAGGCCCCGTCTGTAGCCAGGAGTCCCTGGCTATGGGCCAGCAGCCTGGGGGCTGCCTGGGGCCAATGGGTGCTCTTGGGGGGCCCAGCAGCCCCTGAGGTGATTCCCACAGGAGGAGGGGCTGCTGGGCGGCTGTCCCCAGGGTCCTGCCTCCTTAGCTGCCCCCATGGGGTCCTCGGGGACCACAGCAGGTGTGATGTCAGGCCAGCACCCCAAAGCCGCCTGGAGACACCAGCAGCCCCGTGGGGCCTCCAGGACTGCGGCTGGCGGGGGGCATGGCCGGCAGCAGGTTCCGGATGCGGGGCAGGTGTGGAGGCTGCGTCCCAGGGGCAGGCGTGGGGGCAGGACCAGCAGGGCGGTCCCCGCGGGCTCAGCCTGTCCCGTCCCCGGGCTGCTGGCTGGGCAGCACCTCGTGGCTGCCTGCTTGGCTCCCAGCGCAGAGGCTGAGAGCAGGGCCGGGAAGGTGCTGCTGCGGCCCAGCCTCTGACCTGTGACCACGGCCTCTGTCCCTCCTCAGCCACACTCCCCCCGAGGGGACCCAGGTGCCCACAGGGAGCAGCCGGACCTCCGTGGGAGTGGAGAGCGCCGGCCAGCGGGGCTTCACCTGGCGGCCAGGGCTCTGACCCGGGTGCCTTGCGGCTCCTGCCACCGCCTGGCAGACGGGCAAACCCGCCCGGGGCAGGGCCGCCGCCGTGACCAGGCCGCGCCACGTTCCCAGGAGGAACTCTGAGCACCCAGGAGCCCGGAGCGCCCGAGCGGAAAGTGCCCACGCTGGGCCCCCGGAGGGGCTCCTGACCCTCGGGGTTAGATGGTCCCTCAGGTTACCCGTGCCACACGTCAGTGGTCCAGAGGAGTGGGCATTTCAGCCAGCCCCCCGCCCCCTCCCCCGTGCTCCCGCAGACCTCCCCCGGGGGGATGCAGCTCCGTCTCACCTGGAGACCTTGGGCCCCGGCCGCCCGCCTCGGGAGGGCCTGCAAGGCCGCCGCACTGAACCACGCAGGGGCTCACTGTCCGCTCAGACCCGCCGGGGCTGCGGTTAGGCCCGCCCTGCCTGCGTCTCAGAACCTCCATGTGCCCCCCCCCCCCCCCCCCGCGGCCTCCCCGGCTTCCTGTGCGCTCCAGCCCGCTGTTCTCCGGAGGCCCTGCCCGCTCCAGCCCGCTGTTCTCCGGAGGCCCTGCCCGCTCCAGCCCGCTGTTCTCCGGGAGGCCCTGCCCGCTCCAGCCCGCTGTTCTCCGGAGGCCCTGCCCGCTCCAGCCCGCTGTTCTCCGGGAGGCCCTGCCCGCTCCAGCCCGCTGTTCTCCGGGAGGCCCTGCCCGCTCCAGCCCGCTGTTCTCCGGGAGGCCCTGCCCGCTCCAGCCCGCTGTTCTCCGGAGGCCCTGCCCGCTCCAGCCCGCTGTTCTCCGGAGGCCCTGCCCGCTCTCAGGGCCTTTGCACTGCCCGTCCCGCCCGGAACGCCCTCCGCAGAGCGCCCGGCCCACCCGCTTCCTTCACGGGCCGCAGGCCCGGCCTCTCACCCCTCTGCCCGGCTCAGACCGCCGCCGTCGCCGTCTCTTCCTCAGTCACACTTGATGTACCTGACCAGGTGTCTGTCTTCCTTCTTTTGTTTCCCTCTCTTTTGACTGAAATGTGAGCTCCCAGAGCCCAAGGATTTTTGTTTCCTGTGTTCATTCCTCGACCCCCTGGCCGGCCCCTGCCCCAGAACGGGGCCAGGCACGTAGTTGACACCGCCCCCCCCCCCCCCCACCACCCGTTTTGTGAAATGAGTAAGTTCCAGGTAAAATGACTTACTTCCCCGGGGCCCAGGCGCACCCCGAACTTGCAGCCTCTTCCCAGGAATCGCCGGCCCTGCAGCAGGCAGCGAGGTCTGATGGCTCCCACAGAGAGCTCCCCAGCCCTTCTTGGGGGTTCGCCTTCCCTGCCCTCCTCACGCGGCCCTCGGCTTCCCCGGGGCCCTGTGCGGTTTTCACAAAAGAATTCATTGTCCTTTCCTGGGAGACCTGCGGGTGCAGGAGGTCCCACCCGCTCACCTCGCTCACACCCAGCCTCCCCGGGGCTCTGCCCTGTCCCCACACCCTGTGGACTGAAGCGCCCGCTGGGGTCCAGGCTGGCACTGGGGACAGGAAGCCCTTCTCTCCAAGGGAGCCCTGGTTCCTTTAACCCGAGGCCCAGGATCCCCTGAGAGCAGCAGGGGAGGGGGGGGAGGGGGAGCATCCTCCTGGTCTCCACATGCTGAGGCCAGGCACCCCCTGACAGCCCGCACCCGCCCCTTCCCCGTGCCTGTGGCCTGGTCTCCCTCGTCTACAGAACGAGGCGGCGGCACCTACCTCGCAGACCCGCTGTAGGATTGAGAGGACATCGATGCGTGGCCAGAAGGTCCTGGTGAGCCAACACCGTGGTCCTCCCTGAGCTGCTTCCCGGAGCAAGGACACTCGCCACAGCCCTTCCCCGGAGGGTCACCCCTGGCCGTGGCCGTTCCAGCAAGACCCCGGCACCTGCCCTCCCCCCTCAGCGTGGTCTCCACAGCCTCCCCCACCAGGCAGGTGGGCCCGACGGGGTGGGAGCGCTACCCTGCTGCCCAGAAAGGCTACAGAGGGGGCAGCAGCCCTGCACCCCCCCTCTGATTGTTCCAAGCTGAAGCCACCGCCACCAGGGGTCAAGGGTCTGTGAGGAGTAGGAGAGGCAGCCCCACCTTCCCTGTCAACACGGCCATGCCCTCGGGACAGTGCCCCCAGCACCGCCCGTCCCCCATCCCTCCCAAGCAGGCTCCCTTGGTCCTGGCCTCCGTCTTGTGGGGCAGCAGCCTGGGCACCCTGCTGGTTCGGCAGGGCAGGGAGGGGCCCCCCAGAACAGCAGCTGAGCTCTGTCTGCCTGGAGCTCAAACAGCGAGGCACGGCCCTCCCCACCAGCCTCCCCGCTGGGGCTTCTCAGCTCCGCCAGCCGCACGGGGCTGCAGGGAGCGCGCCCGGGCTCCAGGCCCCAGCCATCGCCCTGCACGTGGCTCACAGCTGGACAGAGGCCACAGAAAGCCCGGCTCCCTGCTCAGGTCTCCATGGCACGGCGGCCGGCGGCGGGGAGGTGGCGCCTCCCAGGCCCGTCTATGCTCCCAGAAGCCTGACCCCCAGGGAGCACGAGCTCCTGCCTCCTGCTGTGGCCACAGAGCCAGGGTCACCGGGGTCTTATAAGGCGGGCCTGGGAGGAGGTGGCCGAGGGTCCGTTTCCTAAGTGCTGGCGTCGAGATGGCCGAGCGGGGGCACCGAGGTCCTGGGAGCTGCCAAGGGCGATGTACTCGGCATCAAGGTGACTGTGTCCTCTGCTCCCTGGGCGGCGGCCGGGCCTGGGACCTGCCTGACCCCTCCCGCCCGAACCCTGGAGAGACGCGCATTCCTGACTGGTCCCGGCCCACGGCCCACGCCTGGGCCTCACCGCAGAGGCTGTTTCTCCCCCGCTGCCTCCTTCCCTGCCCCGACCGCGTCCCTCCTGACTCTGACAGGCAGCTGCAGGCTCACCGCCACCTCCAGGAAGGCGGCAGGAAGGCGGCAGGAGCCACGCCACCCCAGCACCGCCCTGTCCTCCGGGACCTGCGGGGGTGAAGGCCGCCCCGGCCCGGCGGCCACCTCTGTGGCTGACTCCGCAGGCTGCGGCGATCCGGCCTCTGCGGACTCAGCTCGGTGTCTGGTCACTGTGGACTCGTGTCTGCTGCCCACTCTCCTCACTGACACGTGCACCCACCTCAAGGCTCCAATCGTGCCTCAGAGCCGGGGCCCTTCATCGGCTCCCTGCCCCGACAGCCCAGCCAGCAGGTTCCGGGACACCCGCGTGACCCCGGGGACCCCGCTTGACCGGGGAGGGACACGGACAAGTCAGAACTTGAAGCCTGGTCAGGCAGACGGGGAACCTGCTATTAAAGCAAGAAGACAAGGAAATGGATGGCAATATTCATGTTAATAACATGTCTTCACGTAGAATCTTCTAGGTGTCTCTATGTCCACTGGTCTCCTTGACCTTGGGAGGTCACAGGAAGGGTATTGCTGGGCCCATTGCACCGTTGGGGAGACGGAGGCTTCGGTGCCCAGCGTGCCCTCTGGCCAGGAAGGGCTTCATTCTGCAGAGAAGGAAACGGGCAGAGATGCTGGGCTGTGCCCACGCTCACGCACCGGAGGGAAGGGGGCCCCTGAGAGAATGAGAATGCCCGCGCCTCCTGCCCCACCGGCCACCCCCATCCTGGCTCGGAGGGGCCCGTACCCCAACAGCCCGTGCCACCTGTGACCTTCAGAGCATCCCATGGCAGCGCCACCTGAGGCTGCCATCGCCGCCTTGGCAGGCGCCCCACCATTACGCAACCAGGCACGGGCTGGGGCTGGCTCCGTGAAATCACCAGCTCGTGCTGGAGCGGCAGCGGCGGCCCCTGGGGGTCAGCGTGACGGCAATGAATCACACTAATGCCGAGAGGTGACCGTGCTTCCTCTTCGTGGCCTGGAGACAGGTATTTCCAAAGCTCCCCCTGGCCCAGCAAAGGCGCCTGACTCCCTCCCTCCCTCCCTCCCCAGGTGAGGCAGAGCAGCCAGGGACAAGGTGGGGTGAACCAGACCCAGCTGGACAGCCCTCCCTCAGCAGCTCTACTCACCCCCCTGCCTGCGTGCCCTGGGGAGGGCAGGCCTTCCCGCAGAGGGCGGGAGGAGCCCGTGACCTTGGGGTGTGCTTCACCAGCATCCCTCTCACCCCCGCCCTCCCTGCCCCTTGCTCTCTGCCTCTTTCAAGAACACCTTGGCCAGGTCCAACCCACAACCTGGAAAACAACCGGAGAGGTGGGGGGCCGGGAGGCAGCGTGACCCGGTTTGACGTGGCGTTAAGTAACACAAACACCTCCACACAAATAGACTTCAAAATCTGTGGAGTGGACCTCACGGGGCGTCGCTGAGGCGGAAGGTGCCGGACCCCGAGGTCACCGTCACAGGAGACTCGGCGTTCCCTCCCGGCTATGGCGCCACCAGGCAGCTCTCCCACGCAGCCTGCACCGACCAGGTTACCGAGAGGCGTCAGGAGGCTCCCGGCTGAGTGCAGACATGGGTGCGGCAGGAGCTCCGTGCGGGATCCTGGATTCTCCTTCCCGGGCCCTGCCGGCCGGCCGGCCGCAGAGGGAGAAGGCTGACCCGCAGGCGAAGGGGCGGGTGTCCCGGTTTGGGCTTGGACACTGTCACCTGGCTAGGTTCTCAGAGTCCATTTTGCCTGGAGGACCCCACCAGCTGCTCACTTTCCTGCGGCTCGAACACCTCCCGGGGCGGGACTCACTCCGGTTTGGGGTCATAACGCCTGTGGGGACGAAGGACTCCTTCCCACAAGCCAAGTCCTGCCGCCTCTCACGCCCACCAGGCAGGCCAGCGCCCTTCTCCGCAGCGCAGAGCGGCACTGGCCTGGGCTGGGCCCGGGCTAGGCCCCCAGGAGTGCGGACTGGGGCACACCAGCTGGGAAGCAGATGGCATCGCCTAGGGTTGAGTTCTGAATGTTGCTACCTGGAGTCCTCCACCCAGAGTTCAGCACAGCCAGTGCCCGGTCCATGTTTGCTGCTTTTATTCATTACTAGAGGCCCGATGCACAGAATTCATGCGAGAGCAGGCCTGCCTTCCCCTGGCTGCCGGCACCGGCTTCCATCTCGCACCCGGGACCCGGGCTTCCCTTGTAGCCCCAGCTTCGTTCGGAAGGACGTCCAGTCTAATTAGCATATTATGCTTTTATTATTACTAGAGGTCTGGTGCACGAAATTCGTGCGGGGGGAAGGGGGTCCCCTCAGCCTGGTCTGCACCCTCTCCAATCTGGGACCCCTTGGATATCCCTCTCCAAATCCCAGACTGCTGGCTCCTTAACCGCTCACCTGCCTGCCTGCCTGATTGCCCCTACCTTGCCCCCCTGCCGGCCTGATCGCCCCTAACCGCCTCTGCCTCGGCTCCCAGCCTAAGCCGAAGTCTGGCCTCCCTCTGCTGGAGGCAACCTGGCAGATCAGGGGAAGGCGATGCCCCCATCACCCCGCTGCTGCTGCCACTGGTGGCCACCATGGCTGCCTGAGCCTGGGGCTGGCCCTGGGCAGCGGCAGCCGCTGTGGCTTTGTCCAGATGGACATCTGGAAGACGTCCGCCCTAATTAGCATATTACCCTTTTATTAGTATAGTTATCATCATGGTTATTATTTTGATGACCAGTCTCTGACCTTGATGTGTGGTTTCCAGGCTACTCACTGCCACACAACCCTCCCCAGAGCAGTCTCGCCCGAGGTGGTCTCTCCCCTGGGTCTGGACAGCACTCCACACACACACACACACACCCCAGAAGGGAGCCCAGCCACGCGTGTGCTGTGCAGAGCCTTGGGGACAGACCGTGGCCCTGGATCCGTCACGGGTTTCTCAGTGAGAATGCCCCCTCCCTGCCTCCCTGCTGGGCACAGGGGACAAGTGGCTGCGTGGAGCCAGGCAGAGCCGGGCGAAGCGTCCGTGCGTGTCCCAGAGGAGCAGGCTCTGCCGGCAGTCGTTACGGGAAAGCCGGCGCCTCCTCCTGGACGTCCTTCCGCTTGTCTGTACAGGAGAGCCTCCTCTTAGCGGGTGTGGGAGATGCCCGGTCTTTGTGGCCCTGGCGTCTGCAGACCTCCTGGGGCCGAGCACAGCCAGGCCCGTGAACCCCGACCCTGTGCTCCCCGGATGGGCGTGCGCCTATGTACAAAGTGTAAGCGTGACCCCAGCGACCACTGGGTTCACAAGGTGAACTTGACCTCCACTACACGCCTCCGTCTCTCCAAAGCCCTGTAAACGGCGGGGGAAGCGCCTAGAGGCCATGCAGAGGCAGCACGGAGGTGGGTCAGGGCGGTGGGCAGGGAGTGGCTGGGGCCCCCACCCCCGTCCCTCAGGACCTGTGATCCTGCAGCTCTGAACTCACAGAACCTAGACAGACTCTAGGACACTTCTGAGTCCCCAAGAAGCCCCAGGCATTCTTACGTTAGAGTGAGACGCAGGCCCCGCCCTCCAGGCTGTCTCCCGATGAAGACACCCAACACGCAGAAGTGGGAGGTGGGCGCGCACGATGGCCCCCGCTGTGCGTAAGTGGCCAGCAGCACTTTTTACCAAACTGAGTGGGAATGCCTGCGACAGTCGCTCTAAGTGCCCTGGGCTACAGCCTGTCTGTGATGTCACCACAGCTGGTTCAGACATCCTCTGCCGGCTCTATGCGGCTCGGAGTGTAGGCGGTGCCGTGAAGGGGGCCCAGTGTGACTGGAGCACAGGAAAGAAGGGCCGATTCTCCCTGAAGTCCAGGAAGGCTTCACGGAGGAGGGGGCATTTGGATTGGCAGAAAGAGAAAAGGCTTGGATCATAACCCGCGTGTCAACTGTGCACCTCTCTGTCAAATCCTTAGGTAGTGGCCCCCAAAATGGACCAAAGGGAGCGGTTAGGACCTTTCGCCCCAGGCCAGGGAGCCCTCAGTTAGGCCAGAGGGCACAGGTCCTCCCAGGACTGGGAGGAGGTGGTGGAAATAGAGGGGGAGCAGGAGGGGGAGGGTGAGGAGGGAGGAGGAAGGGGAGTCAGGAGAAGCAGGAGAGGGGGGCGGCGGACATACACAGAGCAGCTGGCCCACACGGGCACCACTCAGCCGCCTCTTCGCCTCCCTCTGACCCAGGTGGAGTCCCTTCAGCCCTTCACACGTGAGTCCTTCCCCAGAAAGGAGCGCAGCCCGATCGCCAGGAAACAAATGGTATTTTATTCCGTGTGGAGAGGACAGATCACAGCAGACAGCAGTCGGTCACACGCTCGCCTCATTTCCACGTTGACATGATGCATGGGAGGGGCAGGGCTGGTTTGGCTTCCCACTCTTTATGACCTTTGACCTCTCTGTTTTCCAACAGCCAGGCCACTGCACCCCACTCTGGCCAGTGACAGGCGGAGGGAGGGTGCAGGCCATCACTGCTCACCTGGCCAACAGGCATGGACAGACGGAGCCCTGGCTCTCCCCGCTTCCTCCCGGGAAGCCGGCCCCAATAGAATGGATGGCCTGCCCCAGACCCAACGCGAGGGTGGGGGTCCGAGTCCAGAGGAGCTGGGCTATAAGTCAGAGTCTGGGAAGCGGGGAGGTGGCGGGGGCAGGGGTCCAGAGCCCGAGGGGTTATTGCTGAGAAGATATGCCAGGGCACATTCCCAGGGCGGAGCCGGGGCCTGCCTGCCTGGCCACTGCAGGGGGCGGGGCAGCGGGGAGCGGGGGGAGTCCCGGGAGAAGATGGCCAGGGCAGGGGGTCACGGCCTGAAGCACAGCTGGGCTCCCAGCTCCTGGCTGCGAACCTCCAATTGCTAAGACACCCTCAGAACAGGTGAGGTCAGGGTGAGTGTGGAAACAAGGTTCTTGCAAAAGGAGAGGCGACGAAGAAAGATCACGGAGCTGACGCACACCTTCCCAAGTCCCCACGCGTGGAGACTCCCTCCCGGGCCCCAACCCCTCACCCACCTCTACGGCCAGGGAGGGGACTGGTCTCAGGAGCGGGGAGGGGCGGGGCGCACCGGAGCAGGAGGAGCTGAGGTGGCCCAGGAGGTGAGTCCAGGTTCAGGAAACAGCGACAGACACAGACAAGCAGCCACGAAGACCACAGACATCACACGCACACACACGCACACACACAGACACATCACGGGAGTGCACATGCCACGGCTGCGTGGGAAGGTGGGTTCAGGCGCGGCACTAAGTGGAGGACTGTTCAGGGGGTGGGGGTGCGGGGAGACGCGGGTCCTGGACTTCTGGGGAAGGAGCTGCTGCTGGCGTGGCTGGTTTTCTTAAGCGTCGGCGTTCGCATCTGAAGGTCCAAGCGGCTGCCTCCAGGCTCTGCAGAGGGAGAGACATTACGTTAATGCGAAACCCCGGCTCCCCGCGGGCGGCTCCGGCTGAGCACCGTGCCGTGCGCCGAGAGGTGGCCAGTGGATTCCCGGTTGAGGGACAGACCTGGGATGCGGGTTCGGTCCCTGGTCGGGGCACGTACAGTGTTTCTCTCTCACATAGATGTCTCTCTGTCTCTCTCTCCCTTCCCCTCCCTACGATTGTCCTCGAGTGAGGATTTTAAAAATAGAAATCTTGCCTGGCCAGCGTGGCTCAGTGGATGAGCGCTGACCTATGAACCAGGAGGTCAAGGTTTCATTACCGGTCAGGGCACATACCCGGGTACAGGCTCGATCCCCATTGTGGGGTGTGCAGGAGGCAGCCGGTCAATGATTCTCTCTCATCATTGATGTTTCTATCTCTCTCTCCTTCTCCTTTCCTCTCTGAAATCAATAAAACAAAATATATTTTTTAAAAATAAAATAAAAATAGAAATCTTTAACTGCTCACCTCCCTGCAGCAGCCCCTCTCCGCTGCCCCCTAAAACACCCAGGGTGAGACCCATCCTAAGTGCCAGGTTCCGGGTGAAGCAGGACACGCCTGAGACGGGGAGAGATGGAGGCCTGGGAGGGGGGCCTCCGGGGAGGGTCCCCTGGAGGCTGGAGCCTGGCTGACATGGAAACTGTCAGTGTCTCCATCCCAGGACACCCCCCATGTCGCTCACAGCCCTGACCTGGAGAAGGGGCTCTGAGGGAGTCCTCATGAAAAACGCAACACGGAGTCGGCGGCTGGCTCTAGAACTCCCTGCCGCCTCCCCACGCCACGCCCCGATGCTGACCGCCAGCTGCCGTGACGTGGACAGACGCCAAGTTACCTCCAAAAATGGGCCACAGCCTCCCCCCGCTCAGCTTGGGAACCAGCCCCCGAGCCCCCCTCGGAGTTGAGACCCCCCCTGACCCCCCGGGGCTGCTGGGAGGACGTTCAGCCCCAGGAAGGATGCCACGCTGAGAAGTGCACCTGCCCTACGACCCGAGACGCTGTGGGCCCGGCACTGCGCATCCAGAACCCGTCTAACACATGTTAGAGCAACGGCATGTGCTTGTTTTGTAAGGAGGAGGAAGAGGAAGGGGAAGAAGAAGAGGAGGAGGAGGAGGAGGAGGAGGAGGAAGAGGAGGAGGAGGAGGAGGAGGAGGAGGAGGAAGTGGGAGCAGGAGGGGAAGGAGGAGGGGGAGGAGGAGGGGAAAGAGGAGGAGGAGGAAGGGGGAGGAGGAGGAGGAGGAGGGAGAAGAAGAAAAGGCTAAGAGAGCTGATGGAGGGGATCGCAGCCCAGAGTTCCCTGGGGCCTGGCGTGAAGGCGCAGGAGCACGTGTGGAGACACTGGCACAAACCCAAGGCCTGGTTAGGCTCCCACGGTCTCTCAGCGCAGGGCCTCCCTGGCCTCCGCCTCGTCACCTGAGTGGGGGGAGCTGCGCTCGCCCGCTCCTGTGGCTCCAGCGGGGGTGCGGGTGGCAGGCGAAGACGGGAACGCCTCGAGCAGGTATTGCTGCCCTGGTCCCGACCACGGACCATGGGAAGGACACGCCGAGGACGGACCACACTGGTGTGCTGGGTGCAGGGGTGGCATAGACTATTCTCCGGACTTTTTAAAATAGATTTTTATTCACTTCAGAGAGGAAGGGAGAGGGAGAGAGAGAAACATCGCTGCCTCTTGCACGCCCCACTGGGGACCGAGCCCGCAACCTGGGCCCGTGCCCTGACGGGAATCGAACCGTGACCACGCCCCCGCCGGGTTATTCTCCTGACTTTGGTGCAGGGTGGGAAAGTGTCATAATAAACTGCTAGTTTTAAAAAACGGCCCGAGGAACTTTCTGAGAGTCTCTGAGCCGCTATCGTTATGCCACCTGATACTAGAAACATTTCACTAAGCAGTCCTCTCCCAAGCCAGGCCGCTGGCGCTCGGGCGGGGCCTGATGAACCTGACCCCGGGCTGTGTCCGTCCGCCTCACCGTCCCTTTCCGACACGAGCCTCCGGAGAGCACTGCTCACAGTAAAAACTGACCCATGGCAACAGCCAGCCAGCCCCGCGCCGTACAGGACGGGGTGACGGAGGGCCCGGCGGATGGCGCCTTACCTGCCGCGAGGGCTGCCTCAGTTCTCCGCTTTCTGGGGCTCTGCTGCTGGGAAGGAAACAGACAGACCATCGAACGGGGCCCCTCTCCCCAGAGGCCCTGCAGCCGCCGCACTGGTGCCGACTCTGGGGGAGCCCGACCCGCAGGGCAGAGGTGACTGGGTGGGGCTTCGGGTCAGACAGGTCGGGGGCACATTCCTTAACGCTGGACGGGGATGCCCGCCTCACGGGCCGTGGGCACATGCCGTGAGATGGGGTCTGTGAGACGCTGGGTCATGCCTGACACTGAGCAGACACCCGCAAACAGCCCATCGGAGGGGCCAGTCCGGCGGGGTGAGGAGCCGGGCAGCGGCCGGACGTACCGTTCGCAGTGATGAGGTTCTCCACCTGTGCCTCCTCGTCGCCCGGGGCCCTGCAGGGGGACAGTGCAGCCTCCGTCAGGGGCCAGGGCGCGCCCCTCCTGGGGTCAGCACTCCGCCCGCACGCACGGGGCTCGTGGGGAGGGAGAAGTCGGGCTGAAGGGGCAGAGCCAGGGGACGCACAGGCCCCCTTCAGTGTCGGCCCCCAAGAGCTAAGGACTGGGAAGGGGTGACCCAGGGCCCCCGGGGGCTTGGGGTGACCCTGCCACAGACTTGGGGCTTCTGAGGCCCCGTGCTCCCCTGGCCATGGAGGTGGCCAGGGCGGTGGTGACGGCAGCCAAGCTCCTACTCAGCTCAGAGAGCCCCCGTGCCCAGCTGGCCCGCGTCACAGAGCCTGAGGGGCGGAGGGGACCGCACGGAGGCCCGAGGCCTCGGCCCCTTCTCGCGGTCCGGCACCCTCCTGCCCCCTCCACCCCGGGCTCATCGATGGAGAAGGAGCTAACCGTCGAGTCCGCCTGGCAGCCCTCAACACTTCTGCCCCACCCTCCAGGCGCACGGCCTGATTCCCAGGTTCTGAGGTAAGAATCTGAACACACTCATGTGGGAGGCACACCGGGAGGCCCCTCCCCGCCCCCTGCCACCGGATGTCCACAGCCAGGGCGTCCTTACCTGGGCTTCTGGCTGAAACTGCACTTGCATCTGCGACCTGAAAGGCAAAGAAACCACCCGAGGTCATCCTCCCGGCTTGAGTCAAGGTCATGCTCCTGCTGGGCCACAGCTGCCCTGGGGAGGGTGCAGGCTGGGGGGCCGGGCACGGCCTCGGTTGGAGGAGGGCTCTCCTGAGGCCCAGGATCAGCAACAGCTCAGAGGGCTACACCCCACCCCAGGGTCTGCTGGTGGTGCGAGTGCAGAGGGCTCCCTGCAGACCGGGCTTACCCGGGGCAAACAAACCCGGGGCACATCCCTCAGGGTGCCCTCTGGACAGGACAGGCTGTGTCCTATGGCCTGAGACGCCCCCACTCACACCCTGCTGGGCACAGCACCAGGGGCCACCTGCTCCTTTTCTCATCTGTGCTTATTTTCATTGAGCATTTATTTGTTCGTGCTTTCCTGTTTTACTGAGCACCCATTATGTGCCAGCACGTAGTAGGTCCTAGAGATACAGGGAGAACAAACAGGCTCCTGCCTCTGCAGGGAGGGGCCAGCCCGGCTCCCACGCTGCTCTCTCTCCCCACCGCTGAGCAGAGACCCTGCTCTTCCTGGGTGAACAGAGAAACTTACTCAGGATGAGGAGGATGCCGACGGAGAAGAAGACCACGGCAAACACCAATCCCCCGATCCGCAGGGTCTGGTAATCTGCCGGAGGAACAGGGAGAAATGGGAGAAGAGCAAGTGCCAGGGAGCGCTGCCCATCCCTCACCAGACGGGCTGTGCCTCCCCCCCCCGCCACTCCGGGATGCCCTCACCACTCACCATAATGAAAAGGGTCCTTTTCCTTCTCCTGCTCATCGGCTGCAAAAGTAAACCAGCCTGGTCAAGAGGAGACAGCTACGCATCCTGTCTCCCAGGGACAGCCTGCTCCAGGCCTCCCTCCCGCAAAGGGCTCTGGGAAGCAGGGCCTGCTGGCAGAGGGGCCTGGGAGGCAGGCAGGCCGCCCGCTGGCAGGCACACGGGAGCCCCGGTGAGAAGTGCTCACAGCACAGCAGTCACAGTCCCTTTTTATTCTCACGTCATCCCTCCTCCTTACAGATGAGGAAACTGAGGCCAGGATAAATGGGACGGGCACAAGGCCAGAGGCTGAAGACTCCTGACGTGCCGCCCAAACATCTCCAGGGGCTGCTGGATCTGAGGCTTAAGGCAGAGCCTGCAGGAGCCTGGGAGGGGGCAGGCAGAGGAGGGCCGGGGACCGGGGATCGGGGATCGCTGCGCCTCCCGGGACTTTCTCTGCTGACTAGGGGGCAGGGCTGACCGGACATGGAGACTCCGAGAGCCCCACCCTAGAGCCCAGGAGCCAGGACCTCCCGCCAGAACAGGCCACAGCCGCCGGGTGCCAGAGCTGGTCCGTGCGTACTCACCACTGGCCAGGATGGTGGGGGCCAGCAGGCCGCACAGCAAGATGAGCAGCACCTCCATGGCGTCTGGGAAGAGGGAGGAGAAGCAATGCCCTGGGCAGAGGACCCCTGCTCCGACCCCCAGCCCGACCCTCAGCCCGACCGGGGCCCAGCGAACCCCACTGTTCCAAGCGCTCCCCACATGGCGGGAGTGCAGACCGGACAGAGGCCACGGACACTGGGCTCCCCCGCGGTGCTCCCCCGCACTGACCGGCACCACCTGCACCCCCTCTGAGAGGAAGGACCGGAGCTCAGTGGTGAGCGACTCTCAGGATGGCATGTGAGCAGGGGCTGAGGGCCCGCAGCCCAGTCGCTCCCCGCCGCCTGCCTCTCGGGCCCCCAAGCCATGCGGCCCTAGCGGTTTGCAGTTAAGCCCCCCAGATAAGCCCCCCGTGACCCCTCTGGCTCTTAGGCCTGGGACTCCCGCCTGCTCCCCACAGCCTGACCCACTGCTGCACGTCCTGCCTCCCGCGAGGTTAGGTGCTGCAGGGACACCGTGCCAGCTCCGGTCCAGCCGGCGGTGGGCAGCCCTGAAATACAGGCAGCGCCCTCAGGCCACCCTCACACGCTCACCCTCTGGGCCCACGGCTTCAGTGCACAGTCCTCCCGAAAGGCGGCTTGGTTAACGGAGGGGTGGGGACGGGCTCTCCGGGCAACGGTGCCCAGACGCCCCCTCTCCCCCCGGAGATGCAGAGACCGGGCTCTGGGCACCACCTCCGACGGCCCTGGGTGGACGCGGAGGACAGGCCGCCTGTCGGCTCCCGCGGCAGCTGTCAGTGTTACACACACCTCACTCCTGGGCGTGAGGGTGCGGTGAAAAGCCAGAGGAAAAGGGGGACACCAGAACCAGGGAAGCACAGTTGTCTGCTCTCCTCCCGGGGGTGCGGCTGGCAGAGGCCGGACCTCCTGGACGTCTGCCCGGTGGTCAGGACCAGGCTTGTGCCCAGGGATCTCGCCCTAGCACTTCCCCCTGGCCCACGCCAGCGGCCCGGTGCCCTTCCGCTCTCGGCCACCAGAGGTCAGACTCTGCACCCACCACACAGGCACACTCTCTAAGGAGATACTTCAAAAGGCACTTTTGCTTCTAATGGTACCTCATTTAGTAACTGAATTTCTTTTAAATTTTACATGCATTAAAAATATATAACACACACACTAAAGCACAGTAATGAGATAAACACCCACCGACGGGTAACTTCAGAACTGGAACTTCACAGATACTGCTGCAGGTACCTAGCTATTCCTCCTTCCTGCCCTGTCCGCCTGCCCGCCCCAGAGGGAAACAGGACCCTGAACATATGTACTTTTAATGAGTCCATTGCTCCTCTTCAGAAAAAGCTTTTCATTAAGAAATCACAAGCCATAAAGCTCACCATTTGAAAGGGAATAACTCAATGGCTTTTAGTGTATTCACAAAACTTACAAGCATATCATCAATTTCAGAACATCTTCATCACCCCCTAAAGAAACCCTGTTCCCACTGTCAGTCACTCCCACTCTCCCTTTCCCCCAACAACCACTCATCTACTCTGTCTCTATGGCCTTGCCTACTCTGGACATTGCCTATTTTAAAAAATCATAAATATGTGGCTTTTCACATCTGATTTCTTTCCCTTAGCGTGTTTTCAAGGTTCATCCATGTTGTAGCATGTGTCAGCATGTCATTCCTTTACCATGATGGATAAGTATCCATCCTGCTCTTCTTTTTAAAATATATGAGTAACATAGTTTAGTGGAGCTTTTTTGAGCTTTATAATTATGATATATATCTTAGTGTATGTTTTTTCAGTCTCCTAAATCTGGCTTTTTCTGTCCAATATTTTTATTATAATTTTTTTTTTTTCCAGAGAGGAAGGGAGAGGGAGAGATGGAAACATCAATGATGAGAGAGAGTCATTGATTGGCTGCCTCCTGCACACCCCACACCAGGGATCAAGCCCACAACCCGGGCATGAAACCTGACTGGGAATTAACCGTGACCTCCTAGTTCACAGATTGATGCTCAACCACTGAGCCACACCGGCCCGGCTTTCTGTTCAATGTTATGTTTCTAAGATTTGTCCATATTATTCCCTGTAAGCACAGTCCATTCATTTTCAATGTTGTGTAATATTCCGTCCATTATGCCAGTGAATTATCTTCTCCCGTCACCGCCCCCCAGTGTGTGCTCTTACAAATAATGCAGCTGTGAGCACTTCTGTGCATGTCGCCAGGGCGCACACAGGGAAGAGTTCGTTCCAAAGGCACTGGCTTTCAAATCTCTGACACCACTTTCATAAGCAATGCTTTCTACACGGGAGCCCAGTATAAATGCATAATCGTCAGTACCAGAAACAGTATCACCAAATGATACACAACCTTAAAATGAATGATGCCCTCTGACATTTCCTATTGTACCTTTTTAAACTAGAGGCCCGGTGCACAACATTCGGGTCCCCTCAGCCTGGCCTGCACCCTTTAGCAGTCCGGGAGCCCTTGGGGATGTCCCACGGACATCCTAAGCCGCAGTCGGACATCCTTAGCGCTGCTGCAGAAGCAGGAGAGGCTCCCACCACCGCCGCTGCACTCCCCCTGTGGGAGCGCACTGACCACCAGGGGCAGCTCCTGCATTAAGCATCTTCCCCCTGGTGGTCAGTGCGTGTCATAGCAACCAGTCAGTCCACCATTTGGTCAACTTGCATATTATCCTTTTATTATATAGGATGGCCGGGTTCACTAATGGGTTGCCCTCAGCAGTTTGAAAAATGACGTTCTAGAGACAGGCCCAGAGTGAAGTCATTGGGTGGCACTTTATGCAAATGGTCAACTTTCCAAAATAACTCCAAATTGTTTTCCTAAGTAATCGTCTCCACTGGAACACCCCACCAGCTGCACAGCTGTTATTACTCTACATAACTCTCAATGCTTGATATGGTCAGACCACTTAATTCCTACCAACCTAGAGGCATAAAATATGCTACTGATTTTATTTTAGACGCAGAACTGGGTTTCTTTCTGATCATTTGCCATTCCTGGGTCTTCTTCATGTCTTTTGCTCTGTTTTCAAATGAGTTGATATATTATTCATTTCTTATTTTGAGTTCTAAATCGTTGTCATTTAGTATCACCACTATCTCTTCCCAATTAGAGGCTTGTCTTTTCGCTTTCTAAAATTGTCTTTCACATGAACAGAATTTCGTCGTTCTAATGTAATTAAATGCAGAGATTTGTGTGTCTTGTTTAAGAAGTTCTTTGTCACCCTGAGTCAGGATTATCTTCTCAAAGTTGTAAAGCTTTGTCTTTTGCATTTACTTCTTTATTCCGCCCAGAACTGATGTCTGTGTGAGGTGGGGGCCTAATGCCACCATTTGTGGGCCCCTCCCCCCTTTCCTCAGGACCCACCATGCACCTGTGTCAAGCAGCTGTGGGTTCAGGGCTCCTCCTTGGCCTCCTGGTCAGGCACCCACACCGCGTGGCACGTGCCGGAGTCCACAGCCTCGCAGGCGCCTCCCACGCGGTAGAGAAGCCGCTTTCTTCTCTTCCTCTCCCACCTCTTCCTTCGGGACTCTCTTCCCTATTCTGACCTTTTACTCTCTCTACATGTTAGAATCAGCGGGCACATTCACCTAACACTGCTGGGATTTTCATTGGAATTGCCACGAATCTAGAGAACATCGTGGAGAAGCTGAGCTTTGACTGACCTGGAGTCCCCTATCTGACCTTGAGTCTCCTGTCAATAAATCTTTTCACTGGGTTAGGTCCTTTTCAATGTCCTTTAATAAACTTTTATTAATGTTTTCATATAGCTCTTAGACATCTTCTATTTGTTCCTGGGTCCCTTATAATTTTTATTCCTAATTTAAATGCGATGTCTTCTGTATGTTTTCCAATTTTTGCTGGTATAGGGAAAAGCAAAAGACTTGTATATATTGATCTTAAATCCAATAATCCTGTTAAACTCTCTTGTTATTTCTAATAATTTACCTTTAGATTGCTTTGGATATTCTCTGCACACGATACAGTATTGTTTCTTCTTTTCCAGTTCTTACACTGTTCATTTCTATGTCTTATCTTATTCTTCATGAAATGTAGAATAGACGTACTGATAATGCATGTGCGTGCACACACATACACACAAACAGAAACACGTATGGTCTTATTATTGATGTTATTTTACTGTGTTTTTATTTTTCCCAGCTTCATTGAGATATGACATGCAACACTGTGTAAGTTTACTACGCACCACGTGATCTGATACACACATATACTCTAAAATGACTGCACAATAAGGTCAATGCCTCCATCACCGCACATAATTGCCTTATGTGCGTGTGGTGAGAATAAATAAGCTGTGATAGATATATATCAGCCATAAAAAGGAAATTATTGATTTTAAATAGTGTTTTTTTAATTTAAATATCCTTTTACAGAGTGGGAGAGGAAGAGAGATAGAAACATCAATGCTTTGATCGGCTGCCTCTTGCACGCCCCACACTGGGGATGGAGCCCACAACCTAGGCACATGCCACGGTCTATCCACTGAGCCAAATCAGCTAGGGCTTCTAATGTTTTAAAAGTCCCCCTCTACTCCTGGTTTTCCGAGATGTTTATTTCCTCCTTTAATCTATCAATGAAGTAAATCATATGTATGTCATACGAATTACTCAGTGTTAAATCATCCTTTCATTTCTGGGGTACAACCAATGTTCCATCTTTTTAATCAACTGATGGATTTGGTTTGCTAATATTTTGTTTAGGATTTCTGCATCCAAGTGCATGAGTAAGACTGGGCTGCAAGTCTTATTTTATTGGATTCACTTAGCCTGGTGTGGGTACACGGTAGCCGTGGCTTCACAGGACAAGTGCTTCCTTCCTTGCTGTTCCCGGGAAGAACCTGCAGAGGTCATCTGCAAGGACCTAGCCAAGTGAAAAGATTTATTGGGATAATCTGTCCTTTGAGTGTTTACTAGAACTAACCTGTAAAATCATCGAGGCTTAGTATTTTCTTTATGGATTTTAAATTGCCTATTCAATTAATTAATGGCTACAACACTTCAGGTTTCTATTTCTTCTTAAATATATCCTATATAACAAAACCATAATATGCAAATTGACCAAACGGCGGAATGACTGGTCACTATGATGTGCACTGCCTCCCAAGAGGGAGGCGACCGGCGGTGGCGATCAGGGGTTGGCGCCAGCCAGTGAGCACCCCGCCTGTCGCCTCCTGCCTCCCGCAAACTGGCAGTCGGACATCCCCCAAGGGTGCAGGCTGGGCTGAGGGACCCCGCCCCCCACCCCTGTGCACAGATTTCATGCTCTGGGCCTCTAGTTGAGTTATAATTTTAATAGGAATTTTCCCTTTTCTGCTTTCAAATTTATTGCCATAAACTTGTTTCTACTGTTTTCTTAGCATTTTAATTTCTGTAGGATCTGTAGTTATGCCCTTTTTTACATTCCTAATAGTTTGTGTGTGATAACTTTTTTCCTGATCAATCTCATCAGAGGTTAACTATTTTATTAAGCTTTTCAAAGAACCAACTTGGTCTTGTTACTCCTCCACAAGGTGTTTTAAATTTTTCTTAATGCTCCCCTTATACATTCTTGAATTTATTCCCTTGTTCTTTCTTTATATTTGCCTTATGTTGGATATATTAGTATTTAGCCTTTCTTATTTTCTAATATAAACACTTAAGAGTCTTAAGACTATAACCTTTAAGTGTCATTTTCAGTCCAACATAGAAGTTTTGAAATGTGTTTTCTGATCATGGTTTCGTTCTTAATACTTTAACCTGCACTGAGATCTCGTATTGGACGCCTGCATTAGGAAGTGTTTTTGCAATGTCCACATGCGGAGTGATTTCTAATTTACTTTTTTTATTGACTTCTAGCTTAAGTGCATGTGGTCAGGACATGGTCTACAGGGTACAGGCACTTCAAAGTTTATGGAAAGTTTATGATTTAGTTATTTTAAAAATTTGTTCCATGTATTAGAAGGTTGTGAATTCCCTCACTGTTGGAAAGAAGGTTCTATATGCCATTAAATTATAATTATTAACCATGCTAAATTTCTATGTATTTTCTCTCTTTTTGACCTACCAAAAATTGAGATAGGTGCTTTAAATTTTATACTATGGGAAGGACTTATACATTTACCCCTCTTTTCCTTACAATATTCTAACAAAGTTTAAAATTGTTATATGGAGTGGGCAAAATTAGGTTTACAGCTGTTCGTATGGGACAGACAGATGATGATCATTACAACAGCTTCATTAGCTCTGAGGAACGCCTCAGGCACCTGGGGACCGCCTCCCACCCATTCCTGCCCTGGAGCTGGCCTCTCGGGATTGCATGGTGATCCTCCCTATCTTAAATTCCATTTCGCTTTCTACCTTTCTGTGCCTTATGCATTGTGTATATCTTGTAAACAGCGAAGAGCTAGATTTTAAAACATTTGAACCTAATAATCTCTAGTCACTGTCAAGTTTACTTCATTTAACTTTATTGTGATGGTATATTTGGTCTAATTTCTACCATCTGTTTTTCCATTACTTTTCTTGTGTATATTTCTTAAGTTTTTTTTAATTAATTTTTTTCTCATTCACTTTCTCCCTCTACTGACTAAGAAATTGCACAACCTCTTTCTGGTCTTTTGGTGTTGCCTTTGGAATGACCACGTATGTTTGCTCTGGATAAAATGTGTCCTCCAAAACTCCCATGTTCAAACCTGATCCCCACTGTGATGGGTTAGAGGTGGGCCTTTGGGAGGTGAGCAGGTCATGCGGGTGGAGCCCTCGTGAATGGAATTAGTGCCCTTATAAAGGAGACTCCAGAGAGCTCCCCCGCCCCTTCCTCCAGGCCAGGGCTCCACAGGATACGCTGTCTACGAACCAGGAAACACAACTCCATTGAGCCCCGAATGTGCCGGGACCCTGACCCTGGACTCCTAGCCCCTATGACTGTAAGAAATAAATGTCTGTTGTTTATAAGCCACCAGTATGTGGTGTTCTGCAGCCTGAACTAAGTCAGTATTCTATTTACCAATGACTAAAGACATCTCGTTATAAGGTGTAATAAATATTCGGTATAACCCCTTCCTGATATATAGGCTATTATTGTTTGAGTGCAGTAGCCAGCCTACAATTCTTCCTGGTATTTATTTATTTTTAAAATATATTCTTATTGATTTCAGAGGGGAAGGGAGAGGGAGAGAGATAGAAACATCATGATGAGAGAGAATCATTGATTGGCTGCCTCCTGTAAGCCCCACATTGGGGATCGAGCCCACAACCCAGGCATGTGCCCTGACAAGGAATCGAACCATGACCTCCTGGTTCATAGGTTGACACTCAACCACTGAGCCATGCCGGCTGGGCCCTCCTGGCATTTTCATGCCTGTGTAGTCCTCCACAAGGGTCAGTCTGTATGACCAATAAAATATGGCAGAACTGATATGTCACTTTCATTATTAGACCATAAAAGGTACCACAGCGCTCTCGCACTCTCTCTCTCTCTCTCCCCCCTCCTACACCCCCCCCCCCCTGGTTGCTTGCTCTGGGGAAAGTTACCAGCCGTGCCTTAAGGATGCTCGGGCACCCTGGGGAGAGCCCACGGTGAGAGGGCCTGCCAGGAGCACTCAGTGAGCCTGGAGCAGATGCTCCAGCTTTCACAGACGTGCCCCCTGGCGGACAGCAGCGTCGCCTGCTCCCTGACTCCGGACCCTCAGGACTGTAGGAGGTAATAAAGGTCTGTGTTTCAAGCCATTGAGTTTGGGGGTGATTTGTTATGCAGCAATAGGTAACTAACACGACATATCGATGAACTGATGTGTTCACAGCCCTTTTTGAATCTCAGTCAGCTTCAAGCCAGGTTCTTTATTCCTGAAGAACATCTTCTGGGACTTTATCTAATGAAGACCTATTAGTTGTAAACTCAGTTTTTGTTTATCTGAAAATGTTTTCATTTCAACCCTTATGATGGGAAGCCTGTAAAGGGACCCCAAGAATTCCAACTTCTCGTGTTCAAGCCTGTGGCTGTGATCCCCGCCCCCTGATGGGAGCAGGAGCTGGGACTTGCTTCTAATAGACTACGGCGAGGTGATGGCTGTCACTCACGTGATGGTTGTTACGTCAGACTCGATCTTGGCAGACAGACGCTAGAGCATTCTCTCCCTTGCTGGCTTGGAAAAGTAAGGGCATGATGTGAGAGGGTCTATGGAGAGGAGCACGTGGCAAGGGATTGTGGGAAGCCTCTAGCAGCTCAGAGCAGCCCCTGGCCACCGCCAGCAGGAAAATGGGGAGCTCCATCCTCCTGCCGCAAGGAGATGAACGCTGCCCACAAGCCCAGGGAGTCTGGAGGTGAGTCTTTCCCCGGAGGCTCCTGATTGGGTCACAACCACAGCCAACGTGCAGGCTGAGCTCGGTGAGACCCTGGAGCAAAGACCAGGTGAGCTGTGCGGGACGCGCCTACAGAAACCAGGAGACAACAAAGGTGCGTGAGCTCAGCTGCCCGGCTTGTGGCCATTTGTCTGCACCAACAGACAAGGAACACAACATCGGAAAGGTCGCTCGGTCAGGTCACAATTCTTGGCTGACGATTATTTTGACTCCGAAGTTGAAGAAGTCCTATCCATTGTTGCTCCTTCTTTTCCTTCCCTCACAGATGTTCTCTCTTTTCTCTCTGCCGTCTTTTCATTTTTCTCTTTTGGTGTTCGAGGTCTCACTGGACCAGAGCCTAAATGTGGGTCATTTCCATGTATCCTGTTGTTTCCCTTTCCTGTGGAATCATCCATTTCAACAATTATGAAAAATTCTCAGCCATTCTCTCTCAAATATTGCCTCTCCTCCACTCCGCATTTTCCTCTCGAGATTGTGACCACGTCAGATATGCTCATACCATTTTCCTCCCGCGTCACAGCTCTCTCCTGTTTTCGACTTCTTTGTTTCTGTGCTGCATTCTGGGTAATAGTTTCAGATTTATTTTCCACTCACTAGTTCTCTGTTTAATCCATTCTTTTAATTTTCCATTTCAATAATTATATTATTCATTTCTAAATGTTCTATTTAGTTATTTTGCAAATTGTCTGGTTATTTTTGGTAGTCTTTGTTGCCAGCACATTTTTCTTACCCATTTTTTATTTCTTTCAACGTTTCCCACATAGTTATTTTATGTTCTGTATCAGATTCCAAAATCTTAATTTCTTGGGGGGGAGGGGGGTCCTTAAGGTATTTGTTGTTTCTGTGCCTCTCAATCATACCTGACTTGATTTTTCCCATGTTGGGTAATCTTTGATTATGAACTCATATTTGCTAGATTTTACTCTGTGGGACATTAAAGCCCTACCATGGGGGGCTTCCCCCAGACAGGGTCTGCTCTGCTTTGCCATGCAGGCCGAAGGCGGCGCCTGCCAACCTGAGATCACTGCAGCCCGCTCAGGGGTCCCGGCTTAAGGCGGGCGTCTCCGGTTTGGCTCCTTAACTTGCTGGGACCGAGGTGTATTAGTCTTCGGAAGCAATGATGTCACCTAGCATTCATCTATGAGCAACCCTAACTCTGGCTTCACACAGTGCTAGTTTATCTCGGGTTTTTCGGTTTTCTGGTTTTTAGGAAGCTCTGGTTTGGGGAGAGGCTGAGGACCGGTGGCTGGATGATCTCCCTCCTTCTTATGAGCCAAGCTCTGTAACAACAACCTGAGTTTATCTGCGATCAGTTCTTTTATCGTGGGATGTTTCATCCTAAATACATTTTGCAAAGTATGAAAATAAGTTTTAAGCAGCTCCTATCTGTAAAACCTTTATGTTTTGAGGAGTGGGGGCTGGGTTTACTGCTATTTCTCAGACCAAGTCTCAATCTACAAATTACATCTCCAAGTTACATCTGCTCCTCGCTCAGCCGTGAGGAGACTGGACTCGGCACCTGGAAGGAGGATGGGCCTGGACGTCTCCACGTCCTCCAGGCTCGGGGTGAGTGCTGAGGGGCGGAGGGAGGAACAAGTGAGCCGGCCTCCCACCGTGCCTCCTTTGAGCAATGGGCTTTGAGAGGACCGACTCCATCCTGTCCCGCCCTCCCTCGGAACCGTAGGCACTCCATCTTGTTCCCGTAACCTCCAGTTTGTAAGAACTGCCGTTTAAATTTTCCTGTAACCACAGATGGTCCTTTGTTGTTAATTCCAGGAAGTAACTAAACCAGATAGCCTCCCTGATAGAAGTAACTCTGCTATTTCTAGCTTCTGTAAGCATGCTTGCTCGAATAATGGGAAAAATAAGACATTTGGGGCGGGGGGGGGGCAATCTGACTCTGTTCCAGTAACCTAATGCACATGCTTATCAGCCTATAGTCTAGTCACTGCCCCTCTTCATTATCTGGTCCTGCAGGACCCGTTTCCCTAAGTACCACTCCCATTTTAGAGGCCATAACCATGAACAATACACAGCCCCCAGACGGAGTCACAGCGCTGGCGCCAGGCCAGGCCTTGCGGTGTGGTCTCACTGCCCCCACCCCAGCACATGGGTGGTTTTTTTTTTGGTTTTTTTGCCTTTATAAGCTTACCCTGAAGCCCATTTCGGGGCCACGAGGTTTTGAGAGGCTTGAGCCCACTCTCGGCCGCATAAAGACTCTTAATTTGGCTTCTGACTAAGGCGTCCTCTGCTCAGCTCGCTGAATTCCAACACAACACTTCACAGCTCCAGCCAGGAGAGGGGGCGTGAGGCAAGTGGGACCCCCTGGGAGTAGGCAAGACACACGAAGAAGGTTCCAGGCCTTCCCTGCCGTGCCTCCCCGCCCCCTCCCCCCCCCCCCCAATCACCTCCATAGACGCTCGGGTTCGAGTGAACCCCCACCGCACAGGCTGCGCTCCAAGAAGGCGCACACTGCTCGGGTCTGCAAGGGGTCAACGGCCGACTGAAGCCTGAGCCTCCTTCCCAGGAGGGGCAGGGGAGCCAAGGGCTCAGACATGTGAGGAGCGTCCCGTCGGGGAGACAGCGCGGGGAGAGCCATGGGGCCAGGAACTCAGTAAGGAGAGCAGGGAGCTCCCCACGGAACCTGGGCGGGTCCACGCAGGGTGGCCTTTCAGCCGGCCTCGAACCTCGGCAGAGGATGGCTCGTGATGAAAGGGGTGAGGAGAGAAAAGGAAGGGCTTTCCGGCACAGAAAACAGCACCGCGCAGGCAGCGGCGCGGGCAGGGAAATGGGGAGCAGGGGTCACAAGTTCGGTTCAAGTTCGGTTCAAGTTGCACCTCAAGGCACCTCCCTCCACAGGTGCGCCCGCAGGGATGTCCGCTTCGGGTGACGCCCAGCAGGAGAGAGGGCTGCGTAACCCAGGAGGCGCCGTGACAGCAAGCGGCCAGGTCTCCGCCATTTCTAGAGCAGGAGGCCTCCCCAGACAGCGACCGACCCGCTGAGCACACCCGGGGCCCCGGGGCGAGGGTGGGAGAACGCGGATAAAACAGTTGGAGTGGAATGATGGAGGATCGAGAAGGCCACTCAGGAACAAAGCCCGGCCTTTGTGTTCTAAGAGAACGCTCCCGATCAGGTTACAGTCTGCTGAAAGGAACACTGTTACAGATTTGGGGAGCAAGTCCCTGCTCCTTCCAGCCTCCCCCAGGCCGGGCCGCCCCCGCCACACAGCAGCAAAGGCCTCCTCGGGTGTCCCTTGGCCCCTACGCCCATTTTTTAAGGTGCCATTGGTACCACTGACCTTGACCCTGCATCAGGTGGTCAAGTTCAGAGCCTCGGAGGGACACAAAATGCCTCTCGCTGCTGCACCAAGAAGGCTACCTGGGTCTCGGCTCCCTCCCACACCGCGCCTGCCGGCACAGGCCTTTCCTACCTCCAGAAGGAAGCCAGGAGGGAGGGACTTGGGGGAGAGGGGCAGGCAAGGGAGATTGAAGTAGAGCTGGGAGAGGGGTTCGGGACATTACATTCCCCTCTGTGTGCATATTGGGGATCCTGCCTCTGAGGCCCAGGATGCTGAGGGCCTGGCCCCTGGGGCGGGCTGTGCAGCCTCCTTCCTCCCTCCCTCCCTCCGCCGCGTCCCAGCTGACCTGTCACTGGGAGGACCGTCAGCATGCACTAGCATGCACTAGTCTAGTCACTGCCCCCTCTTAATTATCTGGTCCTGCAGGGGGACCAGATGGGAGTGTGGGGGGTGGGATTTCCCAGGAGGACACGGGGTGGGGGGGCCAGTTCCATCTGGGAAAGGGCCCAGCTCCACGTGCTGCCTGGAGCACCTCAGAGAAAGATTCCCTTCCCGCCTTTCTCCTCCCCACGTCCCTGCCGACTGACGGCCACCAGGGAAACTGCTTCCGTGCCAGCGTCCCCTGAGCCCGCCTCTGCGCAGTCCCCCTGCCGGTACAGAGAAAGCAGACAAGAGGGTCTCCGGCAAGTCTCCGCCCACCCGTCACGTAACTTCCCACAACTGCTGGGGAGAGGCCACTTGGAGAGAGAAGCCGCTAGCTGATGACACGGCAACACTAAGGTGACCAGATTTTAACATTGGTAAAGCAGGATACCATTGATGGGGTGGGGGGGGTGGGAGGGGTTCTTGATTAAAAATTTGGTCTATATTGTAATCACTTTTGTTTTTTTTAATAAAAGGAAATTCACTTCTTAGATCATCGTTGAATTTGCATCCTCTTTTCTTACTCATGTTAAAAATCTAAAAAAAATAATTTAAAATTATATTATAAATTATTATACACATATTGCTTAAAAACACAGTAAGTAGGTACATAATTACATGAACATATTTTATTGTTAGTTCATAAATTAAATTAATTTGATTGTTATAAAGTAACTGTTTTATAAAATTATTTTAATCCTATATTTCTTTCTAAATAATAACAATACTAACTTGTATTATTTTTCCTCTGAATTTGCCGTAACGTAAGTCGTAAGTGTCACTTTCAAGGCCGGCGCTAGACTTTTTGCCGCCACTATAAAATATAAATAATACGAGTACTGTCTGCTAAATTCAAGAAAATTTATGTATTTATGAAATAAGTAAATAAATTACTTACCTAAATTATCTGAATAGCTGATTTGTAATGACATCACTTGTTTAACTAGCTTACTAGCACGCAGTACGATGTGTATCGTCTGAGAGACAGTTACAAAATGTTTTCGTCGTTGCCAATCCCAAAAAATGCCATTGTTCATTAAGTCCAAACAATGGTGGTCGAATTCTAACAACTGATCAACAATGTGAACTTTGATAAGCAGTTATCGATAATCAGTTCTCAACAATTATTTGTTATTATTAAATGTTAACATTATAAAATTAACAAAAATAATATAAAACTCATATCCTGGCTAAATAGCCACATGGCCGCCGAAAACCGTATATTCCCTTCCCGTTCTCCCGCCGTTCCCTAGCTTGTCGTGCATTCTTTCAAAAAATCGGGACTTTTTTAAAACGCCGCGGGACTCGGGACAAATTGTTAAAAATCGGGACTGTCCCGCCAAAAGCGGGACATCTGGTCACCTTAGGCAACACACCACGTTATTTCTGCCTCGGCCACCGAGAGGCAGATCAGATACCCCTTCCATGGTGAGCACAGCTCAGGGACAGCCTCCCTTTAAAACAAAGGATCCAGATCACAGGGCACCGTCATTAACTCGCCCTCAGCCTCCGTCCCACGGCCCCCGAGCCTCCCTCCCGGCTCCTCGATCCCACCTCCTCCTCTCCTTCACCCTCAGCCCAGGGGACACACCCGAGGGCTCACCAAGGCCTGGATTCCAGCAGGATCCCACAGAACGATGAGGTCCCCACCCCAGACAGGACGTGCAGGGAAGGACCCTCTGACGGGGTCACAGAATGCCTGAGCCCATTGTCTGGGCTGACTGCTTACTCTAGGGCAGTGATGGCGAACCTATGACACGCGTGTCAGCACTGACACGCGTAGCCATTTCTGATGACACGCCGCCGCTGAGGCGGCCGCATGCCGAGGATGAAACATTTGCTGCTCCTGAGGATGAAACATTTGCGAAATAATGTTTTTTCCTCAAAGTGACACACTACCCGAGTTATGCTCAGTTTTTTGGCGAAGTTTGACACACCAAGCTCAAAAGGTTGCCCATCACTGCTCTAGGCTGGTGCTGTAGTCCGGGGACATGACAGCTTATGAGGGGCCTCCAATCCTTCCGCAAGAAGCCGGCGGAGAGAAAACTGCGTACAAACAGGACATGACCGAGGTGTGCGGGCTGCCCAGGTGAGTCAGAATCTGCGCACCCGCTAGCACGACTCAGGGAGACTGAGGCCCCAGCAGAGAAATGCCAGGTGACGCAGGGGTCAGGTGCAGAGCCAGGCCTTGAATCCCTGCGTCCAGCTCCCGCTGGCTGCCCTGATGTGTGGCGCCTGGGAGGTGCATGGGGACTGGGAGGTGCGTGGGGGCCTGGGGGGTGCGTGGGGCCTGGGAGGTGCGTGGGGACTGGGGGAGGTGCGTGGGGCCTGGGAGGTGCGTGGGGCCTGGGGGTGCGTGGGGCCTGGAGGTGCGTGGGGACTGGAGGTGCGTGGGGACTGGGAGGTGCGTGGGGACTGGGAGGTGCGTGGGGCCAGGGAGGTGCGTGGGGACTGGGAGGTGCGTGGGGCCTGGAGGTGCGTGGGGACTGGGGGGTGCGTGGGGCCTGGAGGTGCGTGGGTCCTGGGAGGTACGTGGGCCTGGGAGGTGGGCAGGCCAGAGCTGGAGGAGGGGAGTGGCCGTGAGGAGCTGCGGGGAAGGCTGAGTCGTACCTGAGCATCCGGGCAGCCCGACAAGGCACCTACAGACATGAAGGTGACCAGGGCAACGAGGGGGTAGAAGGGAAGGCCGACAGGTCGGTGGCTCCGTGAGGCCACCTTTGCTGGAAGATGGGGGGGGGGGGGGCAGCGATGGAATGACGTCTGAAAGGGCCCTCAGGGGGCGTGGCGCCCACCTCCTCACTCTCTAGGGGAACGAGGGGGTGATCAGAAAGTCCATTTCCCATTATCCCGGCTGCCAAGTGCCGAGCGGCACAGATCTGGGCGGTCTGAGGCCAGGCGGAGGCCAGGCCTCCCACACGACGCGGACGCACTGGTCTGCTTCATTCCCAAGACGCGGTAAGTCTTACTGATGGGGAGGAACCGAGGCGGGCAGTCTGGTCTCACTGTGCGAGCAGATCCCTCTGGAGACAGGAGCCGCCCCAGCCTGCCTGTGAGGCCCCGCGCTTCGGACGGTGAAGGCGGTGCTGCAGGTCCCGCACAGGACACGCGGACACGCGGACACGCGGACACGCGGGATGAGCGAGCTGGGAGGGGGCGGCGCAGACCAGCAGGTGATGCCCAGCCCTTGGATCTGTGAGGTGCTTCACTTCCAGGACAACTTGGGCAGCACAGAGCCTGCGAGCCGGGGCGGCGATGCTCTTGGTCTACACTGTCCACCACCCCGTGTCCTCCTGGCCCCCCCGCCCCGTATCCTCCTGGCCCCCTCCTCCGCCCCGTGTCCTCCTGGCCCCCCCCCCCGTGTCCTCCTGGCCCCCCCCTCCCCGTGTCCTCCTGGCCCCCCACCCCGTGTCCTCCTGGCCCCCCCTCCGCCCCGTGTCCTCCTGGCCCCCCCTCCCCGTGTCCTCCTGGCCCCCC